>NC_134690.1:258075379-258379963 GCF_050947455.1 Rhinoderma darwinii
GGGTGGCAGGCTGGGAAAGGCCAGGTGCAGTGTAGGGCACTGATGGCTCAGGCAATCCACGCCAATGCTCAATTGCCTGGAAGCACTGGCATGGATTGTTATGAGGTGTGGCTGAGTCGATTAGGCCGAGGATGGAGCCTTGGACGCGCGCCATATGGTGCTCGGGTACTCGCCTGAGTAGCGGCGCAAGGCTGCGGCAAAAGGCATCACAGGCGACCTCCTCGGCGCAGCGGCGCAGGTACTCGAGTACCCGGGAGTCCACCTGGGCACCTGCGGAACCAACGTGGCTGCGCCTGCGCCTGGCTGGTGGCATCTTTTCTTTTTCTCGGTCCCGTGGCAGCTGGGGTTGGGTGAATGCCTGTGTGGCTGGTTGTGGTGCAGTCGCCTCTGGGGTTAAGGGCAGCACAGGATGTGGTTCCTGTGCCGCCTGCGACTCTTCATGCCCAGCCTCCTCTTCCGTGTCGAGTAGATTGTCATTGCATCTGTCAGAAACATTTTCCGTTATTCCTTACATTGCCACAAGGGACAAACAACCTGTTTAGGTTGAATGACATGTGAACACAGACATTTCTTCAAGGTACAGTCATTACTTACGGGCGCATCTCCATAATGTCCTTGAGGAACATCAGCTGCTGTGTGTAGATATATTTGCGCTTCTTTGATGCTCCGTCACCACTTCGCCCTCTGGTGCCATATTCCTGCTGGAATTGATCCCGGCAGCTCCTCCAGTGGGTTTTGACATCATCAACTGTACAAAGGAACAACAAAAAAAATGGGCATGTCACCAGGTGACATAACTTAAATCTGCGCTTGTTCGAAACGTTGCCATTCCTTACACACCACGATACATTATGCACCAGCTCAATGATGCTGTGACACAGCCGCTACCGTGCACATTTGGAACATGTTAACACATGGATACACTACAGCATGTGTGTTTGACATGGCATATATAAACCAATTTACTTACCAATGCTCTTTCGGTCTCGTGTGCTGCCTTTAGCCCACTCCTGGCCGAATAGGGTCTGCGCGACCTCATCCCAGGCAACCTCCTTGCCCGTGCGATCGTGGTAGGCCTCTGCCCGCGTGTCCAACAACTGTGGCCTCTCCTGGACCAGGCAGATCAGCTTCTCAACATCACAAGCACGCGGCATTGCAGCAGTTGTCAGTTTCAATATCCAGCATGTGCCCAACAAGTGAAAACCAACTTCCTGGTTTGTGCTTATTTGGACAAGTTTTCTCAACTCATTTACATAGACTTAACTTAAGTCTTGCGTGAAAAACGCTGTCCGCACGGAAGTGCTTCCATGTGGCATGCGTGGTTTTCATGCACCCATTGACTTCAATGGGTGCGTGATGCGTGAAAAACGCCCAAAGAACGGACATGTCGTGACTTTTACGCAACGGACCAACGCTGCGTAAAAATCACGCACATGTCTGCACGGCCCCATAGACTAATATAGGTCCGTGCGACGCGCGTGAAAATCATGCGCGTTGCACAGACATATATCCCGTTCGTCTAAATAAGCCCTTATAGATACAAAGGGTCGAACCATCAGCCAGTACACAAACATTCCCTGCTTCACTCTCTACTAATTCCTGCTACTGAGTGTAACACGGAGCATTAGAACTAGACAGCAAACCTTTTATGGGGTTCAGAGACTTTTACCATCCCTCATAGCAGACAGACAGTTCAGGGGTAACCCTTCACTTGCCTTATACATTCACACACCTTTCAAAGGTCCTTCTATTACCCATTCACTGTATTGTTAGTGAGAGAACAGTCCATACATTTACATCACAAAAAAACACAACATAGAAGTATAGTAGAAAACGCTTATAACCCCAACAGAAATGATGCAGAATTTATGTATACATAAAGAGTCATACATACACTACTATCTTACTTTTCTCAATTGTTAACTCACTAACTCACTCCTGACCACGAACTCAATAATAGTCACAATGTGGACATGCAAGTGTGCTGTCCAGATTCGCCGACTGGAGTGGTTACCCGCCACTTCACACACAGAGTGTATAATAAAGTATATAAAGTACAGTGAAGTTTACCGCTCAGACGGCACTGGTAACAGTCCAATATCATTCAGTATGGGCTCTCTCCCAGAAAAATGCAGTGGACAGTCCGCAATCCAATGAGGGTGTGGATGGTAATTCTTATCCTTGTAGTTCCACCAAGCTCCTTATCGTCTCTCTCCACATTCAAAGAACTCCTGGTAGGAAAAGGATCTTATGTCTCTAATAGATGGAAAAAGGAAGACACATAGTGCAACACCCTCTGCAAAAAGATTGCTCCACGCCAAGTTTAATCCATACTCACAGAAGTAACAAGAAATAAAAGCATCAAGGTAAGTAAAAATCTTTAAAATTTCTAGGCGGCACGCCAAACACTCTCGCCCGACCCTGGGTTTCGCCCTTTTGGCTTCCTCTGGGGCATGTCCATGATATGTATATCCCAATGTATATATGACTATATCCATAAGGGATTCTATTGACACAATGTTGTGTGTGTTAGCTTTACAGTTCCATCACTATTTTATGAAATGTTTGTAATTGGATTTATAATTGTGATCTGCATATATATGTGCTTTGTGTGTCACACTGTTATGCTTGAGAAAGGCTCACACTGAGCTGAAATGTCGCACGTGGAATAAAAGGATAATTTTTCATATATTTGGTAGTGCTGCCTCACTTTCTTCTGCCGAAGATACATCTTAGGTTTTTATCACATAACCTTAGAACATCTAAATATGAAAAATAATAAAAACATATATAAACAAAATTATATTACCTTTATTCAGATGAAAACTCGAATGCTCAATTCTTCTCTATACGCTCTTTTAGAATCCTTCACTCCACCCCGTCTGTCCCATCAGACTGGCCTCTGTTTGATGGCAATTCAGCCGGAGGTCTTTAGATTCAGTAAGTTTATTGAATAACTCACCCCGTGCACAATATATGCAGTTGTCGGGTAGACGAGGGGTCAGGAGATGTTGGATTCCCGGCTCACGAAGGAACAAATGATAGAAGAATTTATGTACTTATCGAGAAGATTAAAGGAGTCATCTGAATAGAGATACTATGCGTCTTTTATTCTTATTGATAAGGAGACAGTATTGCAAAATGTCTGCCTCTATCCTGAATGACAGAATTTTTATACATATTCTGAGAATAACATGTCTGGACTAGTTCTTGTTACATTTTGCTTCATATATCACAATTGACAACTAGAATTTAAACCTCTGTCTGGAAATTCTACTCCCTCCTCATATATATCAGTTATCTTACCAATAAAACATATTAGACATTTTGTTAGTCAAGGCTTTACAGATACACAGGTTTAGTCTTCATTAGATAAAGTAATCATAAATGTAAAACTTTCCTAACACTGGGGAGTAGAAAACAGAGAGCAAACGTACCGTCGCAGGGCTATTTAAACCCCACCGGCACGCTCACTCCTGAGCCAGGAACAGGCACAATAGTGCCGCTCGCGCCCGGCTCACATGTGTCGGCGTGATGATATGATGTCACCGGCCGGCTCATGAGCGCGCAGGGGGGGGCAAGTCCAATCAGATCAAAGGTAGTATCTCCTGTCTAACTCTCTGAACATCAAGTCAGGACAGTGACTAATTGTCACTGTCCTGTTATGAGTATGTTCCCATGGCCAGGCCCGTGTTTCTACAGACCTGGCTCATGGGACATTAAGACATACCCATATATATATATATATATATATATATACACATACCCCCCTCCATCTCCATTAAAGGGGGGACACACTTCCCTTTACAGCTTTATTTATACAAAACCTCCAATGCAATGTTTAAGCTCTCCCATCTACAGGATCGGTGAAAATTTTCTGATCACTGGGGCCCCCACCAATCTTGAGAACAGGGGTCTCAAACAGCTGTTCTTCCTCAACACTCAACCGCAGTAAGAAGGACAATGATTGGAGAGGCAGTTGAGCATATGTGCTTCCGCTCCATTCAATGTCTGTGGGAATAATGGAAACCGCAGAGTACAGCGCTTGGCTGTTTCCGTCAGAAAATTAGCGGTCAGAAAATGATCACTTATCCTGTGGATAGGTGATCATTTATGATTCTGGAAAAACCCTTTAAGGAGATGCATTTCAGAACCTACCCAGACCAGGGAAGGCTTTCTATGTATTTGGCCAAGATGCAGGATTTCAGAGAAATAACAAATAATTAAAAAATGCTTAAAAAAACATTAATTCCTAGGCTGTTCCAAGCTTTGCAGTTGATTAGCTTACTTAAGCTTTTATAAACATTTTATGTTAATTATTAGTCCTAGTAAATCAGAGAGTCGGTCTCTCCGGAGCGCAGCATTTCCTTATCTGCCCTCAAACACTGCTTCTATTAAGAATGCATAATGTATTGCCAGCTAGAGAGAAAAACAGTAGGTTTAAAGAAAGCAAATGGGAAACAGCAAACTGTCAGCAAACACTAAAGTTCCCAAACTTGTAGAAAGTTGCCTTGTCCACTCTGGTTCATGCTCAAACCCATGTAGAGAACAAGTGTATCTACCTTTAAAAAATAAACTTCCCTACAGGGGCGTAACTAGGAAAGACAGAGACCCATAGCAAACTTTTGACTCTGCAAACCACCTTCCCCACAATCAATGCCCCCCCCCCCACCACTACAGTCCCCGCCCTTCTGACAATGAACATTTATAATTTCTGTGTTCAATTTAAAAATACAGCTAAGTTGAATATCATCTCCCCCTCTCCTAGTAGTGTCATACACAACCCCACTAGTAGATAGTGCTATACACATCCCCCCTAGTAGATAGTGCTATACACAACCCCCCTAGTAGATCGTGCTACACCCTCCTTGTAGATAGTGCCCCACACATCCCCTTGGTAGATCGTGCCATACCCTCCCTCTTGTAGATAGTGCCACCGAACAAATAAAAAAGAAACTTGTACTCACCTAGCCCAATTCCTGCGATGAACGGAGCTGCTCCACTGCCTCCTCAGCAGGCTAAGTGATAACGGGACGGTACCCTTGTGTGGGCCAACCTGATCTATGATGTCATTGCGCATATACTATTGAATGTGGCAGTCGCCCGGGCCCCGGATGCCCGACACTAGCGACGCCACCAAGCAGAAGGGGGCCTGTGCCACCCTGGCCGGCACATAAATGTTATGTGATGGGCTGGGCAGAATGGGCCCACTCATGCTATATTCAGACCTAAAAAGTTTTTGTTTCTTTTTAAGCCTGAATCTTATAGTGTATTTTCTGAACCAACAGTGGTGTGAGGACACAACCAGCATCATAACGCTGTATGCCCCACACTGCGCTTTGCTAAAGTTTTTTTTCCCGCCAAACAGGGTTGAGTGCACTGGCTGCAGCCCTGAGTGCAGTAGGATGTTGTAGTGCTGGCAAGCATAAGATGAAGAATAGACCCTGAAGTGGGTCGAGTTGCCAGGGCGCCTCCCCCTAAAAGAGAGGATAGTCAATGGTAGTCCTAATTATTCGCCAAAAAGCAAACACAAAATGCGTAAAAAAAACACCTGAAAAAAGCGTCAAACGCTTGATTAAGCTTCCCATTTACATCAATGTGAAAGCAAGCGTTTTTAAAAATGTGTTGCGTAAAAAAGAAGCGTTGGATCAATTCTTTGGTGCATAAAATGCGCGAAATATTCCCAGAGTCAGTGGGAGTCCTAACTACATGCCGAAAAACTTGCAAAAAGCGCACACAAATACTGCAAAAAGCAGCCCGCAGATAAAAAGGAAGTGTGCATGGCCCCATAGAAATGAATGGGTACGTGTGCTATTCGTTAAAAAAACGGATAGCACACTGAAGCATTTCACTAAAGTGTGCTTGAAGCCTAACTTTATTTTTTTTGCAGGTTCCGCTGGACCTGTTGGACTACGTTGTAGATTCGGCTGGACTACTGCGATGATCTACGGTTTTTGTTTAAATAAAATGGTTAGCGAGGATTGTGTGGCGGAGTTTTTATTTCAATAAAAATATTTTCTTATGTCTCTGTTTTTTTATAACTTTATTAACACCTTAGTATTGCCAGTTGTCTGTTTGACGACATCCATTACTAAGGCGGGGGCTTAATGTTAGCCAGTAAAAAGGCTGCAACTAACCCCCATTATTACCCCGCTACCCACCGCCATAAGGGGTATCGGGAAGAGTCGGGTACGATCCAGTACACGACCATCTGTAGTGATGGCCGGGCACTGTTGCGGCCGCAGACTGGTATTATGATGCCGGGAATAGCCAAAAACCGTGACTTTTCCCACCCTGGTAATGCTAGGCGGCTGCTGCCGTGTTGTATCTGGCTGGTTATAAAAAATGGGGAGGGGGCCTAACGTAATTTTTTAATTAATTTAAAAAAATATATATATGCGGGGTCCCCCTCATTTTCATAACCAGCCAGAAACAACACAGAAGCGGCAGCCTAGCATTACCAGGGTGGGCAGGCCCACGATTTCTGGCCCTTTCTCAGCCTCATAATACCAGCCTGTGGCCGCCCCAGTGCCCGGCCATCACAACGGATAGTCGGGTACTGGATCGTACCCGGCTTCCAGATACCCCTGGTGGAAGTGGGTACCAGGGTAATAATGGGGGTTAGTGCTAGCTTTTTACTGGCTAACACCAAGCCCCGCCTTAGTAATGGATGCCGTCAGACAACTGCCATTATCCAGGCGCTAATAAAGTATTAAAAAAACACAGAAACATAAGAAAATACTTTTATTGAAATAAAACCACACAACACTCGTTAACCATTTTATTAAAAACAAAAAACGTAGATCATCGCAGTGGTTCACTGAATCTACGACGTAGTCCAATAGGTCCAGCGCAACCTGCAAAACAAAAAAAATAAAGTTAGTAGTATGAAAAATATAAATACTTATACTCACCTACAGCGACTTCTATCTTTTCCGCACAATAAATACTAGAGGTCCCCACAAGCACCCTGTACGCACCCCCCCCACAGACACCCCCAACAGCACCCTGCATGCACCGCCCCACACACACATACACACACACACATACACACACACACACACACACACACACATGCCCACGCAGCCATCACACTACCCCCACCACTGTGTGTGGCGCAGTTGCATGTTTGGGGGGTATGTGTGTGTGTTATGTGTGTGTGCACGCACACACTACACACAGCTCTGTGGCGTGGCCGCACACAGTTCTGCTGCGCGGCCGCACACACAGCTCTGCTACACACACACATATACACACACACACAGTTACAGCAGGTGTGCAAGGGGGTAGCGAGAGACAGACATACACACACCCTACCTGCAGTGCGGCCGGACTTCAAAATGGCGCCGGCTTTCCCCCTAAAACCAGCTTCTATGCTGGGACTCTCTGAACTCCGCTTGCGCAGTACAGAGCCAGATGGCAGATGGCAGATGCAATGGACGGGAGCCGTTCATTACGTCCTATGCACTGTGCTGCCGTATTCTACCTGTGCATGTGTCGTTAAGAGACACATACACAGACTAAATAAAACATGGCCGCACCCAGTAAAATAAGAAAGTGTTAATAAAAAAAAACATTGTGTGAAAAAATAAATAAAGTAAATATAATATTTTATTAAATAAAATCACAAATTTATAAAAAAAAATAATAATTAATGACACTGTCCCTTTAAAGAGTTGCAGTCAATGGTCCCAATGCTGGCATTATAATGACAACATGGAGATCATGCCGTGTCCTGGGGTACACTGTGGGAACAGTTTGCTGCTATTGACCTTTGCACAACTCCCATTTCTCTGACTGTTGACTGAATTGCATTATCTGTAATGAACTCTTTTTTAAACGATTAAGGGTATGTGCACACACACTAATTACGTCCGTAATTGACGGACGTATTTCGGCCGCAAGTACCGGACCGAACACAGTGCAGGGAGCCGGGCTCCTAGCATCATAGTTCTGTACGACGCTAGGAGTCCCTGCCTCGCTGCCGGACAACTGTCCCGTACTGAAAACATGATTACAGTACGGGACAGTTGTCCGTCAGCGAGGCAGGGACTCCTAGCGTCGTACATAAGTATGATGCTAGGAGCCCGGCTCCCTGCACTGTGTTCGGTCCGGTACATGCGGCCGAAATACATCCGTCAATTACGGACGTAATTAGTGTGTGTGCACATACCCAAACTCTAAACATTACATGGCATCCTCGCCAATGAAAGAGACTAAATATTTTTTATTTTTTATTTTTTAAAAGCAAACTGGGTGAAAAAAATCAGCAATGGTCACGTTTCCAGCCTTTGATCACAAGAGCGAGTGCTCAGTAACACATATCTAGTGTTGCATTAGAAATACAAAGGTTCAGAAGTACAAGTAATTGATTCCAGCTGCCACAGGGTAAGAAAAGATAAATTACGCCTCATCATATTTTCTAATCCTCCAATGAATTGATATCTTGTTTGATGCACACACAGACTGCAGTGTCATCTGATAAGTCGGAATACACTAGGAATTATATTCATTGTTTGACCTTGAGGTGAATAAAACAAATAACAAAAGAGACAAGTGACAGAAAATCATCATAAGATGTAGGATCTGAAGAATAGAGGAGCAGGGACATTATAGTCTAACATGACAGAGGGGGAGGGGAAAAACTACAGAGGTAAATGGTGGGAATAAATTAAGAGATGTTTGTGAAATAGATAGCAAAAAAAAAACAATTCATGTGGGTAAACAGAAAAACAACATAATAGAATCACAGTGATATGGAACAAGATGGGGATAGGAAAAATTACAGCAATACAACTAAACATTATTTATATGATATAAAATAATCATAGAAATGTAATTAAAAACATTAGCAAGTATTTACAGTTATACTTCTGTATTAATAATAGGACTGTCGGCAGCTGCAAATTTTAATGCCAAGTATGTGTGCAGAGTATCTGAGGGGGGCAGGCACACTGCAGTAGGAAGATAAAGAAGGCTGAGTGGTTAGGAATAATGGTGGTAAGCGTGTGTAAGGTTAATGTGGATTCATGGATGCAGCATCATACTAGCCCACCGGAGGATCCTCTGGTTGGCCCAGGCAGTGAACTGCCGCCGCTTACTCTTGTAGGCCTTAAACTCTGTTTAAGACCTGTGGCCTACTAGAGGTCGGAAGGGCACAGATGACGTTGGCGACCCATGACAGGTGAAAATGGGAACCTAACTACTATATGGGTGGGACTAAGGGGGTTTAACTAACATGGGCAGCACAAAGGGAACCTATCTACTATATAGGGCACAAAGCGGGCCTAACTACTATATAGGGGCAGCACAAAGTGAGCCTAACATGGGACACAAAGGGGACCTAACTATTGTATGGGTGCAAAAAGGGGGACATTGCTGTGTGAAGCACTATTACTGCATGGGGCCTATTGGGGGTACTATTGCAGTGTAGGAGAACCAAGAGGGGGTATTATTTCCATATGGGTCACTATAAACGGTGAGTTTTTGTAGTGGGCGAGGAACAGGTGGGGAGGGTGCTGGAAAAGCGAGGAGCCAAAGATGTTTGTGTTGCAAATTCTGAAGAGGCGAGTCCTGTGTAATGACAGGAAGGAGGTGATGGGAAAGTGAGCCCTAATCTACCCACCGCCCTGTCCCTACATACTTGCAACGACCCGCCCTAGGCGACGGGGTACAACTGGGCGGCGGTCCCTACGCTGTCTAAGTGCACGGGAGAACAAACAGGGAACACGCAAGGGAAGGGGCAGTAGCCACGGAACGCCACGAGGAAACGGAGCGGTGAATGGGAGTCAGGACCAGGAGGAAGTGAGTATACCAACGTGGGCACGGAGACAGAAGCAAGCCAGGGGCAAAGCAGAGCAGGTTAAGCGGAACTGCAGCAAGGCAGAAGCACGGCAGAAGCAGGCTGGAGCGAGCAGCAGTGAGGCCAGGAATCCAGAAGAATTACAAGCAAAGAGGAAGAGAACAGGGCAGGTAATAAAGGACAGGGGGCGGAGCTAACTCCGACTGACCAGGCCGCGATAGGCTCTCCCACTCCTGAGCCTGCCACCCTGGTTGGTGGGAGACGATATCAGTCGAACAGGTGTGGCCTCAGGTGTGGATTGATTAATCCCAGGAGTATACCTGGACGTAGTACCTGGCAGATCCCTAACAGTACTCCCCCTTTTATGAGGGGCCACCGGACCCTTACTAAGAGGACCCGGTTTAGTAGGGAAGAGAAGGTGGAACCTCCTGATCAATACCCCAGCGTGAACATCACGGGCAGGTACCCAAGTCCTCTCCTCCGGCCCGTATCCTCTCCAATGGACCAGGTACTGGAGGGAGCCCTGGACCATCCTACTGTCCATAATCTTGGCCACCTCGAATTCCACCCCCTCAGGGGTGAGAACGGGAACAGGAGGTATCCTCGAGGGCGACCAGGACGGGGAGCAGCGTTTAAGGAGGGAGTCATGGAAGACGTCATGTATGCGAAAGGATGGGGGCAGCTCCAGACGGAAGGATACAGGGTTGAGGACTTCAATGATCTTGTAAGGTCCAATAAATCGGGGAGCAAACTTCCTGGGCGGGACCTTAAGGCGCAAGTTCCTGGACGACAACCAGATCAAATCCCCGACGACAAACCGGGGGTTAGCAGAACGTCTACTATCCGCCTGAATCTTTTGTGCGCTCTGGGACGCCTCTAGGTTCTTCTGAACCTGGGCCCAGACAGTGCACAGTTCCCGATGAACATCCTCTACCTCAGGATTATTGGAACAACCAGGGGAAACGGAGGAGAACCTTGGGTTAAACCCGAAATTACAGAAAAACGGGGAGACCCCTGACGAGTTACTGACCCGGTTATTCAGGGAAAATTCAGCAAGGGGAAGGAATGAGACCCAATCGAATTGACAGTCAGAGATGAAACACCTTAAATATTGTTCCAGGGATTGGTTAGTCCTTTCCGTTTGGCCATTAGTTTCGGGATGGAAGGCGGAGGAGAAGGACAGATCAATCTCCAACTTTTTACAAAAAGCTCTCCAAAATAAGGAAACAAATTGTACCCCTCTGTCAGAAACGATATTGACTGGGGCCCCATGGAGACGCAGGATGTGTTTCACAAACAAAGAAGCTAACGTCTTGGCGTTAGGTAGCTTCTTAAGGGGCACAAAGTGGCACATCTTGCTGAAGCGGTCGACTACCACCCCCACCACCGACTTGCCCTGAGATGGAGGCAAATCGGTGATAAAATCCATGGAGATATGGGTCCAAGGTCTCTGGGGAATGGGCAAGGAACGTAGTAGGCCCGCAGGTCGGGACCTAGGGGTTTTGGACCTAGCGCAAACCTCACAAGCGGCGACGTAAGCCCTAACGTCTTTAGGCAGCCCAGGCCACCAATAGTTTCTGGTAATGAGGTGTTTGGTGCCCAAGATGCCAGGATGACCAGATAGAGCGGAGTCATGGTTTTCCCTGAGTACCCTCAGCCGGTATTGCAGGGGAACAAACAGTTTGTCCCAGGGACGTTCCCGGGAGCTGCACCCTGATCACCCGCGATATCAGAAGCTAAATCTGAATCCGTGGCAGAAACGATTATACCAGGGGGTAAAATACAAGCAGGATCCTTCTCGGAAGGAGGATTGGCCATGAAACTACGTGACAGAGCATCAGCCTTAATATTCTTGGAGCCAGCCCTATAGGTAACCAAGAAATTAAATCTGGTAAAGAATAGTGCCCACCGAGCTTGTCTAGGATTAAGCCTCCGGGCCGATTCTAGGAAAACCAGATTCTTGTGATCCGTAAGGACCGTTACCTGGTGTCTGGCCCCCTCCAGGAAGTGCCGTCACTCCTCAAAAGCCCATTTAATGGCTAGAAGTTCGCGGTTGCCAATATCATAGTTACTCTCCGTGGGCGAAAACTTCATAGAGAAGTAAGCACAGGGGTGGAGATGGGTGAGGGAGCTGGTACCCTGGGACAAGACGGCCCCCACTCCCACCTCGGATGCGTCAACCTCCACAATAAATGGCTCCTCTTGGTTGGGCTGAATCAGCACGGGGGCCGAGATAAAGCACTTCTTGAGGGTCTCAAAGGCCTGGACGGCCTCAAGGGGCCAATGGAGGACATCAGCACCCTTGCGAGTAAGGTCCGTAAGAGGCTTAGCGACGACCGAGAAGTTGGCAATAAATCTCCTGTAATAGTTGGCGAACCCTAAAAAACACTGTAACGCCTTAAGGGAGGCAGGTTGGACCCATTCCGCCACAGCCTGAACCTTGGCAGGGTCCATGCGGAATTCATGAGGAGTGAGGATTTGCCCTAAAAATGGTATCTCCTGTACCCCAAAGACACATTTTTCAGTCTTAGCAAACAGATTATTCTCCCGAAGGACCTGGAGCACCTTCCTGACATGCTCCACGTGGGAGGACCAGTCCTTGGAAAACACCAGTATGTCATCAAGGTACACAACAAGAAAATTACCCAGGTACTCTCTCAGGATTTCATTAATAAAATTCTGGAAGACAGCAGGGGCATTACACAACCCAAAGGGCATGACCAGGTATTCGAAATGACCCTCGGGTGTGTTGAACGCAGTTTTCCACTCATCCCCCTCTTTGATGCGGATAAGGTTATATGCCCCCCGTAGATCGAACTTGGAAAACCATTGGGCTCCCTGAACCTGATTAAAAAGATCCGGAATCAAAGGAAGTGGGTACTGATTCCTTACGGTGACCTTATTCAGGTTACGATAATCAATGCACGGCCTAAGACCACCATCCTTCTTCCCCACGAAGAAGAAGCCAGCACCTACAGGAGAAGTCGAGGGGCGAATGAAACCCTTGGCCAGGCATTCTTGGATATACACCCTCATAGCTTCACGTTCAGGACATGAAAGGTTAAATATCCTACCCTTAGGAAGCTTGGCACCAGGCACCAAATCGATGGCGCAATCGTAATCTCTATGGGGGGGCAACACCTCGGAGGCCTCCTTAGAAAACACATCGGCGAAGTCCTGAACAAACTCAGGAAGCGTGTTTACCTCCTCCCGGGGAGAAATAGAGTTAACAGAAAGACATGACATAAGACATTCACTACCCCATTTGGTGAGATCCCCAGTATTCCAATCAAACGTGGGATTATGCAACTGCAACCAGGGAAGACCTAATACCAGATCAGACGACAATCCCTGCATCACCAGTACAGAGCACTGCTCCAAATGCATGGAGCCAACCAGGAGTTCAAAAACAGGAGTATGCTGAGTAAAATAACCATTAGCAAGGGGAGTTGAGTCGATACCTACTACAGGGATAGGATAAGGTAAATCAATAAAAGGCATCTTTAGAGACATAGCAAATTCCACAGACATGATATTAGCAGATGAGCCAGAATCCACGAAGGCACTGCCGGTAGCAGACCGGCCAGCAAACGAGACCTGAAAGGGAAGCAAAATTTTATTGCGTTTCACATTAACGGGAAATACCTGTGCGCCCAAGTGACCTCCCCGATGCTCACTTAGGCGCGGGAGTTTTCCGGCTTCTTATTCTTGCGCCTGGGACAGGTGTTCAGTAGATGCTTGTCGTCCCCACAGTAGAAGCAGAGACCATTCATTCTGCGAAACTCCCTACGTTGTCGAGGGGACATGGAGGCCCCGAGTTGCATAGGTACCTCCGAGTCCTCCGTGGAGGGGCGAGGAGACGGGACCTCGGGGGGGAATCGCAGAAAAGTCAGAGGGGAGCACATTGAAGCGTTCAAGCTAACGTTCCCTGAGACGTCGGTCAAGTCGTACTGCTAGGGCCATAACCTGGTCAAGGGAGTCAGACGAGGGGTAGCTAACCAGCAGATCCTTCAGGGCGTCAGATAATCCTAACCTAAACTGGCACCTTAGGGCCGGATCGTTCCACTGAGAAGCTACGCACCACTTTCTAAAATCAGAACAGTATTCCTCAACAGGTCTCCTACCCTGACGTAAGGTCACCAGCTGACTCTCGGCTAAAGCAGTCCTGTCAGCCTCGTCGTAAATGAGTCCGAGGGCAGAGAAAAAACGATCCACAGAGGAAAGTTCAGGGGCGTCAGGAGCCAAGGAGAAGGCCCACTCTTGGGGCCCTTCCTGGAGTCGGGATATGATGATACCCACCCGCTGGTTCTCGGAACCTGAGGAGTGGGGTTTTAGGCGGAAATACAGTCTGCAACTCTCCCGGAAGGAGAGAAACGTCAGGTTCTAGAGGTGAGGTGAGGGGTACTACTAAAGCAGCGTCACCCTGGTTGACCCTCTGGGCCAGGGCCTGGACCTGTAGGGAGAGGCCCTGCATCTGCTGGGTCAGGGTCTCAAGGGGGTCCATGATAGCGTCAGCATAGGAGAAATGGTAGACTAGGTAAGGGCTTGTAATTATGTAATGACAGGAAGGAGGTGATGGGAAAGTGAGCCCTAATCTACCCACCGCCCTGTCCCTACCTACTTGCAACGACCCGCCCTAGGCGACGGGGTACAACTGGGTGGCGGTCCCTACGCTGTCTAAGTGCACGGGAGAACAAACAGGGAACACGCAAGGGAAGGGGCAGTAGCCACGGAACGCCACGAGGAAACGGAGCGGTGAATGGGAGTCAGGACCAGGAGGAAGTGAGTATACCAACGTGGGCACGGAGACAGAAGCAAGCCAGGGGCAAAGCAGAGCAGGTTAAGCGGAACTGCAGCAAGGCAGAAGCACGGCAGAAGCAGGCTGGAGCGAGCAGCAGTGAGGCCAGGAATCCAGAAGAATTACAAGCAAAGAGGAAGAGAACAGGGCAGGTAATAAAGGACAGGGGGCGGAGCTAACTCCGACTGACCAGGCCGCGATAGGCTCTCCCACTCCTGAGCCTGCCACCCTGGTTGGTGGGAGACGATGTCAGTCGAACAGGTGTGGCCTCAGGTGTGGATTGATTAATCCCAGGAGTATACCTGGACGTAGTACCTGGCAGATCCCTAACATCCTGGCTGGAAGAAGACGTCATGGCGATCTGGGCCGGATCAAGAAGAAAAATGAATGACTCAAATCTGAGAGGACGTCTCCTGTGAGTTACTGTACTGTATTAACTTATATGGTATGCAGAGCGCCTGTGTAGAACTACCACTGTATGGAGGTAACATTGGCATTTGTTTTACTACTCACGTTTTACTACATAATTAAGAGTGGTTGCATTTTTTTTATTTAGCTGAAGGGTGGACCCCAAGAATTATTTCCTCTGATTGGCCCAAGTTACTCCAGTCTGACATTTCATGCATGTATGTATGTGTGGAGTAAGTAGTGGCAATGGTTGGATATATCCTTTTTAGTGGCGTTTTTCATTTGGTGAAGTTTTGAGCAAGCTTTTTTTTCCTGCTGTTTTTGAAGTCCTATAGAGAAGCCTATAAGAAAAACACCATACCCAGAGCATGATGCGTTTGGAAAAAAAAAATTACACTGACCCCTCAATTGGCTCAAAAATATTTTACTGAAGACTTTAATGCTTTAATGTAACAGCTGGACACACTAAAAAAACACAAAGAAAAACGCCACGAAAAAGGCACAAAATCTCAGCAAAATGCTGTGTATGAATCCAGCTATAGGGTCCATGTTCACAACCTTGCACTGGATAACGCCATAATTTTGTGCACACTGAATTTACACTACCGTTCAAAAGTTTGGGGTCACCCAGACAATTTTGTGTTTTCCATGAAAACTCACACTTATATTTATCAAATAAGTTGCAAAATGACTATAAAATATAGTCAAGACATTGACAAGGTTAGAAATAATGATTTTTATTTGAAATAATAATTTTCTCCTTCAATCTTTGCTTTCGTCAAAGAATGCTCCATTTGCAGCAATTACAGCATTGCAGACCTTTGGCATTCTAGCTGTTAATTTGCTGAGGTAATCGGGAGAAATTTCACCCCATGCTTCCAGAAGGCCCCCCCACAAGTTGGATTGGCTTGATGGGCACTTCTTGCGTACCATACGGTCAAGCTGCTCCCACAACAGCTCTATGGGGTTGAGATCTGGTGACTGCGCTGGCCACTCCATTACAGATAGAATACCAGCTGCCTGCTTCTTCCCTAAATAGTTCTTGCATAATTTGGAGGTGTGTTTTGGGTCATTGTCCTGTTGTAGGATGAACTTGGCTCCAATCAAGCGCTGTCCACAGGGTATGGCATGGCGTTGCAAAATGGAGTGATAGCCTTCCTTATTCAAAATTCCTTTTACCTTGTACAAATCTCCCACTTTACCAGCACCAAAGCAACCACAGACCATCACATTACCTCAACCATGCTTGAAAGATGGCGTCAGGCACTCTTCCAGCATCTTTTCAGTTGTTCTGCGTCTCACAAATGTTCTTCTGTGTGATCCAAACACCTCAAACTTTGATTCGTCTGTCCATAACACTTTTTTCCAATCTTCCTCTGTCCAATGTCTGTGTGCTTTTTCCCATATTAATCTTTTCCTTTTATTAGCTAGTCTCAGATATGGTTTTTTCTTTGCCACTCAGCCCTGAAGGCCAGCATCCCAGAGTCGCCTCTTCACTGTAGACGTTGACACTGGCGTTTTACGGGTACTATTTAATGAAGCTGCCAGTTGAGGACCTGTGAGGCATCTATTTCTCAAACTAGAGACTCTAATGTACTTGTCTTGTTGCTCAGTATTGCAGCGGGGCCTCCCACTTCTCTTTCTACTCTGGTTAGAACCTGTGTGTGCGGTCCTCTGAAGGGAGTAGTACACACCGTTGTAGGAAATCTTCAGTTTCTTGGCAATTTCTCGCATGGAATAGCCTTAAGTTCTAAGAACAAGAATAGACTGTCGAGTTTCACATGAAAGCTCTCTTTTTCTAGCCATTTTGAGAGTTTAATCGAACCCACAAATGTAATGCTTCAGATTCTCAACTAGCTCAAAAGAAGGTCAGTTTTATAGCTCCTCTAAACAGCAAAACTGTTTACAGCGGTGCTAACATAATTGCACAAGGGTTTTCAAGTGTTTTCTAATCATCCATTAGCCTTCTAACACAGTTAGCAAACACAATGTACCATTAGAACACTGGAGTGATGGTTGCTGGAAATGGGCCTCTATACACCTATGTAGATATTGCATTAAAAACCAGACATTTGCAGCTAGAATAGTCATTTAGCACATTAACAATGTATATTGTGTATTTCTGATTATTTTAATGTTATCTTCATTGAAAAAAACCGTGCTTTTCTTTCAAAAATAAGGAAATTTCTAAGTGACCCTAAACTTTTGAATGGTAGTGTATATGAAGAAAAAAAAACACTGTGTGCCTTGATAAATGGAGGTATGGGCTTATGAAATCTTATCAGTGCCTTATATTAGGCCATCAATGTTTAATCAATGGAAGCCTAACTCATTTTGCCCTGCGAATCAGCAAAACTAAGGAATCAGGTAAAGCTGTCCATACGAATTAGCTGGTGTGATTAAAGCATATGAAGGATAGGTCATCAATATTTAAGTTATGAGAGACACAACATGTCAATGCTGTTTTGTGCTAAATCTAAGCAGATTTACATTGTGGAACCTGAGAAAAATCTACAGTGTGAGCATAGCCATACGGTGAAACAAAAAAGGGAATCTGTCACCAGTTTTGAGGTCTCAAAACTGCTGACAGCGCTGGATAGGGGAGGTGGAGCGCATTGTAACGATAATTGTTGTCTCAGTCATGCAAGTTTCATTCCACCAGCACCGCATTTGCAAGGCTACATTTACACGTACGTGGCCAAACTTGGAAGTGAAAAACGACAGTTTTTCATGTCCGAGGTGTATCCATGCAGGACGAGTTATCACGCATCCCTCATAGACTAGAGTCTATGAGGGATGCGTGACATGCAGTAAAATAGGACATGTTCTATATTTTCACGGACCGTTTACACGCTCCGATGAAACAACGGTCGTGTGAACGGCCCCATTGAAATATATGACGAGATACATGCTCGTCTGAATGAGCCCTTAGTGTCACCCTCTGCTCTGAGCAGTGGCGGGTTAAGTAGACCATAGGCCCTGGGCTGTTCCACAAACTTGGGCCCCCTTTCCCACCGCCGATCTACCGTGTCTATAGTGAACACCACCTTTTTGTACGACCATTGACAAATGGTTGTTACAATTCCCCTTGTCAAAGGGCTGTGTCCCTACATACTGACAGTCTCCAACCATCGCTGACAGTATCACACTGTTCAGGGACACTTTCTCTTGACAATGGGAATGGTAACACACATTTGTTTATTAGACCTGGGTACACAAAGATATGTAGAATACAAGGATTTCCTACAACAAACATGTCAGGATAGGGGACAGATCCCCTATAGATCCAGTGATTCACAAGTGACGTCTTCTCTGATGGGAGTCGTTTTCTTTTCTTCTCCTTCTGACGCAGACCGCTATGGCAACTTTTCCTGAGACATCTTTGCCCATCACTTCTGCAGCCATTTCCAGCCTCTATAGAAACACACAAATTTAGACACCAAGGCCCAGAACCATACAATTCCTTTTACTCAGACTAATACATTTGGACCCTTGACTAGAACATAGAATACATACATACCCAGACCTTCTAATCTATTGCAGTCCCCAGACCAGACCCCCCTAAACAAACACAGACCCCATAACAAGCACCCTAAATAAATACAGACCTCAGACCAGACCCCAGACCTGACACCCTACACTAATAATGACCCCAGACCTGACTCCCATAATACAGACCCCAGACCAGACCCCCTAAACTAATACAGATTCCTAAATAAAGACCCCTAAACTAAAACAGACCCTAGACCAGGCCCCCTAAATACAGACCTCAAACTAATACAGACCCCAGACCCCTAAATACATACCTTAAACTAATACAGACCCCCTAAATACAGACCCCAGACATGCCCCTCTACACTAATAATGACCCCAGACCTGACTCCCTTAATACAGACCCCAGACCAGACCCCCTAAACTAATACAGATTCCTAAATAAAGACCCCTAAACTAATACAGACCCTAGACCAGGCCCCCTAAATACTGACCTCATAAACTGATACAGACCCCAGACCCCTAAATACAGACCCTCTAAATACAGACCCCAGACATGCCCCTCTACACTAATAATGACCCCAGACCTGACTCCCTTAATACAGACCCCAGACCAGACCCCCTAAACTAAATCAGATCCCTAAATAAAGACCCCTAAACTAATACAGACGCTAGACCAGGCCCCCTAAATACAGACCCCATAAACTAATACAGACCACAGACCCCTAAATACAGACCCCCTAAATAGACCCCATAAACTAATACAGACCCCAGACCAGACCCCCTAAATACAGACCCCAGACGTCAAACTAACAGAGACCCCCTAAATACAGACCACAGACTTCTTAAACAAACACAGACCCTAAATATACAGATCCTAAACCATTTAAACTGATACAGACCCTAGACCCCTTAAACTAACACAGACCCCTAAATATACAGACCCTAAACCCCTTAAAGGGGGTTTCCAGGTTTTGACAGATGATGACCCATCCACCGGATAGGTCATCAGTACATGATCTGTGAAGGTCCGACACCAGGGCCCCGCACAGATCAGCTGCTCCGGTGCCTCCGTGCACCGGACTTACATGCAGGTGCAGGGAGGCACCGCAGCAGTTTGCTCCGGCGACTGAATAGTACTCCAAGCAGGAGACTTCAAGATCCATCACTCAAAGGGCAGGGTATGGCAGGGATCTCTGAGGAGCCCAGAGAACTTACACATCAAGGGGCCACCTTAGTCTCACTTGACTGAAGCGCCTTTTTAAACATTGATTTCTCGTTTATGCAACTTGAATGAACAAGACAAGTATTGTTACAATACTCCCCCTTCCCCCATATCACTTTGTAAGCCGTTTTGATGCCTTAAAACTGCTGACAGTTTCCCCTTAAATCATATTGCTGGGGAGATACTAAAACTTTTATAGGTGTGCAAATAAAGACCCATAAATAAAGCAAAAGTGTATTAGTAAAACCAGAGCAGACGAGTTTCTGGGGAGTCTAGTGTGAGGTGGCAGCAACCCATGCTGTGCAAGAGATGGCAGGGAATCTACAACTACCTACCTGCCACGCCTAGGAGCTGCATGGTGAATCTCACGGCCCATGCAAAGCACAGATATTCCTAGGACCCTTCACCAGTCCATACAGAGGGGATAACATATAAATTTCTACCGCCTCCGAGAAGGAGAGAATCTATCTGCCAGAGAGGAGCAGTTTCAAGAGGAGCCTTTCTGCAATCCTGGACCTTAAAGTAGGCCTCCGGTCAAGTCCAGTGCTCCGTGGTTTCCAAGCCACGTGTCTTAGGTCCGCGTCCGGCTGTCGGATACCGCGGCCCAGTAACCGTGAGTAACTACATTTCCCTCAAGTTAGTCACCCGCCGGGAGCCAACCGGTGCAGATCCCTTCTGTAGCCATAATAAGGACTGTGTTTCCCCCAAAACCATAAACTGCATAATCTGAGGAAAGTACTGTGTCAGCATCACTCCTCACAAGCATATCCCTGCAAGTCAGCTAACAAGAGGTCCTCCTCACATGCACACTCCACTATACTTGTAATGAGAGACTGCATTGCTGTGAATTATTGCTGCACTTTATGGAAGTTCTCCTCAGTAAACAGACTTTTGGTTAGCAGAGGCCTGTGTCTGATTTTGCTTTCCATTTTTTGACAATTGACTTTGTGTGTGTCCTAAGAGAGGTGCCCAGGGTAGGACCCCACTGCCGCGACCGTGACATCACTAATAAACCAGCCATTAGAGGGACTACTACCCCCATCAGGTGCTCTCATAACATCTGCATCCTCTGGGATACCACACGAATACATAACAAAATCACCAATCACAGCCCTGCTTGTAGCTTTCCCAAACTAAGTTAGCGCGGGAAAGCTGCAAGCGGTGCTGTAATTGGGGAGTCCGACTTACTCACCACTCACTCCATCCTCTAAACAAACTCGTAATCCACAGTGCCCCAGATGGTAATAAAGATCCCTCAGCGCCCGTCACAATAAAAGTGCCTAATCAGTAAGTAAAGGTCCTATTACACCGGACAATAATCGGCCGGTGCAGCGAGCGCCGATCAACAAGACATCGTGGATCGGCGCTCGTTTGCTCCTGTCACACGGAGCTATGGATGGGGACGAGCGGTCGTTACTCCGAATGCTCGTCCCAATACATTATCATCATGTCGGCAGTGTGTCTCCCTGTTTACACAGGGACATGTGCTGCTGACAACGATAATATTTTACTTTTATAAAACTATACGATCAGCAGATGATCGAGCGTTTGCTCGTTCATCTGCTGATCACTGCCTTGTTTACACAGGGCAATTATCGACAACGAGCGTTCTATAAACGCTTGTCTGCCCGATTATCTCCCAGTGTAAAAACCCCCTTAACTGTGCCCTCCTTCTGCCCCACACAGTAATAATGCCCCCTTTGTGCCCCCTGTATAGTGCCACTACCACGCAGCCCCCCCCTTGTACATAGTACCACACAGCCCCCTATTGTACATAGTGCCACACAGCCCCCCTTGTACATAGTGCCACACAGCCCCCTACCCTTGTACAGTGCCACGCAGCCCCCTCCCCTTGCACACAGTGCCATGCAGCCCCCTCCCCTTGTACACAGTGCCACACAGCCCCCTCCCCTTGTACACAGTGCCACTCAGTCCCCCCCTTGTACATAGTGCCACACAGCCTCTCCTTGTACATAGTGCCCCACAGCCCCCCCTTGTACATAGTGCCACACAGCCCCCCCTTGTACATAGTGCCACACAGCCCCCAGAGTGGAGAGCGGTAGCCTATTGCTACCGCTCTCTGCGACAATTTACTCACATGCAGGAGGCACGCTGTAGATGGAGTCAGGTGAATGACACGGTCACGGTCTGAGTGAGGTCGGTGCTGGCCCGGGAGTGGTTCAGTCATTCACATGTCCGTGGCCTTTTCTTCCCTTGTTTGCACTAAGCATGTACATTTTGGCACATGAACAGTGCAATGTTTTAGGAAAATTAAAAGAAATCCCGGACAGTGTTTTTTTTTTCTGACGGACACCACGGACGGCAGGACAAAACCCCCCTTTTTTTGCGGACTGTCCGTAAATTTATAGACGGTTGGCAACCCTGGACAGCAGCCATGTTTTTCTAATCTCTTAAAACGACTTTAATGTGTAAGTTAATGGCTTAGGGCTTCAATTATGTAAAAGCATTTTATAGTAATAGATACTTATAAGATATGCAAAAATAGTCACTAACCTTTTTAAAAAAAACTTATCCCATAACAGGAGTGGCCCATCCCTCCCTGTCCCATATAGTAACTGGTACATAATGACAATATCTGATAACCTATGATCTTGCAGTTCACACTTACTACTCGATTAGTGCACTAGATTTTCCCTTAAAGGGCTGTCACTGTTTGTACAATATTGAAATATCCAGCAAGGGAACTTTCATTGATGCATGAGTTACAGCTCTTGTATTTCTTGTGCAATTAGCTGCTGCTGTAATTTTAGAGCCTGCAAATCTAAATGCTATATAATTTTCTCCATCTCAAAACACCAAAAGGAATTTGTAATGGGTAAAGTATAAGGAATTAACCAAATGTCATGAATAAGTATAGTTTCTAGTATTAGAATTTTTTTTATTGTTTTTTCAAAACATAAAATAAAGAGAAAAAAAACAGTGCACAATGTAATAGTGTTATCTAAAAATGACTCAGTGCTACCTTGTGTACCTGCATGAATTTTAAAGTAGTAACATAATTGCACAAAGATAGCTGCCAGGGCTGCCTATCGTCTCCTCTCATATATATATATATATATATATATATATATATATATATATATATATATATATATATATATATATATGTGCTTGTGATGAAGCACTAAGTGGCCTCCATTCGGCCAACCTGGATATTTAGTGCATCACCATTGGGGACCATGAATATAAGTACTCAGACAATGACATCTTCGTATACACTATCTCATATCTCCCTCTCCCTTGCCTGATATCTGAGTGGTTCCAATTTTGGCAGTGGTTCAACTTCAAAATCAACTTCACTAAATTGGAAATTCTTAATGCCTCTTAGAAAATGTTCCCCGCTTTATGCAAATTAGCTTGAAAGCCACCTGGCATTGCTGTTATCCTAAAGAGTCAGACACTTCAGTGCCTAAACATGCCCCATATAGCTTTACTAAACTCTCAGACGTCGCGTTATATCACTCCAGGATATCTGAAATCCCGTGCCTGTGCTGGGATTCAAATGATTCAGCTATTCAACCTCCTGGGCATGTGCAGTGAAGTGCAGTTCTTACAGTCCCCAGGAAGATGAATAGAGTGGCACAGGAACGGTATTTCATAGATCTAGGAGTGATGTAACGGGGTCTCTGAGCCATCAATCAAGCTATAAGGGGTGTGTTCAGACACTTCAGGATAACAGCAACACTCAGATTACTTTTTCAAGCTTATTTGCATATAGCATGTACCATTTTCAAAGCTCTATTCCTCAAATATGTTGCATTGGCCAGATTACAGAGTAGCTGTCACGTAAAAATACATGGTAAACAGTGAAGTCCCTGTTCTTCCCAAACCTCTGTCCCTACCTACTTGTACGACCCGACAGATAAGACAGAGACCGTACGAAATAACAGTCTGAAACAAGGGAAAGCACCAGGCTAGGTAACTAATTACAGGCAAAGGCCTACTACCCCAGGCTGAACTAAATAAGGAGAGGGCTGGAGCTCAGGAACATCAGCCAGGCTTTGATTGGCCTGATGTTCCTGAGCTCCTATTGGCTGCAGACTGTCTCAGTCTGCCAGGCCGGGCGACACCCGAGTGAGTGACTCTCGACGTCCTGGAGACCGAGGGAGCCGCAGGAAGGGACTACGTGACAGTAGCATTAATGGTAACATATTGCACTACAGGATAACAGGAGGTGGATTGAGTAACTAAATCCTGCTGAGAAGTTCCTTTTAATGAAACAACATTAACCCAGTTGCTCCATTTGGATGTTTTGTATTCAATGGGAACCTGTAAGTCACTGATACCATGGGATAAATCAAATAGGAGTGTGGGCAAGAGAGATTCAAGGAAGATTGTCTGTGCCTATCATCTGTGCCTACAAATAAATATAAGAAACGTTGCAATATATCTTGTTAGAGTAAAATGCCTTTGTCCACTTATAAGACACTTCCCCCCCCCCCCCACTGATCATTCACTATTAAAAATCTGTTTTGAGAGATGAGAGGAAAGAGATGACTGAGGATCATGTTACATGCTGCCCATTGAAGTCTATAGAGATGGGAGGTGGAGGAGGGTGCATATTGAGAGATATGCCTCTGCTTTACAGCTACACTGCTCTGCTCTGTCCTCCATGTTGTTTCGGCTTCTGAGGGTGTGCTACAAAGCGATAGTGGAGCAGAATGTTCTCTTCCCTATGTGTGCTTTGTATGGCTGACATGATAGCAGTTAGGCCCCACCCACTAGCTCAGGGAAAACTGAGAATTAGAGCTAGAACCTGCAGAGGTAAAAAACTGCTAAAACATGCATGATACAAGTCATATAATGGTCAGATATACTGTCATTCCTCACATACACACAAATGACTGCTAATTCTGAAAAGTTAGGTATGCTTTAACACTAGTACTTTGATCTACCACAATTGAAAAATAAAATGATCATGGTGTGAATAATCACTGTGGAACCCTGGCCTGAAGGGGAACACCTCATGTAGTTAACCCCTACCAGTACCAGCATGGTGAGCAGGTACTTCTCGCACCACACTATACTATTACAGCTGACACCCTGCTGCAATGGCCAAGATCTCCAATCCTGGTCATTTAACCCCTTAGACGCCTCTGTCAACAGTGACCGCAGCACTTAATTCATTTTATAGAGGAAGTCTCCCCCGCAAGCCCATCAACACAATTGTGAAGCGTCAATGTGTTGCTATTGCAGCCGTCATGATTGTGAGCATATTAGGACCTGCCTTAGGCCGCATGTGCATGGCCGGTGATTGTGGTACAAACATCCGTGGAGTGTCATCCACGGGCCGCTTGCAAATCATGGACCGTGCACACATTGATTTCAAAGAGCCCGGAACGTATAATCACTTGTCCTATGTTTTTGCCGTCCGGGTTTCCGGCCAATGCATGGACCATGGACACCACGGTCGTGTGTATCGGCCTATAGAAATTCGCCCGCAAAAAAACACGTTTGTGTGCATGGGGCCTTAGGCAGGGTCTAATAAGTGGTCTGTCAATAATACATTGATTGCATGTTCAAGTCCCATAGTGGGACTAAATAAAAAACAGGATGTCAATTTCTGCTGCATATTTCTCCCATTTCAATAACCAACCCCCATGTAACACACGCCTACTACAGAGTGTTAACTTCTCCCCCACAATCAGTCCAGGTTACACTATTACAGACCAAAGTTACATTCATAATTGGGATGGTTGCCACTGGAAATAGTTGACAAGCTTATCAAACATCACTAACAGCTTAGCTTCTATAATGTAGCAAGAGTTATTTTTCCTACATCAGATCACTGTAAAATGCCTGGTGTAAAGACTTCCCAGAATCCTCTGAACAAACTTCATGGAAATATTGATCCTGCAAGGCATACTAGGAGACTTCAACTCTAAGTTAGCACTATTGTGAATGCAACTCTGGAATGCTATAAATTGGAATCCATTCAAAAGTAAAATGTACTGTATATGTTACCGGCAATGTGTGAAACATTGTACAGAATGCCTAAAATTCTAGACAATGTATAAAATAAATGTAGGTATTCTTCAGATTGCAGAGTTTGTTTAGAGTGACGAGCTTGGAAGACATCTGAGCAAGGATGCATAAGGTCCCTTAGCTATAGGTAGGGGTTTAAAATGGCAGTGGCAAGACTGAGGTGGGCTAGTTAATAAGCCCATATGTAGTTTAAAAGGGGCTGGAGGAGAGGGGTAGACAAGGGACGGCCAGGTAAGGAGCTAGTTAGTTAGCTAGGAAGGAGCAAAGATACAGCACTTACCTGAAGAGAGAAGAGATGGAACAGCAGCGGACAATCCAGTTTCTTCAGCCCGGCGTGGGAGAAGTGGCGAGGCCCAGGAGGAAGATTATTATCCCCCTAATGTTAACCACCAACGATACCCCCATTTTCCCATTGATCCCAGCTGCCCATCCAAGCCTTATCCCACCAGCCCCAGACTGCTTTTCCCACCATTTCACATAGCCCCGGGCTCGAGGGGCCATTATCCAGGCCAGCAATTCCATAGTCTTAATTATCCATACCCACGTCAGTCAGTCCACACCACCCCCACCCAAGATTTCAGTTCTCAGGGGAAGTTATACTTTCCTCAAGCCCCCGAGGCATACACTCACAGCAGTGCTTACCCACTATGTCGTCGTCCCCCCAGCCCTTTGAAATGGGGCTGGGTTTTGGGTTCATGCCCCAAAGCGCCCATTTTACCTATAATACCTCCCATGCCCTGGGGCATAGTTTCTTGCCACTTCAGGGGGTTAGTTCCAAAAGTTTCCAACCAGTCCCAAAGGGGCAATTGTCTAGTCATGGATACTCGCCCAGTGTCTCTTGTTTCAGGAACCAAGATACTCAGGGGTTCAAGTCAAGCAGACCAAGCGAGCAGTGGATCTTCAGCAGAAGGGCATACAGCTGCACGGGAGATGGACCAAGCTAACACCGGAACTTCAGCAGAAGAGAATTGTAGCGTCCATGGCCGCGGGCCGTTGGGTTCACTCACCTCCCGATGCCCGCAGCCATTGATCTGTGAGCGCTGGTCCCCATCTCCTTCCTAGGAGACACCAGCGCTCACTTCCGCTCCGGCCCGCTGTGTCCCGTAGGGTGTGGGCGCACGCTCGTGCCTGCTCTTAAAACATTGGAGTCGTGTCCTACTGCACCTCCTGTCGTTTGCCATGCCCAGTGTCTTCTGCCACGTCAAGTGTCTTATGCCACGTCATGTACTGCCCGCCACGTCTGGCGCAACCTGCTGCACTGACCTCCATCCGTGCTGAAGCCACAGCCACTGTCTGGACTAGTTCAGGTACCTGAGAGTTACGAACTGCTGTAGACTTTCGTATAGACTTAGACCTGGTCAGCTGCCTCTCCACTAAGGTGGAGCGGCCTAGTGGGTCCACATACCCTGTGACCGTGACAGAACGGTCAGGCTATGGAACCCGCTGGCCAGCCCAAGACCGCAGTCCAGAAGATACAGTCAGAGATGCAAGACCTTCGCACACGTCAGGATCAACTCCTTCAGGCTGTAAAATCTATCATGGTCCGTTTGGATCTACTCACTGTTCCACCTCCGGTTCTTCCTCCTGAGGCTGTTGCTATACCACTGCCCATTGCTCCTCCTGTTTGTTCCAGATCCACAGTTCCTCTGCCTCTTCCTCCTCGCTATGACGGTGATCCCAGAGCATGTAGAGGATTTATTAACCAATGCACGGTTCATTTTAGGCTACGGGCTCATCTCTTCCCCTCCGAGGAGGCCGAAGTAGCATTCATCATCTCCCTTCTTGCTGGCAAGGCCCTCACATGGGCAAACCCAATTTTGGAGCAACAAGGACCTGTATCCTCAGACCTAGCCTTGTTCCTGCAGTCCTTTCGTGCCGTGTTTGAGGAGCCGGGTCGAACATCCACTGCCGCAGCCACTCTATTGACCTTCAAGCAAGAGGGTACCACAGTAGGGGTGTATGCCATCTCCTTCTGTACCCTAGCAGCCAAGCTGGCATGGAACAATGAGGCACTAGTGGCAACCTTCTGGCAGGGACTGTCTTCTCACATCAAGGATGAACTGGCAGCCTGCAACCTTCCTTCTACCTTGGATGCCCTCATCCAGTTAGCCACTCGGGTTGACATGAGAATCCGGGAGCGCACTCAAGAGGTTCGACAGGAGAGCCGTGTGCACAGACCAGCACCCTTGGTCCAGAGACCACTATTGCCTTCCCCTAGTGCGCTACCTGAAGAACCCATACAGGTAGACAGAGTCCGGTTGTCTGAACAAGAGAAGCAGTGCAGATGCTCCTCTGGACTATGTATGTATTGTAATGCATTGTGCCAATGCCCACAGAAACCGGGAAACTCCAGTACCTAGGGTTGGTTGGAGAGGCAACTCTAGGTGGGACGTCTCCAAACGTTAAAACCTCTTCCAAATTATCGATTCCTGCGGCCATCATCTCCGGAGAGATGTCACCTCCCTCCTCCGCCTATCTTGACTCCGGAGCAACTGCTAATTTCATCCAGCGCGATCTAGTGGATCGTTTACATCTACCCACATTTCTTCTGGTGAGACCCCTGGCTGTTGCCTCTGCGAATGGTCTACCATTGCCCGATTCGATTTTGTTCATCACGGAGCCATTGACACTACGGGTCGGAGCTCTTCACTTGGAGCAGATCGCCTTCCTTGTACTACCTAAGGCTATCAATCCTATCCTGCTGGGTCTGCCAAGGCTTCACCTACATGCCCCGGTTCTTGACTGGAGTTCCGGAGAGATTTTTCAATGGGGTTCCAGATGCCATAGCCATTGCCGGTCACAAGTTCGTCCTGTTATGCCCCCTCTGCCTCAGTCACTCTCCGATCTTCCATCTCAGTATGTCAGTTTTGCGAATGTCTTCTGCAAGCGGGAGGCTAAGACGTTGCCTCCACATCGGAATTATGACTATCCCATTGAACAGGTTCCAAATGCTTCTCTTCCCTGTGGACGGGTATATCCGCTCTCCTTGCCAGAGACTTTATCCATGTCAGCCTATATCAAGGAGAATTTGGAGAGGCGTTTTATACGAAAATCTTCCTCCCCAGCTGGG
This sequence comes from Rhinoderma darwinii, assembly GCF_050947455.1. Classification (NCBI taxonomy): domain Eukaryota; kingdom Metazoa; phylum Chordata; class Amphibia; order Anura; family Rhinodermatidae; genus Rhinoderma; species Rhinoderma darwinii. The sequence continues at coordinate 258,104,181 of NC_134690.1, forward strand.
GGCCGCTTCTTCTTCGTTAAGAAGAGAGACGGATCGCTTCGACCCTGCATTGACTACAGTGGTCTCAACCAGATCACGGTCAAGAACAAATACCCATTGCCACTTATATCCGAGCGGTTTGATCGCATATGAGGAGCCACAATTTTTTGTAAGCTAGACCTGTGGGGAACTTATAACCTAATCCGGACTCTCTGGGGTGACGAATGGAAGATGGCATTTAACACCCGTGACGGGCACTACGAAGACCTAGTCATGCCCTTCGGACTGTGTAACGCTCCCGCAGTCTTTCAGGAATTCGTCAATGATATATTCCGAGATCTCCTCTATTTGTGTGTTGTAGTTTATCTCAATGATATTTTGATTTTCTCCCCAGATCTGATGACCCATCGGAGTGATGTCCGTCAGGTTCTTCTGCGACTAAGGGAGAATCGCTTTTATGCCAAGTTGGAGAAGTGAGTCTTTGAAAAGAGGTCTTTGGCCTTTCTGGGCTACATCATCTCGGATCAAGGTCTTAAGATGGATCCTGAGAAACTAAAGTCTGTCCTGGAATGGGCACGTACTCAAGGCCTGAGGGCCATACAGCGGTTCCTGGGATTCGCCAATTTCTACCGGTAGTTTATTCCAAACTTCTCTTCTCTGACAGCTCCCATCTCTACCGTTACCAAGAAGGGCGTGAACGCCAGAGGCAGAGTCTGCGTTTATTAGCCTCAAGAGAGCCTTCACTTCAGCCTTTATCCTCCATCATCCTGACGTGTCTCTGCATTTCTCATTGGAGGTGGACGCTTCCTCTGTTGGTGCAGGTGCACTTCTCTTCCAGAGGAGCTCCAAAGGAAAGGCAGTTGTATGTGGCTATTACTCAAGACTTCTTTCCTCTACAGAGCGCAATTACTCTATTGGGGATCGGGAGCTACTGGCAATCAAATTGGCACTGGAGGAGTGGAGACATATTCTAGAGGGCGCAGCTCACCCCATCTTGGTCTACACCGACCACAAGAACCTCACCTACCTTCAGTCCGCCCAACTACTAAATCCCCGTCAAGCCAGGTAGTCGCTGTTCTTCACCCGTTTCCAATTTGTGCTCCATAACCGTTCCACTAACAAGAATGTGATGGCCGATGCCCTATCCAGGTCATTTGAGACAGATGACATGGTGGAGTCCCTTCAAACTATCATAGACCCGTCCTGCATTGTCACTGCTAATCCTTTGCACGTTAGAGACATCCCTCCGGGGAGGACTTTTGTTCGGTTGGCAGACAGGAGAAGAATTCTCCATTGGGGACACAGTTCTAAACTAGCTGGGCACGCTGGTGTCCGTAAAACCCGAGACCTGATTGCTCGTCTCACTTCTGGTTGCTTACGCTACCTAAAGATGTACTGGACTTTGGCTCTTCTTGCACGGTGTGTGCTTCTAACAAAGTCATTCACTCCAAGCCTGCCGGCCTGCTTCAACCTCTGCCTGTACCAAATGCCCCCTGGAAGCAAGTTGTGATGGACTTTGTCACAGAGCTTCCTCCCTCAGCAGGATGCAACACTGTCTGGGTGGTGGTGGACCGGTTCTCTAAGATGGCACCTTTTATCCCGCTGACCAGCCTACCTTCTGCTCCCCGAGTGGCGAGTCTCTTCATTCAGCACATCTTTCGCTTGCATGGCTTGCCCCTTCACATTGTGTCCACCCGGGGGGTTCAATTTACATCAAAGTTCTGGAGAGCCTTCTGTAAACTCCTGGATGGGAGATTGGACTTTTCCTCAGCTTATCACCCCAAGTCCAATGGGCAAGTCGAGAGGATCAACCAGATCATGGAGAATTATCTCCGCCACTTCATCTATTTACAGCACGATAACTGGGTACAGCTTCTTCTATGGGCCGAGTTCTCGTACAACAACCACACAAGTGAGTCCACCACTTCCACTCTGTTTTACATTGTGTACAGTCAACATCCCAGAGTTCCTCTTCCTGTGTCGACTACATCTCAGTTACCCGCTGCTGACTCTGCATTTGGGGACTTTCTGCAAATCTGGCAACAGACCCGGTCCTCTATTTTGCTGGAAGTCGATCGCATGAAGCGAAAAGCGGATACAAAGAGAAGAGAGACGCCTCAGTATCTTCCGGGTACCAAAGTCTGGCTGTCCTCCCGGAACATTCGTTTGAAGGTGCCTTCATACAAGTTTGCTTCCAGGTTCCTTGGTCCTTTTGAAATTCTGCAACAGATAAACCATGTCGCCTATAAGCTGCGGCTACCTCCTACCCTCAGAATCCCCAACTCCTTTCATGTGTCCCTCATGAAACCTGGGGTCCTGAACCACTACAGCAAGATTTCTAGTTCCACAGTTGCTCCCAGCGGTTCTTCTGATGTGTTCGAGGTGAGGGAGATTCTGGACTGCAAAAGGGTAGGAGGAAGGACTTTCTATTTGGTGGACTGGAGAAGGTTTGGTCCTGAGAGGTTCTGCGAGCCGGAGGAGAACCTCAATGCTCCTGCTCTCATTAAGAAATTCCTCTATCGCTCTGGCCCCAAGAAGAGGGGGCGTAAGAGGGGGGGATACTGTAGCGTCCATGGCCGCAGCCCGTCTGGCTCACTCATCTCCTGACGCCTGCAGCCATGGAACTGTGAGCGCTGCCAGCGCTCACTTCCGCTCTGGCCCACTGTGTCCCATAGGCTGCGTTCACACGGTTGTGCCTGCTCTTAAAGGGTCAGCGAGCACATGAAAATCATCATCATCAACCCACATGATTTCCTGGTCTATAAGAAGGCCCCAGCCCGTCTAATCCTTGCCTGAGTGTTGTTAGTTCTTCCCAAGTTTGTCTTGAAAATGGTCCCTTAGTCTTTCCCATTCCATTTGTTACCCGTGCCCGGTTACCTGTTCCTGTATCCAGTCCTGTATTCTTGTTCCTGTGCCTACTAGTGTTGGAGTCGTGTCCCACTGCACCTGCTGTCGTTTGCCATGTCCAGTGTCTTCTGCCACGTCTAGTGTCTTCTGCCACGTCTTGTACTGCCTGCCACGTCTGGCGTAACTTGCTGCACCAACCTCCATCAGTGCTGAAGCCAAAGCCACTGTCTGGACTAATTCAGGTACCCAAGTGTTACGAACTGCTGTAGACTTTCGTATAGACTGAGACCTGGTCAGCTGCCTGAGGGTCCACATACCCTGTGACCGTGACAGGAATCAAGCTGCGCAAGCAGAGAAGATGGGATTTCATGATCTAGGTGGGTCTTTACTGATGAATCAGATTCAAAGCCGAAAAAAGCAGACGAAATACCAGCGCTGCCGACATATACATATATCAATGATGATAGAAAGAAGGTAAAGGAGGTATTTTATTATCCTCTTAAAACAATGGCAACGCAATTCAATGCCGGTCTGGTGTCTTCTTCAGAGAAAACGGAAATGGTAGGCAGCACTCCGTTAAGGTGTAGATGAAATCACCAGTGGCTTATTCCAGTGCACAGCGTCGTTTTGGCTTGTGTAAGCCTTTATCAAGGCATCTTCATCAGGCCGTATCATTAGATTAGTTGGAGGAGGGTGAGGGGTGGTAAAATGTGTAAAGACAAGATTCAGTAGAGGTGAAGGAGAAAAGGGATCAGTTAGAGGAAAAGGTAAGGGTGGTTAAGGGCCAGGATACATATGCGTGCTCACTGTCACCCACTTATGCTCACCTTCCCCAGAAATTGTTAAAAAAGATTGAGGGGTAATTTGTTACAATTTTTGCGCTATCCAGAGAGGCAGTAGCAGCTAAAGAAGATGGGTAGAGCCAAACAAAGGATGCAGAGAAGATCGGTATTGAAATGGATTTAGGGGTTTTTAATTTACCCAAGTGTAGTAGTCGAGGTTAAACCTGGTTAATGTGCCAATTTGCCTAAATATATGGACCTCGTAGTGGAGTCGCAGGCCTTTTATGGGGGGGGGGGGGGGGTTCTGACAAAGCCTTCAGAAAAGAAGGATAGTGGATAATAGGGTGCTGTGTTTTGGTCAGACGGATTTGGATTTATGGTCCAGGTTGATGGGAAGGGATAGGTTTGGGGCAGCTAGTGCTACTAGTAAAATTGGTGGGGAAGCGGGCAGGAGCAGATTAGTATTCTGGGGGTATAACGAGAGGAATTACTATCGGGGGTTTCCGTGTAAGTTCAAACATGCATGTGCAAAGTACTTGGTGGATCACCCACAGGTAGCATGCACAGGGATGAATGAGGGGGGGGGGGGGGTGAGAAGGGGCAGTCCTTTTGTGTGCGTGCAAAAGGCCCCAAATCCAGTGCGGTATGACTGCTAAGTGAATGACTAGATAAATACCCTGATAAAGAAAAACCAGAGTTTCTGAGGGAAGGGTTTTCATTGGAGTACAAGTTGCCACTTAACAAGGATGTAGTTGGGAGTGGACGTTTAAAGAAATTGTAGTTGGCAAAAGTATGGCAGCATGTCTTGAAGGGGAAGTTGGAGAAGGAGGTTCGGGAGAATGAAGGGTCCATTTGATGATCCACCTATCGAGGGTATTGTGATGTCACCACTGGGGGTGATGCCCAAGAATGAGAAAGAGAAATTCAGGATGATCTGTCTACCCAAAAGGGAATTCAGTAAACTCCATAGCCAGCGATATTTTGGAGGTGAATCACCAGTCCTTCAAGTCAGTGGTGGGATTATTTAGGAAATATGGGGTGGGAGCACGGTTGGCAAAACTTAATATTGAGTCTGCATTTAGGGTGTTACCGTTACATGCAGAAGGTTTTAAATACACAGGGTGCCGTTTTGGGGAAAAGTTTTATGTTGACAAATGTTTGCCGATGGGATGTTCGGTTCCACGTGCATATTTTCAGTACTTTAGCTAATTTTTGCATTGGTGTTTGTATGAATTGTCAGGGTTTGGATCAGTGGCGCATTACCTCGATGATTTCCTGTTGGTAGAAGGGTCAGGGAGATGTCAGGCACTACTGGACAAGTTGGTCTGGCTAATAAGGGATTTGGGTGTCCCAGCGGCAGATGATAAACCGGTAAACCCCACAACTTGCTTGTCATACCTGGGCATCGAGCTTTATTCCAGGGAAGGGGTTTCCAGGTTACCAGAGAAATTTTGCAAAATGAGGTAGGAAAGGCGAAGAAGGTGACATTGGGGAAAATACTGACTTAGATATATTGATGACATCTTTTTGGTGTGGCATGGCACAATAGACAAATTTAATTAATGCCATGAGGAACTGAATAGTCGATACATTTTTTACTGTAACACAGAAGGTTTTACCAGAGAAATGCAACTCAATATTTATTGCCCAGATTCTGCAATTTTTAGAAATATCCCACATGTGGCCCTAGTGCGGTAATGGACTGAAATACCAGCCTCAGAAGCAAAGGAGTACCTAGTGGATTTTGTGGCCTCCTTTTTTTAGAACATATTTTAGGCACCATGTCGGGTTTGAAGAGGTCTTGTAGTGCCAAAACAGTGGAAATCCCCCAAAAGTGACATGGTTTTGGAAACTGCACACCTCAAGGAATTTATTTAGGGGTATAGTTAGCATCTTGACCCCACAGGTCTTCTGCTATATTTATTGGAGTTTGCCTGTGAAAGTGAAAATCTACTTTTTTTCTGAAAAAAATATAAAAAAAATAATATTTGCAAGGAATAAAGAATAAAAAGCACCCAAAAACTTGTAAAGCTACTTCTCCCGATTACAGCAATACCCCATATGTGGTACTAAACTATTGTTTGGACCCACGGCAGAGCTCAGAAGGGAAGGAGCGCCATTTGGATTTTGAAGCGCAGATTGTGCTGGATTCGTTTTCAGTGCCATGTCGCGTTTGCAACGCCCTGGAGGGAGCAAAACAGTGGAAACCCCCCAAAAGTGACCCCATTTTGTAGCCTACACCCCCTCAAGAAATTTTTCTAGGGGTATTTTGACCCCACAGTTTTTTTGCTGAATTTAGTGGAATTAGGCCGTGAAAATTAAAAATCACCCCAAAATTTGTAAAGCAATTTGTCCTGATTACAGCAATACCCCATATGTGGTAATAAACTGCTGTTTGGACCCACGGCAGGACTCAGAAGGGAAGGAACAATATTTGGCTTTTGGAGCTCAAATTTAGCTGGAATGGTTTGCGGGTGTCATGTCGCATTTGCAAAGCCCCTGAGGTACCAAAACAGTGGAAACCTCCCAAAAGTCCCTTTAGGGGACTGGAACGAGCGATCCTTAGGTCACTGGTACAATACACTGCAGTACTAATGTATTGCAGTATAATATCATTTTTACAGACTCCTGTAACAGCGCGATCGCTGTTCCTGTCCATTAGTCCCGGGTGTCAGCTGTAATACACAGCTGACACCTGCAGAATATGGAGCGGGCGCAGCGCATGAGTCCGCTCCATATATAACCCCCCCGCACCACGACATGCTATTAAGTCGTGGTGCGCGAAGGCGTTAATGCGCAGCGGATGGTGAAAAGTGAAAATTAAAATTGAATTCCACTGATATGCCATTTTAATGCACAATATGTTGTGCCCAGTTTGTGTCACTGAAGACAAATACCTCGTACGATGTTGAGCGGGTTCTCCCGGATATAAAATATCATATATGTGGGCGTAAGCTGATGTTTGGGCACGCTGTGGGGCTCAGAAGGGAGGGAGCGCCATTTGGCGTTTGGAGCGCAGATTTTGCTTGGTAACTGTTCTGTTTGGGGCTTTGCTGGTATTTCAGTTTATGATGTGGGGGTATGTGTAAATTGGGCAGAGTATATGAGGACATAATAAGAGGGTATAATAATTTGGTAACTAAATAATAATCCGCAGATATGTGGCCAATGTCGCACTGATAAATGGCGCCCGATCTTATTCGCTTTTGGACACTGCACAATTTCTGTCGCTATATTCTGAGAGCCAGAATTCTTTTTATTTTTCCTTCACTGGAGCCGTGCGAGGTCTTATTTGTTGCGGGACAATCTGTCGTTTTCAATGGTACATGTGATTTTTTTTATCACTTTTTATTAGATTTTTTTAGGCAAGCAAAGTGACAAAAAAACAAATTCTGACAAATGTTTTTTGTCTTTTTTTTTTTTTTTACACTTTTCACCGTGCGCTATAAATGACATTTTACTTTATTCTGCGGGTTGATACGATTACGGAGATACCAGATGTATATAGTTTTTTTTATGTTTTGTGGTGTTTGCGCAATAAAATCACTTTTCGATAAAATTATTTATTTTTTGTGTCACCATATTCTGAGAGCCATAACTTTTTTATTTTTCAGTCAAAAAAGCTGTGTAAGGGCTTGTTTTTTGCGGGACGGGTTGTAGTTTTTATTGGTACTATTTTAGGGTACATGCGACTTTTTGATCACTTTTTATTCTATATTTTTGGAGGGTTGATGACCAAAAAAATTGTGATTCTGACATTGTTTTTTAATTATTTTTTTTGCGCTGTTCACCGTGCGGGAGAAATAATATTATAGTTTTATAGTTTGGGTCGTTGTGAACACGGACATACCAAATAGGTGTACTTTTTTTAACATTTAAATTTTTTTCCTATAATAAAAGACTTCTTATAGGGAAAAAAAGCATTTTTTGTTTTTGTAACTTATAACTTACTTTTATAAAACATTTTTATTACTTATTTTTTACTTTTTACTAGTTTTACTTGAAGACCTTTAGCACTGATTGCTGCTATAATACATTACACTACCTAGGAAGTGTAACGCATTATAAACTGTCAGTGTGACACTCAGGGTATGTGCACACGGTAGCAGGCTTTTACGTCTGAAAAGACAGACTGTTTTCAGGAGAAAACAGCTGCCTCGTTTCAGACTTAAATGCTCCTCCTCGCATTTTGGGAGGCTTCTCTGACAGCCGTAAATTTTGAGCTGTGCTTCATTGACTTCAGTGTCCTGCACTTCTTTTGACGAGGCTGTATTTTTACGCTTTGTCGTTTGACAGCTGTCAAACGACGACGCGTAAATTACAGGTCATCTGCACGGTACGTCGGCAAACCCATTCAAATGAATGGGCAGATGTTTGCCGACATATTGTAGCCCTATTTTCAGGCGTAAATCGAGGCATAATACCCCTCGTTTATGCCTGAAAATAGGTCGTGTGAACCCAGCCTGAGAGTCACACTGACAGGAAGCTTATGAGGACCGGCCTCCGGCTGGTTCTCATAGGCTGCTGTGCATGGCAGACCCGGGGGCTGTTGTATGGCCCCCGGTTTTGCCTTATAACCGATTGCAGCATCTGCAATCGGTCCCCGGGAAAGTTTGTTGTAGTAACAAACGTTCCAGTTCGTTGCTACAACAAACTTTCCCTGCGATCACATGACCGGGACCTGAACCAATTAGGTCCCGGTCATGTCTCCGGGACCAGAGGCAGGGGATAACAGTGCGATCCGGGTGTCAGCGCTACTCTGAGACACCCGGATCGTGCTTTTAACACCCACCATGAATTCACGTTGGCGCTGCACAGAGCCCAGCAAGCGCCAACGTGAATTTACTGTGGGCGGTCGGGAAGCGGTTAAGAGATACCATAGCAACTTGGAAGATCTGGAGAAAGTTATTTAAGGTACCGTTTCTACTGTCAAAAAGGATGCCGCTATGGGGTCACCCAGAATTCCCGCAGGGGATGGACAATATCCTCTTTAGAGAGGAGGGAAAAAAACATTATGTGTGCACAACACCTAATGCACTCTGAACATCCAAGGTGGCTTACGATGAGGGAAATCAAAGACAGATATAATTTGGCTGATAAACATAATTTTCCCATAATGCAGATTGTGGCGTTCTGCAGAGAGAGGTTGCAGTCACTGCACGAGGAAGCACTAGTACACACTTTTGATGAAATTATAGGCACGAGATTGGAAAAAACTTCGATATCCTCATTATATAACATCATTAGAAATAGAGTCATTAAGCAGAATCCTAAGGATTGCTATAAAATGTGGGAGAGAGTGACGGGTGATCCGGATATAGCTGAAGTTATACTGAAAGGGTGGAAGACAGTTAGAAAGGAAATTATAAATGAGAGATGGAGGGAGTCGTATTTCAAAATTATGCATAATGCTATTTATGGTTTCAACATCCCAGCTTCTGCCTCTAATCCGGATAGGATAATTGCTTGTCCTAAATGTCAATTGGCCAAATCTGATATGTACCACGGGATTTGGAGCGGTCACGCTACCCAAGGCTTTTGGGGGGAAATGTGTAGGTTTGCAACAACATTATGGGTGACATCCCTACCAATGTCTCCAAAATGTATGTTATTCCATCAGGTGAGACCACCTGAGGAGGAGGATGCGGCGATTTCTAGACTGGTGCCCTCAATAATCCACACTGTCCTCATGGTAGCAAAAATATGTCTATTGCAGAACTGGTTGCTTAGGGAAGTCCCAACACTATATGAGGTGATTATACAGCTGAAGAAGCTTTTGAATATAGAGCGTCTAGAAACAGAACGACAAAGAAAAGGAAACAACCCACTTTTTCGCCAAATAGAAACGATTCATTGTTACTCAATTCGATGATCAGGAGATCAGAGAATTGATGTCCTCGTTTTGACAGACAGCGTGGTACGCAAGAGAACACCTTAGTGGTTCTTTGGGAACATTGGAGATATCCTAGAGGTATCAGGGAGACAGATATTAGTACAATACCAGGTATTGTTAGACTACTTGCACAGGTCTTTATGGTGGGGTGGATGACTGGAGGTGGAATGGGATGGTTGGCTATGTGTTGGAATTAATTGTAAACTCTAAACTGTTTCTTGTATGGACGTTCTACTGTGTAATATTTTGTGAAGGTAATGATGTCGATACATGTTAAATTGTTTTTCAAAGTTCAATGTTGTATTGAAATGTTATTATGTAAAATTGGAAAAAGGCAAATAAAAATGAAAGTTTAAAAAAAAGAAACATAAAAGTACTATACGTAAGAAACTTATTGACTCGCCAGTTGCGAAGCATTTTTACTTGATAGTCTGCTGCCAAAGGGTCTGAATTTGGAATATGCTCTTAATGCCTTTATATAGTCCCTTTGCTGTACTAGTTTTGTTTTTAATAGGTATGTAGTATTTTTCCATGTATGAATTTATTTTTTTAACCCCTTCAGGACCGAGCTTGTTTTGGCCTTCAGGACGAAGCTGATTTTTTAAATCTGACGTGTCACTTTATGTGGTAATAGCTCTGGAATGCTTTTACCTTTCCGAATGATTCTGAGAGTGTTTTCTCGTGACATATTGTACTTTATGTTAGTGAAAAAATTTGGTCGATAAATTCAATATTTATTTGTAAAAAACACCAAGATTTAGAGAAAATTTGCAAACATTTGCATTTTTCGAAATTTAAATGTATCTGCTTGTAAAACAGATAGTAATACCACACAAAATAGTTACTAGTTTACATTTCCAATATGTCTACTTTATGTTTGCATAGTTTTTTTGAACATTCTTTTATTTTTCTAGGACGTTGCAAGACTTAGCCTTTTGAAATGTTTGTGAAAATATGAGAAATTGCTGCTAAAGTTCTATTTTTTTCAGGGACCAGTCCAGTTCTGAAGTGGCTTTGAGGGCTTATATATTAGAAAGTCCCCATAAATCACCCCATTTTGAAAACTGCACCCATCAAAGTATTCAAAACAGCATTCAGAAAGTGTTTTAACCCTTTAGGCGTTTCACAGGAATTAAAGCAAAGTAAATGTACAAATAAAAAAATAATTTTGCCAAAATTAATTTGTAGGTTTTATCCGAGAAATGCAACTCAATGTTTATTGCCCTGATTCTGCAGTTTTTAGAAATATCCCACATGTGGCCCTAGTGTGCTAATGGACTGAAACACAGGCCTCAGAAGCAAAAGAGCACCTAGTGGATTTTGGAGCCTCCTTTTTTTAGAATATATTTTAGGCACAATGTCAGGTTTGAAGAGGTCTTTTGGTGCCAAATCACTAAAGACCCCCCAAAAGTGACCCCATTTTGGAAACTACACCCCACAAGGAATTTCTCGAATGGTATCGTTAGAATTTTGAACCCACAGTTTGTTTGGTAAATTTATTTGAATTAGTATGTGAAAATCTACCTTTTTTCTGAAAAAACGTAGACATTTTTAATTTTTACAAGGAATAAAGGAGAAAAAACACCCCAACATATGTAAAGCAATTTCTCAGATTACGGAAATATGCCATATGTAGTAATAAACTGCTGTTTGGACCCACAGCGGGGCTTAGAAGGAAAGGAGCGCTATTTGGCTTTTGGAGCTCAAATTTAGCTGAAATGGTTTTCGGGTGCCATGTCAAATTTGCAAATCCCTGAGAGGCCGAAACAGTGGAAACCCCCCAAAGGTGGCCCCATTTGGGAAACTACGCCACTTAAGGAATCTATCTAGGGGTATAGTGAGCATTTAGACACCACAGGTCTTTTGCAGAATTTATTAGCATTATGCCGTGAAAATGAATATCAACATTATTTCCACTAAAATGTTGCATTTTTTCAATTTCACAAAGGATAGAGGAAAAAGCACCCCAATATTTGTAAAATAATTTCTCCCGAGTACAGCTATACCCCACATGTGGTCATAAATTTTTTTTCATTAGAAAGTAATTAACCCTTTCCAGACTGATTCATTTTTTGCTTTTTCTGTTTCTTTTTTCCCTGGGTGGTGTGAGGGCTTATTATTTGCGGGACGAGCTGTAGTTTTTATTGGTAGTATTTTTTGGTACATACAACTTTTTGGCACTTTTTATTAAATTTTTTGGTAGAGCCAAGGTGACCAAAAACAGCAATTTTGCAGTTTTAAATACTTTATTTTTCACGGCGTTCACCGTGTGAGTTAAATAATGGTATATTGTAATAGTTTGGACTTTTGCAGATGCAGCGATACCAATTTAGTGTATTTTTTTTTTTTTTTACATTACTTTAGAGAAAAAATGTTGTTGTTTTTTTTTTTTTTTTACTTAAAATTATTTTCACTAATAAGAACTATTTACTTTATTTTTACACATTTTATTAATCCCCCTAGGGAACTTGAACCAGCAATCAGTAGATAGATGGTACAGTACACTGCAATACTAATGTATTGCAGTGTATTGTCATTTTTACAGGCTCCTGTAACAGCGCGATCGCTGTTCCTGTCGGTTAGTCCCGGGTGTCAGCTGTAATACACAGCAGACACCCACAGCATATGGCACGGGCTGAGCGTGTGAGCCCGCTACATACAGCATCCCCCACACCACGACATGCTATTAAGTCATGGTGCGCAAAGGGGTTAATGCGCAGCGGATGGTGCAGAGTGAAAATGCAAATTTTCCACTGATATGCCATTTTAGTGCACAATATGTTATTCCCAGTTTGTACCACTGAAGACAAATACCTTATAAAATATTAACCGGGTTCTCCCGGTTAGGGCGATGCCATATCGGTGGACGTAAAATGCTGTTTGGGCACGCTGTAGGGCTCAGAAGGGAGGGAGCGGCATTTGGATTTGGAGCGCAGATTTAGCTTGGCAGTTGTTCTGTTTCGTGTTTTGCTAGTATTTCAGTTTATAATGTGTGGGCATATGTAATCTGTGCGGAGTACATCAGGGCATAATAAGAGGGTATACTAATGCGGTAAATAAATAATAATAATCTGCAGATATGTGGCCAGTGTCGCACTGATAAATGGTGCCCAATCTTATCCGCTTTTGGAACACTCCACATTTTGCATCACCACATTCTGACAGCCAGAAATTCTTTCTTTTTTTCTCCAACGTTGCTGTGTGAGAGCATATTTGTTTTGGGACAATCTGTAGTTTTCATTGGTAATATTTTGGGGTACATGCGATTTTTTTGAACACTTTTTATTCAATTTTTTGGCAAGCAAAGTATTTTTTTATTATTTTTTTTTATGGCGTTCAACCTAGGCTATAAATGACCATTCTACTTTAATCTGCGGGTCGGTACGATTATGGCAATACCATATGTATATCGTTTTTTAATTTTTTGTGTCACCGTGCTTTGAGAGCCATAACTTTTTATTTTTCATTCAAAAAAGCTGTGTAAAGGCTTGTTTTTTGCGGGACGTGTTGTAGTTTTTATTGGTACTATTTTGGCGTACATGCTACTTTTTGATTACTTTTTATTGTATATTTTGGGAGGGGTGGTGATCAAAAAATGGTGATTCTGGCAATGTTTTTTTTACTTTTTTTTGCACGGTTTACCTTGCGGGAAAAATAATATTATGGTTTTATAGTTGGGGTCGTTACGAACGCGGTGATACCAAATATGTGTACTTTTTTTAACGTGTTCAATTTTTTCCTATATTAAAAGACTTATAGGAAAAAAAGCAAATTTTGTTTATGTAACTTATAACTTTTATTTTTACACTTTTTTAAAAACATTTTTATAATCTTTTTTTTACTTGTCCCACTAGGGGACATTTAGACTTGCAGCTCTGATCGCTGCTGGATTACATTAAACTACCTACGTAGTGTAATGTGTTCTAACTGTCATTGTGACGTTCTGAGCCGGTGCCATCCAGTTGTCGTATGGATACGGCAAAATGCGGGAAGCACTAGCTTTCTATGACATATCCATATGGCACATGTCGGCAAGGGGTTAAATAAAACAAAACAGTGCTAGAATTGCTGTTTTTTGGTTTCCTAGTCTCCAAAAAATATGGAATAAATAGTGCTAATAATAATTAGAATAATAGAGTTAGTAAGTGTCAGTTAGTAAGTGGTGTCTGGGAAGAAAAAAAACCATACACAGCGCCACATGGTGCAAGATAAACCTGATAGGTAAGTTAATTAGTAGTGGTGGTAAGTTATAGCATTCACCTAAAGAAGTTTGTACTGGCAGGTACAACTTAGGGATGTAGGCAGTAGTAAAATAGGTTGGAGCTTTCAATATCCAGAAGCCGGCATCAATTGCATTGTGCCGCGAGAAAAGCCATTTAAAAAAGGTATATATATTTTTGGAAAAAATATATATTAAAAATGGATATAGGAAACCGCTACACAAAGGAGTAATAATAATGGGTGGATTTATTTTGCAAAGAAGGGCAGCGCGTTTCAACGCAGAACCTGCGTCTTCATCAGGCCAAAAAATGAGGCGTTGCCCTTCTTTGCAAAATAAATCCACCCATTATTATTACTCCTTTGTGTAGTGCTTTCCTATATCCATTTTTAATATATATTTTTTTCAGTTAGTAAGTGGTATGAAGTGTTCTAAAAAATAAAAATAAATTGTGTTGGTCAGTGTTTTCCGTGAAAAAATAAAGATAAATTTAAAAAAACGTAAGTGTGTCAGTGTTTTATGTGAAAAAACGAAAAAAAAAAAAAAACTTTGTTACATAATGGTATATATGACACAAATACATACATACAGATGTACCCATCTTTAACTTGACTCTGATAACTTGTTGCATCGTGATATCACACAACAAAAGCCATTGACAAGTCATTGAAAAAGTCAAGATAAAGGATCTTGCCACCGTTTACATTCACATACATATATATATACACAAATTAATAAAATGGCTGCAATACGTTACACCGCTGAAGAGGCGCATGCCATGATCACGTCCGATATGGACTCAGCGAGCGGTGAGGAACCAAAGTTCTTTCTCTCGTCATCCTCATCCTCGTCCTCTTCTAGTGAGAGTGAGGAACCTCCTCGTAGTCGTTGGAGGGTTAGTGCCAGTGGCGTAGATATAGGGGTCGCAGCGGTCGCCGTTGTGACCAGGCCCCCAAGCCTGGGGGGCCCACAGGGCCCCCGTTGCCACGCAGCGCGCTAATACAAATTTTGTATGTGCTGTGATGCCAGTACTTCCTGGTTACGGGCATGGTTTGTTTAGACGTCACAGTCACATGGTACACACAGTGTACCATGTGACCGTAATGTCACGTGAGGGGGTGTTCCAGCCACTCTTGGAAGAGCCAATGCGGAAAAGCATGGAAGACGGCAGGTGAGCTGCAGAGGGGGCCCGTAATGTATGTGTGTTGTATTGTACTGTCTGTATTTGCGGTGGAGAGAGGAGAGAGGGGCTTTAAATTACAGGCCCCCCTCTCCACCGCAAACACAAACTGCACAACCCAATACATTACAAATGGTGGGTCGCACTCCACCTGGGGCGTCGTGTGAAAACCTCCGGGGCGTCGCGAACCACTCACCGAGGTAATGCTTCCAACTGTATTTGCGTCCTCAGGATGCAGATCCAGTTGAATTTAATCCTGGAGCAAGGAGCTGACGGCTCCTTCCTCCAGCATTCACTGTGCCGTGAGCTATTAGCGACTGATTAAGGACGCTCGCAGCGTCTGAAACGCATAGGCTTCCTATCTACCATTATCACTTTTTTTTTCCCTACACTATCCCTACACTATCAGGATGTCACGCTGTGCTCTTTATTCCTGATTTTAACTTGCCAATTATACTGGCCCATTAAACTTGGAAATATCCCTTCCATTTTATTGAATCGTCTGTGCTGGATCCAAACCCAATTTTCTCTGGTCTTGTCTACTGTGTGCCGACACAAGGATCCGTGCACGACTACCCCTAGAACTACATCTGCAACGAAGGTGAGCTGGAGGTGTTTCTCTTTATCTACTTTTGTATACATCCACAAACTTACTTAACATGACATTTTGCCATATCTCCTCCACTCCTGCCAACATCGACCCAGGCCCCCCACCAATTTCAGTGGATGTTCACCCTATATCCACCTACTATCCTGCTCACCACCGCGGCTCGGCCATAGACCTCTTTTCATCACTAGTATGGAACGATCTTAATACTCTGGAAAGCCCTACGATAACAAAGAATTACATGTTCTCGTCCGAAAATAGAGCTATCAAATCCCTTAAATCAAATACATCCCTGGTTATACATTCTGCCGACAAAGGGGTGGGGGGGTATAGTCTTACAAGATCGGACGTATTATATTATTGAGGCCTCACGGTTATTATCGGACACTTCATTCTATGAAAAACAAAAGAGTAACCCATTACCTGCCTACATCACTGGCTATAAATCCCTCATCGACATCGCTTTTATCGATGGGTTATTGACTAAAAAAAGAAATTAAGTTCCTACAGGTTCCCTTCCCCACTATGCCGTTCATGTACCATTTACCAAAAACGCACAAATCCTTAACTACACCCCGGGACACCCTATCATTGCCGGTATAGGTTCACTCACCAGCAACCTCTCTCATTTCATAGACCTACAACTACAACCATTTGTTCTGAAACTACCATCGTACCGTAGAGATTCCACCCAATTAATTGGTGATCTCAGGGCACTCAATTGTAACTACAACCTTTCTTCTCTTTGTTTTATTTCTGCAGATGTTTCAGCTCTTTACACCAACATTCCACACGACAAAGGCATAGCTACCATAGAGTCTCTCTTATATCCGATGACAACATACCGGACACACAAGTGCGTTTTTTAACAAACTGCATTGAATTCATTCTCAAACACAACATATTTACTTTTAATAAGGGATTTTATAGACTAATATGGGGTTGTGCTATGGGATCACGGTTTGCTCCGTCCTACGCCAATCTTTATACGAGTGCTTTCGAGGACAAATTTATTATGGGCAACCATTCTTTTAGAAGCAGTATACATTTTTTCTAGACGTTATATAGACAATCCATTTTTTTATTTGGAATGGTAACAGCTCCGATGCTGACCGTTTTATCAAATATCTTAATAACAATGACTTTGGTTTGAATTTCACGCATTATTTCTCTGCAAGCACAATTGACTTTTTAGATCTGACTATCAGTAAGGACACGGAGGGCAAATTGATCACCAGTACTCATTTTTCATTTTAAATTAGTTGATGTCAACAGCTATCTAGATTTTAAACTGCTCCAATTCCAAGAATTTTGATTCAGAATGTAAAGTTTTAAAAAGGCGATTTAAAGAAAAAAAACTATCCAAGAAGTCTTGTTGAAGGAGCTCTTACTAAAGCAAAGACACTTTCTCAGGAGGTTTGCTTACTACCAGTCCCCAAAAAAACTTATTACCACTTTCAATAATGGAAGTAAACAATAAGATCCATCCTTTGTAAGCATTAGCACATTCTAACTAATGATTCGAACTTCAAAAAAATGTTTATCTGAATGTTTATCTGCAACACCTAAAATCACCTACAGGTCTCAGACATTAAGGAACATCCTTGCCCCCAGTAAATTACGCAATCCTAAATCCAGCTCAATTATGTAACACCCGCTGCTGCAGACCGCAGACTCCTCTCATCCTGCCGACGCCTTCCTTCCCGGAGATGCAAGCACATGCGGCCGTCCTGGCCTGCAGTGACAACTAGGGTGCGCGCGCGCACACGAGTCCCAGCCTTAAAGGGCCAGCATGCACACATGTTTAGAATTGTCTAATCACCCTGGGCTATTAGGGCCCTGGCCCTTCACTCATTGCCTGAGCGTTGTTGTGTTTTCCCGCGTCAGTCTAGCAAATGATCCCTTAGTATTTTCCTGTTCCCAGTGATCCTGTTCCTGCTAACTCTATCCCGTGCTACCTTGTTCCTGTGCCTTAAAAGAGTTGGAGTCGTGTTGTGTTACACCAGGCCTGGTCTGTGCTGCCAAGGTCCCATCTGAGCCTAACCACCGCTACTGTCTGTACTACCATAGGTACCCGTGCTCGGACTATAGACTTTACTTGGTACTCTGTTTGGCCAGCTGCTATCCCGCTACCGCGGTATGGCCCAGTGGGTCCACATACCCACAGATCGTGACACATTACAATATTTCCTTCATTATGCGGATCCTACCACTGCAGCGATCCTAGATGTATGTGCTGTGTAAACATAGAACATATTATTAAGACCTATACTTTCGTTGTTACTTTAGAATGTTTTAATATCAAAACGTTTTTAAACTGTGGAAGCGACTACGTGATTTACTTACTGCAATGTCCATGCAATCTCCAGTATATTGGAAGAACAATACAAGTATTTTTAATATAAGCAGCCTTCCCCCCAAGTTTCAAATGCATTTTTAAATGCTTATTCCCCACTTACCTCGGCAAGTATTGACCATTTCACATTCACTCTTGACGATCAATGTCCAATCTGTTATTTATCCCTTGCCATGTCCGTTTCCTATATAATAGCTATTGCAAAACTTACTATTTTTTCCCTCTCCGTCCACCTTACTCAAGCTCATAACTGTTCATTAATATGTCAAAGGTGACGCTGCTAAGATACTGACAGCGATCCCGTGATCCGGACTACGATTGACCAGGTTCCCCTATGTCTTATTCCCTTACCTTTATCCTTCTTGTCCCGTCACTCTGCAATACCATGGCTTCCTCTCCGTGTCCGTCGCTCACCACCAGGAAGCCAGTACTGCAACTTCCCGCAAGTTTACGTTTCCCCACAAATACTTGTATACAAAGTTATTTATAGGCCACGCTCAACTCTGCACCAAGTGTTTTTTTTATTGTAGTATCGTTTTTATTTATTCTTTCTTGTACTAGATTCTCACTCTCTGCTCATAGATCACTCTGACCCCATGTGACATCATAGCTGAGCTTTGACCTCAAGGTTTTAGCGCTTTTTTTGTGTTTTTAATGTTTGTTTTATTTCCCTCTATAAAAGAGGTATTATTGTGTCCTTGTACCATTGGCCTGATGAAAACATTGGTCCAACGTCGAAACACGTAGCCTGTATATTCATAAACCCTATTGTTATATTATAACTTTCCTATCCCATCATTCATTTAAAAATCAGTAGCGCCCATCATAGGTCCCTAACATATATTTTATCTCAAATTACCTCAATGCATTGGCGGTAACCTCTTTGTGATACCGGATTGGACCTGGCTGCAGCTGAATATTCCTACGGTTTTCTGTTTACACCAGTGTTGTGCCTGAGGTTTGCACAAACTCAAAAGGTGAGCAATTGCCCCGCTCCCCTGAAATTGTTGTTTCCATCAGCTTTTATTTTGCACTGACGCTGTGCTTCTCAGCTTTTCTATTCTCCCTTTGTGATATGTATCCAGACTACATATTTAGACCACTTTGGGGGTATTTCTGAACTCAGAAGAAATACTTCAATAAACATTGAGGTACTTTCCTTGACTTACATGCGGTCTGAAAAATCTGTCCAAACAAATGACGCATTTGTGAAAAATTTTACATTTTATTTTTCATGGCAGATTTCCACCAAATTCAGCAAAAAAACTATGGGGTCATAAAAGGTGATCACAATTCTTTGAGGGGTGCAGTTTCCAAAATGGGGTCACTTTTTAGGGGTTTCCACTGTACTAGTACCTCAGGAGCTCTGCAAAAGCGACATGGCACCCGAAAACCATTCCAGCAAAATCTGTGCTCCAATTGGCGCTCCTTCTCTTCTGAGCCCTGTCGTGGGTCCAAACAGCAGTTTATTAGCACATATGGGGTATTGCCGTAATCAGGAGAAATGGCTTTACAAATGATGGGGTGCTTTAACTCCTTTATTCCTTGTAAAAAATGTTTTTTCAGAAAAAAATAAAATAAAAATAAAATAAAAAAATAAGGATTTTCATCTTCAGTCTAATTCCACTAAATCCTGCAAAAAACCTGTGGGGTCAAAATGCTAACTTTGCCGCTTGAAAAAATTCCTTGAGGGGGTGTAGTTTCCAAAATAGGGTCACTTTTGGGGGTTTTCCACTGTTTTGGTCATGGCATGGCACCAAAAACCATTCTGCAAAATCTAAGCTCCAAAATCCAAATGGTGCTCCTTCCCTTCTGATCCCTATCGTGGTTCTAAACAGAAATACCCCATATGTGGTAATAAACTGCTGTCATAGGGGGAAATTGCTTTACAAAAGTTGGGGTGCTTTTTTCCTTGTAAAAATTAAAAAATTCTATGGTTTTTTTTAGAAAAAAAAAAAAAGGTAGATTTTCATCTTCCCAGACTAATTCAAATTAATTTAGCAAAAAAAACTAAGGTGTCAAAATGCTATCACCCTAGATAAATTCCTTGAGGGGTGTAGTTTCCAAAACTGGGTCACTTTTGGGAGGTTTCCACTGTTTTTGCACCACAAGATCTCTTCAAACCTGACATCGTGCCTAAGATATATTTTAAAGAATAGCATTCTCAAAGTCTCTTAACCCTTTAGGCGTTTCACAGAAATTAAAGCAATGTAGAGTTTAAATTTTAGAACTGGTCCCTAAAAAAATAGAATTAGACTTACCGGTAATTCGGTTTCTATGAAACCCTTAATGACAGCACCACAGGAGATTGGGGCTCATCCTGGAATAGGGACGGGAAACAGCAAAAAGTTAACTAGTCCCCCATCTCCCAATCCTCAGTGTATTTCAACTAACCAATTAGGAAAGTAAAGAGGGAACATACGTTTATGAATTAATAGATGTTACCCACAAAAAAAACATAGGGAGAGAAATAAGGGTGCGGTCATCGAGGGTTTCATAGAAACCAAATTACCAGTAAGTCTAATTCTATTTTCTCAACATACCCTCCATGACAGCACCTCAGCATATTTTTATCTGGGAGGGACTATGGCATGAAGAACTTTTCTTCCATTGAAAAGATCACTGCCAGACAGTAAATTAAGTCTGTAATGTTTGGTAAATGTATGTACTGAGGACCAGGTTGCAGCCCTGCAGATCTGGTCTAGAGAGGCTTCTGCTCTTTCTGCCCAGGAAACTGACATGGCATGAGTAGAGTGGGCTTTGATTTTTACTGGAGCGGTTAAATTCTGAATACTATAGGCTTCATGGATAGATTTTTTATTCCAATTTGCAACCGTGCTCTTTGAGGCCTTCTTCCCCTTATTTGGACTCCAAAATTGGACAAAAAGATTTAAATATCTTTCCTAAAGTCCTTTGTGACTTCTAGATACTTGAGGATAGTTCTACGCACATTTAGAGGATTAAACTCCTCCTCCTTCCTGTTGGCTGGGTTTTGACAGAAGGAAGGAAGTGTGCTCTCTTGGGAAATGTGAAAATTGGATACCATTATAGGTAGAAAAGTGGGATCAGGACGAAATATTATTCTATCCTCTAATATTTTTAAGTAGGGTTCACGGATGTATAGGGCCTGAATTTCACCTACTCTACGAGCTGTGGTGACTGCTACCAAAAGAGCGGCCTTCCAGGAGAGATTCCTGATGTTGCAATCTGTAATTGGCTCAAAAGGGACTTAGTTAACCCCTTAAGGACTACTTCCAAATCCAAGGTGGGGAAGAGCGATCTCTTTTTTTAGAGATAACCTATAAGCTGCTACAAAAAAAAATTTTTTATCCACCTGTGAGAAGCCAAGTCTTCATCAAAATAGGAGCTTAAAGCTGAAATTTGTACTTTTAGGGAACTGGGTTTAAGACCTTTTCAAGGCATGCCTGAAAAAAAAAAAAAAAATTAATCGGAGCCACATTAGGGTGATCTATGTCTGGCCTATTATCCCCACACCAGGAAAGAAACTTTTTCCACACTTTATTATAGATGGAATTTGTGGTTCTCTCTTTCCTACTTTTTTTTGTAACGTAAGGAAAACAGCTTCAGATAAGCCTTTGGCTTTCAGGACGGAGGCTACAGTAGCCAAGCTGCTAGGTTTAATTTCTGCGGGTCTGGGTGGAAAATTGGTCCTTGGAAGAGGTGGTGACTTGCAACTCTTAATGTCTCCAGTACTGCCCTGAGCTCCCTGAAATTTGAGGAGTGTTGGCTTATTCTAAGTGGCCAAATTTCTTGTAATGAATTCTGGGTTACAATCGCTCCCCATCCTCTCCTGCTTGCATCTGTTGTAATTGTGATAACTGGAAAGGGGTGCCATGTAACTCCCCTCCCCAGATTCTGAAGTTTCAGACACCAAAAGGAAGGATCTTTTTACCGCTTTTGATGGGGTAAATTTCTCGTCCAAGGATTGAACGGACTTGTCCCACTGAAAAAGTATTGCCGCCTGCAGATCTCTGGAATGGCTTTGAGATCAAGCCACTGACTGAATGCAGGATGTTAGAGACCCCAGAATTGACATTGCATTAAAAAAAAAGTAGGTCCCGATAAGAGTAGCAGACAAATAGTCTGTCTCTGAGAGCAATCTTTGTTTGTTGAGGTAGGAAGGACATCTGCATGTGTGAGTCTAGTAGTACCCCCAGAAAGTTTTTCCTTCTTGCAGGTAAAAGATCCGATTTCTTTTTGTTTATAATCCAGCCTAGGTCTTCCAGAGTCTGGGGAAACCTGTTGGATGTGAAGAGAGAGAAAGCTGTTGGTTCTACCAGAAGTACGTCGTCCAAGTATAGGATTATATGGATCCCTTCGTGCCTGAGAAAAGCCACTATTTCTGCCATCATCTTCGTGAACATTCATGGAGCGGATGAAATCCCAAAAGGGAAGTGCCCTGAACTGGTAATGAAAGATCTCTTGATCCTGTAAAATTGCAAACCTTAGAAACTTCTGATAAGTTGGATGCATTGGGACATGATAGCATATGTCTTGCAAGTCTAACGTTGCCATCATATAGTCTTTCCCGTTTAGGGGCATGGTGGATTTTATTGATTCCATCTTGAATTTGTGATAGGCTACATATTTGTTCAGAGGTTTGAGATTTATTATTTTCCTATAAGCTCCACCTGGTTTTTGCACCAGAAACAGATAATAGTGGCCCTCCTCCTCTCTTTGAGTGGAACAGGAGAGATTACTTCTTGGAGTAGTATTCCTGGATTCCTTTCTTTAGTGCCACTTGATGAGTGACTTATGGAAGCCGAGTAATGAGCATCTTTGGAAGGGGGGGGGGGGGGTAGGTGGAAAACTATTTTTAATACTTGTGAAATTGAGGTCAGGATCCACTGGTTGTTTGTTATGTTTCACATTGGTCTGTGAACCTTGAGATCCTGCCCCCCACTCTTACGGCGTCAGTGTCGATTTTGCATTGGTTTCTGATTGGACACAATATTCCAGCCCCTACCCCATTAGGGTAGCTCCATCTGCCCGATTTCCCGCTATAATTTTGTTGTATGTTCAAAAAGGGACGAAAGGGCTATCTTTTTGGATAATTTTAGGCTCTGGCAGGCTTTTCTTATCAGCCGCTTTTTCTATCATCGTATCCAGCTCTGGCCTAAATAGGTATTCACCCTGGAAAGGAATTTCGCAGAGTTTGGTTTTTGAGAGGGGATCTCCCTGCCACATTTTTAGCCATAAAGCTCTTCTAGATAAAACACCTGCTCTTGAAGCTATTTTTATAGATGATTCAGTGGAAGAAATCAGCCAGGAAGCCAGTTGCCATAGAAAGAAGAGGGATGGCAGCAATAATATCCTCTCTAGCTGTGCCCTCCCATATGTGAGACTCTAGCTAGTTAAGCCATCTACACATAGATCTTGCCACACAGGTGGCAATAACGTTGGCTTGCAGAAGTGCAGTGGAAGTTTCCCAAGATTTTTTTTTTTTAACAAGTTATCTGCTTTGCGATGTAAGGGATCCTTCAATTGTGAAGGGTCCTCAAAAGGGGAGCAAGGTTTTTCCCCCCACTTTAGCCACCTAAACATCAACTTTGGGAACTTCCATCCATTTAAATTGGTTTTCCTCCCAGGGAAACCGGTCACAAATTTCTGCTGGAAGAGAAATAGGTGTCTCAGGATATTTCCATTCATCTAGGATTAATCCTAGTAGGTTGTCATGTACTGGAAAAACGTTTTTTTTTTTTTTTACACATAGGCCTGCAAAAACCTCGTCCTACACGGACTGAGCAGCTTCGACCTCCTCTTCCCCCATAGTACTCCCAACAGCATTAAGCAATTCATCCATTTGGTCTGATGAAAAGTAGTACTTTTCTTCTCTCTTAGATGTAAACGTACACGGTAGCTCTCAATCTGCTAACATAGATGGAAGGTAACTAACCCCCTCGGAATCGGAATCCTCAATAGAAATTTTTCTCTTTTTTGAGAGGGGAGGGGGTTCATTAGGTCTATAGGATTGAGAGAAGGCAGCCAGTGATGACAATCTCCTCCCTTGCCATTCCTTAAATACTAAATCCCTATGCCAAATATGTATTGAAAAAAATTATTGAATAGCTGTCCATTATGGATGAAATTAGAGGATGATAATTTCCTAAAACAAACACATTTCCAAATTTTAGGATCCATCATAGATTTCTGGGGAGAATCTTTATCACTCTAAGAGAAAAAGAAATAGGGGGGGTAAAAAAAAAACACAAAAAACACCAAAGCAGAAAGCCCCTACTAGAGACACTTACTGGGCCAGGGACCACACTTTGGTAGGAATCCCTGCTAGAACTCCATGGAAGCATGCCCTAATAGAGACAGGGAAGAAAAAAAAAAACCTAGAGGAGTGGGAGGTGGGGGGGGCTACTTAACCTCTTTGTCTCCTGTCCCTGTTAGAGGCAGAGCCCCAACCTCCTGTGGTGCGGTCATGGAGGGCAAGTTTATAAAAAAAATAAATAAAAAAAATCGGCTGTGCCACAAAGCCAAAACAGGCTGCATCCTGAAGAGATCAAAAGGAAAAATGTTGAGCTAAAACTACAGAGCAAGTAATAGATTTTACTAGTATCGGGCCATGACCAGGCTATTTTGATTCTTCAGGACTAGCCACCATTCAGCCCTTGTTAAACGGCTATAACTTTCTGTTGGGGTAGCGGCGTGATTTTTGTGTTTTTTTAAAAACCTGTAAAAAGAAATCAGCTTTACTTTTAGCAATTTTTTTTCTGGTATAGTTTTTACCCTAATATAGACCTTTTATTTGTTATAGTCATTGTCGATCGTAAATTTTAATATATTACATGTCTATTTTAGGGTAATTGGCTCAGGGCTAGCATTACAAGAATGATTGGTGAGGGGGGGGGGGGGGGGGTTTGGGTGGGTATATTGTGTAATATTAATTTTTTGCACTTTGCTTTACTTTTATTTTTGTAATTACTATTGTCTGACCCGCAAAAGGTCAGGACAGGAAAGACCTTAGGGGACTTTTTTTCTTCTTTTACACCATGTTTTTCCACGGTATCTGGGGCAATCAGCCCTCTTATAGTGACTATTGTCACGAATAGGGCTGTGTTGGGTCTAGTGAGACCCAGCAGCAGTCTGCCACTAACTACACCCAGCGATCACGTGACCAGTCACATGATCATCGGCAACCAATAGCTGCCGCTGCCTCTGTTCATATACACAGCGCTCATTGGAGAGCTGTGTAGAAGAGATCAAAGATGTAGCAGTGAAAGCTGCTTCTATCTTCTCCTCAGGGCCCCTGGCAGTCACTGACTGCCAGAGACCCAACATTCAGCTCGGTCAGCAAGCTAAAACCTGCTCCTTAAATAGTCTATGGTGCGGGTTTTAAGTACCCTGACCGCTGGCTGTAACTACACAGCCAGCGGTTGGGAACCAGTTAAACACCTGTGAGGTCAAAACAGCCACTACAACCCTAATTTAATTCCTTGAGGGGTAAAGTCTCAAAAACCGGGTCATATCTAGGGAATTTACACTGTACTGGTACCTCAGGAAGCTTTGCACTAGCGACATGGCACTCAGAAAGCAATTCCGCAAAATATGTGCTTAAAATACCGAATGTCGCTCCTTCCCTTCTGAGTCCTGCTGTGTGTCCAAACACCAGTTTATGACCAGATATAGGGTATGGCTGTACGCAAGAGAAAATTCTGATTTTTTTTATATTTTCGTGTCTCAATTCTAATAAACTCAGCAAAAGCCCACAGGGTCAAAATACTCACTAGACCCCTAGATTAATTCCTCAAGGGGTGTAGTTTACCAAATAGATTCACCTTTCAGGTTTTTTTTTTACCTTATTAGTATCTCAGGGGCTCTGTAAACACAAGGTGCCCAGGAATCAAACCAGCAAAATCTGCGCTCCAAATGGTGCTCCTTCCCTCTGAAGCCCTGCCATGCATCCAAACAGCAGTTTATAACCACATATGGGGTATTTCCCTACTCTAAAGAAGTTTCTTTACAAGTGTTGAGGTAATATATTTCTCCTTTGTTGAGAAAATGAAAAATTGGGCTAAAGCCCCGTACTAATAGAGAAAAAACCCCCACAACTTATTTGCACTGCCCAAGTCTAATAATAAAAAAAAATCAAATCGATGGAACACTTGTGGGGTCAAAATGCTCACTACAGCCCCAGATGGATTCCTTGTGGGGTGTAGTTCCCAAAATGAGCTATTATTTTTTTTTTAGGTGTTCCCTTTGTTTTGGCACCACAAGACCTCTAACCGGTCAGGTCTAAAATATAATCTTAAAAAAAAAAGCCCCAAAATCCACTAGGTGCTCCTTAAGCCTGTGTTTCAGTCCAGTAGCATGCTAGTGCTGCATGTGGCATACTACTAAAACGGCAGCATCTGGGCAATAAATATTGAGTTGCATTTTCGAAGAAAACAAAAAATGAATTTGTGCAAAAGAAAAAAAAAAAGAAAAAATTACATTTGTAAATTTCACCCACTTTGCTTCTATTCCTGTGAAATGCCTAAAGGGTTGATAAACTAAATGCTGTTTCAAATACTTTGAGGCGTGCAGTTTTTTTTTTAAAAGTGACTTATGGGGGTTTCCCAATATATAGGCCCTCAAAGCTACTTCAAAACTGAACCTTCTAAAAAATAGGTTTTGAAATTCTTGAAAACGTGAGGAAATGCTGCTAAATTAAAAGCCTTGTAACGTCCTGAATAAAAAGGATGTTCAAAAAAAAGACAAAAACAAAAAACTATGCCAACATAAAGTACACTAGTAACGATTTTGTGTGGTATTACTATCTGTCTTACAAGCAGATACATTCAAATTTTTGCAAAATGTGTTTTTCATTGCATGAGAAAAACTATTATGAAAACCACTGAATGTTATGAAGTTACACACTGCTGCAATTAGGGTCTCTGGCACCACTTTATGCTGCCCTCAGCATAAACATTGGGACAGATTCTCTTTAAAGGAAACCTTTCAGTGACTTATGCTGCACTGAGGGCAGCAAAAAGGAGTGACAGACAATTGCAATCAGTATCCGTTAGTTTAGGGATTTTGTGAATTTACATTTAGAAAAAGGGGTCATGTGAAAGTTATGAAGGGCCTAATCATGCCACAAAACTTCAAGTCGTTCTATATTGTATAGATACATTGAGTATCGTTAAACGGGAAGGGGAAGCCTATAATTTGCAGAATGTAAAAATGTAATGCAGCAGGAAGGCAATTTATGAAGCCTCGTTTACAACAATCACATAAATAAAGACATCACTACAATTTAGCTTCTAACTAGGCATTTAATGCCGTGAGATTTTAGTTTTATGACATTTGGTATCTTTTAGATAAAAGTCTTAAAAATGGTGCCAAAACGAACAATGTACATTCATGTGATGGGATATGGCTACATCTAGATTACAGTAAGTGAGAATGATGGAGATCTTGTATACAGTTTTAGGCTATCTTCAGCAAATGGCACGTCATTCAACATCAGCACTAGAGAAGGCATCACATTCGGAGATTGAATTTCTGAACCACTAACGTATGACAGTTTTGAAATTTCAACATTGATTACTAACTTGCCTGAGGAAATCTATAGCAAGTGCAATGGAATCCCAACATTTCCACACTTAAAAAAAAAAAGTTTTAAAAAAAGTTACATAAACTACTGAGTTTTAGATCTAAAAATATTAACTTTGTTAGTAGCAGGAATGTACAGTATTTACATATGTTCTTAAATATACAAGAGTGGAATTTTTTTTTCTCTTTTAAAAGTTCTAAAAACTGCAATTGCATAAAAATTTTAAAAAAATCAAAATCTTAAAACCCCATTAAGCTGACACTGTCATAGATTTGAGATGCGTAGCTTGCGTAAGCACATTCATAAACAAAACCCTTCATGGCATCCATGTAGAGCTGCTGACCGGAATGCAGATAGAGCCAGATTAATCTGCTTAAGTGGGCTCCAACGGTATCTCCATGTAGGCTTTCTGAAAAGACAAAGCACTTGGTTAATGGACAGCACTTAAGGACCATGTGTAGAACATTGAATACATCTCACAAATTCTCTAGCGAAGTAGAAGTATATGAAGATGTTCTGTAGATACACATGTAGAATTAAGTGGTCCTGTGGGATGTTTCAGGTTGATAAATATGGCTTAGAGTACTTCTGAAGTGTGCTCTTACTGAGCTGATGTTGCAAGGATAAATGGGGCGCATACAGACTTCCTTTGATAGATTTTTTCCCCAATCCTTAACACCTTCTCTTCAGTCATTTTTTGGGGATTTTGAATTTGTTTTTTTCACCCCACATTCCAAAACCCATAGCTTTATTTTTCAATTGATAAAACCATATAAGAGCTGGATTTTTGCAGAACGAAAAAAAATAAAGAATATAAAATAAAATGTAAAAGTTTGTCTTGCCATATTCTTGAGCCATAAGTTATTGGTCAGTCAATTTAGCAGTATGAGGGCTTATTTTTTTGCAGGGTGAGCTGTAGTTTCTATTGGTACCATTTTGGGGTACACGGGACTAATCTCCCTCAAAAATGGAATAAGGCCCCATGCACACGACCGTGCCCGCAATCGCGGCCCGCGATTGCGGGCACGGCCGGCCGCTGACTGACAGCTGCATTTTCGGGCCGTGCTCCCATACAAAGTATGGGAGCACGGCCAGCAAAATGCGAAAGAACGGACATGTTCCATAATTCCCGGAACATTTCCATGGCACTGACACCCTTCCGTAGTGCTACGGAAAGGTGTCAGTGTTCAATGAAAGTGAATGGCTGCGTTTTTGCGGACCGCAATTGCGGTCCGCAAAAACTGAGGTTTTTTGCTGTCTTGTGCATGGGGCCTTAAAGAGGCTCTGTCACCAGATTTTGCAACCCCTATCTGCTATTGCAGCAGATCGGCGCTGCAATGTAGATTACAGTAACGTTTTTATTTTTAAAAAACGAGCATTTTTGGCCAAGTTATGACCATTTTTGTATTTATGCAAATGAGGCTTGCAAAAGTACAACTGGGCGTGTTGAAAAGTAAAAGTACAACTGGGTGTGTATTATGTGCGTACATCGGGGCGTGTTTACTACTTTTACTAGCTGGGCGTTCTGATGAGAAGTATCATCCACTTCTCTTCAGAACGCCCAGCTTCTGGCAGTGCAGATCTGTGACGTCACTCACAGGTCCTGCATCGTGTCGGCCACATCGGCACCAGAGGCTACAGTTGATTCTGCAGCAGCATCAGCGTTTGCAGGTAAGTAGCTACATCGATTTACCTGCAAACGCCGATGCTGCTGCAGAATCATCTGTAGCCTCTGGTGCCGATGAGTCCTCGCTCGTCTGACACGATGCAGGACCTGTGAGTGACGTCACAGCGTGATCTCTCGAGAACACGGCTGTGTCTGCACTGCCAGAAGCTGGGCGTTCTGAAGAGAAGTGGATGATACTTCTATACACAATGCCCAGCTAGTAAAAGAAGTAAAAATGCCCCGATGTACGCACACAATACACGCCCAGTTGGACTTCTGCAAGCCTCATTTGCATAAATACAAAAATGGCCATAACTTGGCCAAAAATGCTCTTTAAAAAAAAATAAAAACGTTACTGTAATCTACATTGCAGCGCCGATCTGCTGCAATAGCAGATAGGGGCTGCAAAATCTGGTGACAGAGCCTCTTTAAGTGATCAGTGACCAACTCAGATTGCTGATTTTTTAACGACGTTCACCGTGCAGGTTATATAATGTTATATTGTTGTAGTTCAAACTTTAATGGATGCGGAGTTACCAGTTATGTTAATTTTTTTGCATTGCTTTTGGGGGAATGAGAGAAAGGGTTTTTCAATTGTTCGTTTTTCTTTCATATATAAAAGAGGATATTTTTTTTTAATAGACCCCCTAGGGGACTTGAGCCAGCGATCTTTGCATTACTTACACTATATGCTGCAATGCTAATGTATTGCAGTATATAGTGATTGACAGGCAACTTATTAACTTTTTCTGGCAGGACTCAATAGGTGTACAAAGATGTCAGCCATGACGACCATTGGTAATCACATCGCTGGGGGCATGTCAGAGGGCTGTTGCACTCATTCTACTGGATTAGATGCTGCGGTCGCTATTGACTGTGGCATCTAAGGGGTTAAATTAGCAGGATCCCTCATTACACTTTAATGTCTGCCATTTCACACAGCCAACACTCGTTCTATGGAGCGGGGTCAGCCTGTGAGCCAGCTCCATACTCCCCCACCCAATCTCTGAAAACCTTTATCTATATATAGGATGTCAGGAAGAGCTTAAAGAAAAAGACTGCCCACAGAGCAGCCTGTATTGACAAGATGCATGTAAAGAGCGTCTAACATACACAGCTTAAAACTAAAGGCAGGAGAGGAGTCAAATTTTTCACAGTGGTGCGTGCTATATGATAAATTTGGTGCCTTAGACACTTTCCATCTTTAGGCCATCTCTTGGTTAGCCTACTTTAGACCATTTTTTCTCTTTAAGGTTTGGCTATGTACTCGGTCTGAAAGACTGCTATGCAAAGTTACCTTCATAGATCTTTGTGTCATACTCCAGCAGCTGGAAGAGGCTCTCTGGAAGAAGACTGCTCACCCAGAAGTTCTCTTCTTGAAGGATCCAGTTGTTTATTAGTTGCTTTCTAAACAGGAAGCCTTTGATTTGATCTAGATAAAAAGAATCTCCAGTAGCCATGAACATCCTAGTGGAACAGAATGTAAAAGTGTGATACGGTCACAAGAGCAGAGACTGGACAACAGAACATATGCAATATAGTGGTGTTCGAAGTTGTCATATCCTCACTGCACTAACAATATGTGGAAGGAGATCAAGACAGACTATTGACTACCAAGGGTCTCAATTTGTCTGTACTACATGATACCACACCCCAAATTAAATTTCTGCAGTTTTAGTAGGGTGAACAGCTGTACCAAGATTTTGGAACAATTATCCAATCCTTTTGAAACAAGGTATACCAACAACAAAATTACTTGCATTAAGTGGAAGGCATCATTAAGATTTAAATAATTTAATATTCAGACAGATAAGACTAATATTGCCTATAGTTTGCCAAATGAAACAAAAAAAACACAAAAAACCCCAAGCCACCAAAATGCATGCAGTATAAAACGATAGTAAATAGGTGACCGACTCCAGCCTTAAACGTAAACTGGGAAATAGTACAAATTTAAGCCTGCCAATAGGTGTAGATTTAACTTTGTCTGTGAGATCAAAGACCGATACGTTCTCCATCATACAATTGTTATGACCCCTCCTGCTGATAGTCCCCTGGACACAGACTAGTCATGCGTAGATGATATTAGAGTGGACGGATATGTGTTGTACCTGTAACATGGCAGCACATCAATTATCTTCCAGTTCACATAGTTGCCAGCAATTTTCTCAAGGCTACAGATTCTGGACATCTGGACTTTAGCAGCCATCCAAAACTGATCATGATTAACCATGGAAACTTGTATCTCCCTTTTCAGCATATGGTACACTCCTTCTAGGGCATCTTTGTAGACCTTGAAAACAATTTTAGCGCATATATATATATATATATATATATATATACACACACACACACACACAATAAATATAATTTGCCTGGTGATTACTTTATAAAGGGGCAGAAACTAGTTTGCATTCTGTACCATCTTCAAAGACATTACATTGCAAGGCTTAGGTGATTGGGGGAAAAAAAAAAAAAAAAAAAAAAAAAAAAAAAAAAAAGCAAAAACAAACACACACTTGTACCTTCTTTTGTTTAAATCTTCCCCATTTACGGCCAAGAATCCAAGCCAAGAGCGATCTGCACATTGAGAAGTAGTTCTCCACGGTTTGAATACCTAATAAAAGATTTGTTTTTAAAGAAAAGGGATTTCTGTTATATACACTACAAGGTCTGTTCACTTTGTAGGATGAACACGAGTTAGTGGTCTTGTCATGTTCAGACTTTATTAGCAGCAATTCAACCTCGTAAAAAGATGGCCATACAGCTTCAATAACTTTTGAGTGGTCGGCTGACATCTTTTCCCCATACATGCATGTGATCTGAATGAGGGAAAGTGAAATAAGGTGCTGACAGACCTCTGGAATTCAACATGCCCAAGCAGAAAATCAACTAATAAAGCAAATAGATGAGGCAGTAAACAATAATGTAGTACTTATTATGGGGGACTTTAACTGCCATGATATAAACCTGCAGGTCCAACAAAGGAAACAGGTCTAAGACAATAATTAAGGTCAATTACCTTTCACAACTGGTGTGAGATTCAATAGGGGGGTGGGGGGAACTTATAGACCTAATATTAACCAATAGGCTGGACGGGATATCAAATGTAAAGGCTGGGGGCTACCTAGGCAATAGTGACCACAACATAATGTTTCCATGTATCCTTTAAACATTGACCAATTAATTTTTTACATTTTTCCATTGTCGCATTCAAAGAGCTATAACTTATTTTTGCGTTGACATAGCTGTACAAGGTCTTGTTATTTGTGGGACAAGTTGTATTTTTTTTTTTTTAACCCCTTCCCGTCGCAGCCCTTTTTCAGATTTTCATTTTAGTTTTTTTCCTCCCCACCTTCCAAAAGCCATAACGTCTTTATTTTTCCGTCGCTCTAGTACTAGAACTTTTTTTGCGGGATGAGTTGTAGTTTTTCGTAGCACCCTTTATTTTACCCTATAATGTACTAGGAAACGGGAAAAAAATTATTTGTGGGGTAGAAAATGAAAAAAAAACAGCGATTCCTCCATGGTTTTTTGCACGCCGTTTTTATGGAATTCATTGTGCAACTAAAAAACTCGTTAACTTTATTCTGTGGGTCAATACAATTACGGCGATACCAAAAATGTAGATTTTTCTATATTTTACAAGTAAAAACCTAAGTGAAAAAAAGAAAAATTTATTTTGTGTCGCCAAATTCCGAGAGCCACAACTTTTTTTATTTTTCTGTCGATTAAGTGGTATGAGGGCTTATTTTTTGCGGGATAAGCTGTACTTTTTAATACCATTTTGTGTACATGTGACGGATTTATCACTGGATTTAATTTTTTGTGGGAGATGGTGACCAAAAAAAGAGGATTCTGGCGTTTACAATTTTTTTTTTTTACGGCGTTCACCATGCGGGTTCAATAATGATATATTGTAATAGTTCAGACTTATGGACACGGCAATACCAATTATTTTTTTACTATGTTCTAGGGGGAAAATGTTTTTGTTTTTTTTAACTATTCATTTATTTGTTTTTTTAATTATTATTTTTTTTTTTTACACAAAAAAAACAAAAAAACTTTTTTACTTTTTGTATTATCGTTCGATTGCTTGCACGATATACTGCTATACTAACGTATTGCAGTATATCGTGAGTCTGACAGGCATCCAGTGCCGCACCTGCCATGAGGCCATTTGAGCCGACAGCCTCAGGCGGCACCACCTACCCAAACTTGGGGGGCGGGGCCATGCAGATGCGCATAGCAGACGTGCCGAACGTCTGAAACACTCCTCCTCTCTGACGCTGTACACAGCAAATGCAGCCAGAGAGGAGCAAGTCTGCAGGAGGAGCGGTCGAGCAGCACGAGGTAAGTTCCTGCCTTGCTGGGACTGGAAACCGTGACGTGAGCATACTGCAAGGGAGGGGGGGGGGGGGTCTGGGCATTTTACCGACAGCAAAGGGCTCTATGGAGCTGGAATAATCCACCCCATAGAGCCCTCACATCACTATAATGGAAGGATTAGTGTGGGTGGGGGGAGGGTCTGAGCGTCTGACTTACTGCAGAGAGCTCTATAGGGGGGGGGGGGATTCTGACCCCCCCCCCCCTTTAGAGCAGTCAGATGCTCAGACGCCCTAACCTTTCAGTATAGTAACTAGTCAGGGCTCTATGGTGGGGGGATAATTCCCCCCCTATAGAGCCCTCTGCTGTCAGTAAAACGCCCAGACCCCCCCCCCCCTTGCAATATACTCCTGGCAGGGGCAGGAAGCTGAGTGCAGTATGAGTGTTTTGTAGCTTTCCTGTGCTTAATTAGCGTGGGAAAGCTACAAGCGGGGCTGTGACTGGTGAGTCTCACAGTCACTCCCAGTGCACACTGCATGCGGCAGCCAGTCTGACTGTCTGAACCAGTCACCACCGACTCGCAGCAGACAGGATAGACTGATAAACCCTCAACTACTACAGTTTCACAGGCATTGACTATGATGGCTTCTATAGTGTAGTGGTCAGCTTGTTTGCCTTACATATGGAAGGTTGCTGGTTCAAATCCCAGCTGGGTTTTGTTTTTTGTTTTTTTAATATTAATATCTTACTTGTATTGGGCTTTGTTCACACTAGCATTAATATATGTTTACCTCTATTCCGTCAGAGGAAGAGAGGATCGATACGTTAAACGGAAAGCAACGGCTCCATTAGAATTACTATTGCTTTGAATTGTAATTCTTTTGTATCAGTTGCTTTCCGTTTGTCTCCGTTCGCTAGGTTTTCGTTCTTTTGAACGGAAATAAAAGTTCGGCAGACTGCACTTTGGTTTCCCTTAAAAAAAAAATGGAAACGTAGCGAACGGAGATAAACGGAAAGCAACTGATTTCCGTTTATCTCCGTTCGCTACGTTTCCATTTTTTTTTTTAAGGGAAACCAAAGTGCAGTCTGCCGAACTTTTATTTCCGTTCAAAAGAACGAAAACCTAGCGAACGGAG
The DNA here is from genome assembly GCF_050947455.1 of Rhinoderma darwinii. Taxonomy (NCBI): domain Eukaryota; kingdom Metazoa; phylum Chordata; class Amphibia; order Anura; family Rhinodermatidae; genus Rhinoderma; species Rhinoderma darwinii. The sequence goes on from NC_134690.1 coordinate 258,138,737, forward strand.
ACAAACGGAAAGCAACTGATACAAAAGAAATACCATTGAAAGCAATGTAATTCTAATGGTACCGTTTCTTTCCGTTTAACGTATCGATTCTCTCTTCCTCTGACGGAATAGAGGTAAACGTATATTAATGCTGGTGTGAAAGAAGCCTTAGGGCCTGTTCACATCAGCGTTGGCTTTCCGTTCTGGGATTCCGTCGGAGGTAACCCTGCAATGGAAAGTCAAACTGAAACCACAGCTTTCGTTTCCGTCACCATTAGCGCAGTCGACTGCGCTATTGATTCAGTCACAAAAACGGAAACCTGCCGGAATGGTGACGAACGGAAACCCTTAGCAATGTTTCCGTCACCATTGATTTCAATTGCGACTGAAACGGAAGCTGTGGTTTCAGTTTGACTTTCCGTTGCGGGGTTCACCCGACGGAAACCTCCCACGGAACCCCGGCTCGGAAAGCAAACGCTGATGTGAACAGGCCCTAATCCTTCCCCATAAACCTGCCCCCGCTAATTAAAATATATTATATAATGCATATAGCGCTGTATCCTGTATCAGTCAGGTCAGCGGGACTGACTGATTCAGTGTCAGCGAGTCCTGCAGGATCGAGCTGTTACCGATCACATCTAAGTTCATAACTTAGATGTGATCGGTAATGGGCGACCTAATGGATTCAGGTCTCAGCGCTATATACAGCTGCTCTGTATACAGGATACAAAGCAGCTGTATCTCAAAAAGTGCAAATCATTTTCAATAAAAAGTAATTAAAACTTGCACCAATCGCATTAAGGGTATGTTCACACGGCAGCGTCCGTAACAGCCGAAATTACGGGGCTGTTTCCAGGAGAAAACAGCCCCGTCATTTCTGCAGTAAAGGCATGTGCAGGCGATTGAACGCCGCGTCCATTATGGACGTAACTGGAGCTGGTTTTCCATGGAGTCCATGGAAACCAGCTCCATTTACGTCTGAAGTAGTGACATGACACTTCTTTGGCGCGGGCGTCTATTTACGAGCTGTCTTTTGACAGCGACGCGTAAATATACGCCTCGTGTGAACAGAGAAACGTCAGCCCATTGCTTTCAATGGGCAGATGTTTGTCAATGCTTTCAAGCCGTAATTTGGGGGTTAAAACGCCCGAATTACGTCCGTAAATAGGCCGTGTGAACATATCCTAATAGATATCTTTATATATCATACTGACATGTCAGAAGTTTATCGGTGGGGGGACTGAGAACTGAGGCCCCCACCGATCGCTAAAACGAAGCAGCAGAAGTGCTCGGGTGAGCGCTGTGCCGCTTCATTTATGATCGACTTTCAGCCGAGTGAGCAGTGTACAGACTCCTAGACATTCTATTGAGCCCGTACACTGCTCCAAGGAAAGCCAAACAGGATTGAAGCGCCACACCGCTCACCCGAGCACTTCTGTTGCTTTGTTTTAGCGACTAGTGGGGGGGGTCTCAGTGTTCGGACCTCACTGATCAAAACTTCTGACATGTCAAAAGTTCTTAAAAAGTTGTTACATTTTAAAGAGAACCTTTCACCTGCCCATAGATTTGCATTTGAGTGCAGCATGTAATGGGGAGGGCTGCACAAACTCTGGGGCACTTTATATATTTTTTTCCTACCCGCTTTCCTTACTTAGATATCGGTGCTGTAATATTTGGCGCCCGATATTTAAATAACCCCATGAACTGCCAATGGGGTGGTAATTGGCAAGGGGACGTGTAACATCGCTGTGACACTGCCCAATCCGCTACGGACAATGTCAACAGCATGAGCTGGAGAGAGGAGATCATCTACGCTCGCACGCTCTCACTCTTCAGCTCTCGGCAGGCAAGTACAAGACTGATCTCAGGTGAGAGATCAGTCTTGTCGTCCTTGTCTGCCGAGAGCTAAAATGTGAGAGCGTGCGTGCGCGCACAGCTCTGATGCCATGGAATAGAAGAAGAAGCATTCACACTCTTCTTCTCCTCTGGTGTTCCTTAGTGGTGGCGGAGCTGCGCGTGCACGCGCTCCAGCTCTTGCTGTAACGCTGACCGTAGCTGATTTGGCAGTGTCACAGCGATATTACACGCCCCCTTGCCAATTACCTCCCCATTGACAGTTCATGGGGTTATTTAAATATCGGGCGCCAAATATTACAGCACTGATATCTAAATAACAAAAGGAGGCTAAGAAAAAAAAATTAAAGTGCCCCAGAGTTTGTGCAGCCCTCCCCATTACATGCTGCATTCAGCTGCACATGTATGGAGAGGTGAAAGGTTCTCTTTAAAAGAAAGGCGTTATAATTTTTTTTTATTTGATATGTTTTATTTTATGGGCCTAATTTTTCTAATTATTTTAATATGTTTTCGAAGGTAGCTATTTATTCATATGTTTGTACGTCTGTGGGGGCAGCCATCTTTATTTTTATTTTTCATACTGCTAATTTTTGTTTTGCAGGTTCCGCTGGACCATTTGGACTAAGTCGTAGATTCGTTGGACTACTTCGCTGATTGAAGCTTTATTTTTTTTTTTTTTTAATAAAATGGTTAAAGTGGATTGTGTGGAAATACATTTTTGTCTGTTTTTTAATACTTCATTACCGCCTTAGTAATGGCAGCTGCCTGATTGAGAGGTCCATTACTAAGGGGCTTAGTGTTAGCCAGTAATAAGGCTATCACTAACCCCTATTACCCCGGTACCCACCGCCACCAGGAAGAGCTGGGTACGATCCAGCACCCGACCGTCTGAAGAGAAGGGCGGGTACTGGGGTGGCCGCAGGCTGGGAATGGCCAAAAACCATGGCCATTCCCACCCTGGTAATTCTAGGCTGCTGCTTTATTGTATCTGGCTGGTTATGAAAAATGGAGGGGATCTCACGTAATTTTTTAAAAAGACGTGGGGTTCCCGCTATTTTTCACAACCAGCCAGATACAATAAAGCAGCTGCAGCCTAGCATCACCAGCGTGGGAAGGGCCACGTTTTTTTTATCCCTTCCCAGCCTGGTAAAACAGCCTTACCGTCGCTTCAGGTGGTCAGGTACTGGATCGTACTCCCCTCGCGGCAGTGAGAACCGGGGTAATAGGAGTTAGTGATAGCCTTTTTACTGGCTAACACTAAGCCCCTTCTTAATAATGGACGCTCTCAATTAGACAGCAGCCATTACTAAGGCCATAATAAAGTATTCAAAAAAACAGACATAAAAACTTTTATTGAAATCTAAACTCCCCCATGCAACCCTCTTTCACAATTTTTATTTTTTTTTAAAAAGTAGATCGGAGTAGTCCAGTGAATCTACGACGTAGTCCAAACGCTCCAGCGGAACCTACCAAAAAAAGCAGTATAAAAATTAAAACTTAAAATTTGCCACAATAGTCACTCGATATAACTATACTGTAATCACTTATATGGTCTGCAGATATCTTGTGTATAACTGGCAACTACCTCTATAAGGTCACTATATGGTGGTAATATTGGTCTATATATAGTGTGATTTATTCACTTACAGTATGGTGGGTTTTTTCTGACTCTATGTTGTAGTAATATGTGATCATGGTTTGGTAGTTTTATTCAGTAACCGTATGGAGGTATTATTCAGTAACAGTATGGGGGTATTATTCAGTAACAGTATGGGGGTATTATTCAGTAACAGTATGGGGGTATTATTCAATAACAGTATGGGGGTATTATTCAATAACAGTATGGGGGTATTATTCAGTAACAGTATGGGGGTATTATTCAGTAACAGTATGGGGGTATTATTCAATAACAGTATGGGGGTATTATTCAATAACAGTATGGGGGTATTATTCAATAACAGTATGGGGGTATTATTCAATAACAGTATGGGGGTATTATTCAATAACAGTATGGGGGTATTATTCAATAACAGTATGGGGGTATTATTCAATAACAGTATGGGGGTATTATTCAATAACAGTATGGGGGTATTATTCAATAACAGTATGGGGGTATTATTCAGTAACAGTATGGGGGTATTATTCAGTCACTGTGGTTATGGTGTGGCAGTATTATTCAGTAACAGTATGGGGTATTATTGGTAATGTTGGTTTTACAATCGATGTAAATTCAAGTGATGTGGGCTGTGTGGAAGTGTGAGTGTGGCAGCAGATGCTCAGTCTAAGGTACAGTCTGCATGTGATGTACTTTGACATGTAGGTGATACTTACGTGAAGAGTGTGGGCCCATAACTTGTGTACAGCCCATGGCCTAAGATCATATTAATCCACCACGGTCATCAAGCCAACACAGGCAGACCACAACAATACAGCAGGTAGAGCAAAGAAACCAGCCCAGGACGTGCCGCTTCAAAACAGCGCTAAGCGCGATCCGTCCTAGACTGGCCTGAATGAAATCGCAGAGAGTGACGCAGGAAATGAGACCGGCTGCCGAGGAGAGATATGGGGCAGTGCAGTGCAGACTGTACTATTTGCACTGATTGAAGTATGGAAAATATTTAAAGAATTATTCTTACTGCCAAACAGCATTTTAAGGCTATGTTCACACTGAGTTTTTTGCAGGAGGAAAATTCTGCCTCAAAATTCTGTTTGGGATTTTGAGGGAGATTTTGTCCTTCCTGCACGTAATTTGGACGCTATTGTCACTGCGTTTTTCGCTCGCGGCCATTGAGTGCTACGGGCAAAAAACTCAGCGAAATACCCTTTCTCTGCCTCCCATTGATGTCAATAGGAGGTCAGAGGAGTAAACGCGTGAAGATAGGGCATGTCCCTTCTTTCTCGTGAGGCAATTTCGGCCGGTTTTTGCGGAGCGGTTTCTGCGTCCAAAAACTCGTCAAAATACTCCGTGTAAACAGGGCCTAACAAACAAACATCAAATGTTTTCCCATTTAAAAAAAATGTAGATTGATTTGGGGGGGGGGGGCACGCCTTTTTATAGTTCGCCGCAGACGGGCTAGGTTCACCCCTGCAGGCATCTATTAAGCATCTATTAAGCCCTGCCGGAGGCAAGGCTTAATAGGTGTACAAAGATGGCGGACCTGGGGCCTTCATTAAGCCCCCAGGAAGCCATAGCAACCATCGCCCCCCCCCCCGCGATTGCGTTGTGGGGTGCGCAATGAGATGTTAGAGGCGGTCGCTCCCTTCTAACGATTTAAATGCTGCAGTCGCTATGGACCACAGCATTTAACGAGTTAAACGAGTGGGATCGTGCTCAAGCGCGATGCCGCTAGTTACTCTGAAGTGTCGGCTGTAACAAACAGCAGACACCGGCATCATATGGAGCGGGTTCACTCTGAGCCCGCTCCATACTTCCCCTACCCGATTTTGGCGTATGGATACGTCAAATGTCCGGAAGGGGTTAATTGGACCATTTTGAGGTACATATAATTTATTTATTATGGTTTTTTTGGCGGCAGAAAAAAAAAAAATAGGACTCAAAGATTGCCTATTTTATGCTGTTTACACTGTGGTATAATCAACTTTAAACTTGGTATTTCCGCAATTGTAATGGCTGAATATATAGTTCTTAGGTTTTACTACTGTTACACAGTAAATACACTTCAACATTTTTTTTTTGTTAGCCAGAACGTTTATTTTTCTGCCGATGTAGCGTATAAGGGCTTTTTTTTGCCGGATGACTTGTAGTATATTGGTACCATTTTGGAGTAGATGAGACTTTGATCACCATCACATTTTTTTTAGAGGCAGGATAAACAGGGTGAGAAAGGGAGACCCCCCCCCTAAAACCACTTAGATGTGGCGCTTGTTATTGAGCGCTGCATCTGAGTGGTTAAACAAGTGGGATCGATACAGACACAGATCCCGCCTGCTCGAGCAGGTCTACTCCCAGGACTCAGCTACCAGTCAATCAGTTGTGAGCAATTTTAGATTTATGCTAATTCGTTTCTTAATAGACAACTGGGCATTTAACTTTTGACCAAGTGGACGTTGTAAAGAGAAGTGTATGACGCTGACCAATCAGCGTCATACACTTGTCCATTTGCATTCCGCACAGCGTGATCTCGCTGTGCTGTCACATATACACACATTAACTTAACTGAAGTGTCTTGCGAGTGAATAGACATCACCTCCAGCCAGGACGCAATGTCTATTGACACTTCGGTAAAGTTTGTGTGGGACTTAATCACAGCACAGCGTGATCTTGCGAGATCACGCTGTGCTGAGCACAAATGGACATGGAGAGAAGTGTATGACGCTGATTGGTCAGTGTCATACACTTCTTTACAATGCCCACTTGGTCAAAAGTTAAACGCCCAGTTGTCTATTAAGAAACTAAATTAGTGTAAATCTAAAATTGCTCATAACTTGCTCAAAAATGAGTTTTTCAAAATAAAAACCACTTATCTACATTACAGCACAGATCAGATCATGCAGGAGATAGGAACTTATAATGTGGTGGCAGAGCCTCTTAAGGGCATAGATAAACTGGGACAATGTCCTCAAAAACAATACACAAATTAAATGGGACATTTTTAAAAAAGGCTCTTAAAAATAGTTCCCATAAGATATCTTTTTACAGGAATAAACGAGCTAGAAATAGGATGAAACTGAAGTGGTTAAATAAAATGGTAAGGGTGGGCAATAAATGGTAAATCTTTCAAACTACTACAGCAGGATGGTAGTGACAAGGCATTAAACAATTTAAATAAAAAAATATAAGTTGTTTAAAAGACAGAAGCAGCAAAGATTGAAACACTTGTCGCCAAAGAAAGTAGAAATAACCCCAAAAATATTTTTCAATTACATAAAGAAAACTGAAAATGTTGTGGAGGAGGAAAATGCCAATTGCCTCTACTGTATCTACAAATGAAAAATCAGATGTCAGACAGTAAATTTTCTACAAAACGTAACCTGCTTAACCCAGCAAGAAGCAGTGCCGCCTTAAAAAAAGGCAGTAAAATAGACAATTTACCAGATCCAGATGGTATACACCCCCATGTTCTGAAGGAATTAAGTACAGTGATAGAATCCTTAAACATCAGAAATTAGGGTCTATCATGACTATCTCTGTTCCACAGGAACATAGCGAATGTGGAGCCAACTTTCAAAAAGGGGTCATAAAGTGAGCCCGGAAACTATAGACCTGCAAGTTTAACCTCCATTGTGGGTAAAGTATTTGAGGGTTTTCTAAGTGATGCTATTATAGTAGCTCAATGCAAATAAACAGTTGAACGCATCAACATGGGTTTATGAGGGATCGGTCCTGTCAAACCAATCTGATTAGTTCTATGAGGAGGTAAGTTCTAGACTGCACCTGGATAAGGCTGTGGATGTGGTGTATCTAGACTTTTCAAAGGCGTTTGGTACTCTGCTGCATAAGAGGTTGGTATATATAATGAAAATGCTGCGATTGGGGGAAAATGTATTAACAACTGGCTCTGTGGTAGAAAACAGAGGGTGGTTAATAATGGTACATCCTCAGAGTGGGTTGCAGTTACCAGTTGGGTACAAAAGGGTTCAGTATTGGGCCCCGTTTTTTTTTTTAAACTTGTTCTATTGAAAATAAAACAGTCCATTGCACACATACATCAGAACAACAAGTTTTCAGTATTCCATAAGACTTTAAGGAACAGCAGCCACTATGCATACAAAATGACAATATAAAACGAATGTTCATCACACACATCTGTACGGAGAAATACAAAGTCAAAATAAGCAAATGCATCAAAATTATTTGAGCAGATACATCAGGTATGAACCGTACATTGGTCTGTAAGTATGTGTCCAAGAGAATACATTTCATCCGGCCAATATGCCTTAACCATGCCCAATTATAGCATTCGCCAAAGAATCAGTCAATCCTTGAATTGTAACGCGAGTGAGATTTGAGGGGCCCTGTTCTTTTTAATATGTTTAATAACCTTGTTAGGGGGTTTACAGAGTATAATTCCAGTATTTGCAGATACTAAGCTCTGTAAAGTAATCAGAGAAGAGGATATGTAATACTACACAGAAATAGCAAATTAAGTTTAATGTGGATAAATGTAAAGGTTATGCACTTAGCCTGAGGAAACAGGTTTTACAATTCTGCATTAAATGGTAAATCACTGTGCAAAAACTACTACTGAAAAAGACAGATATCGGTGGACCGTACATTTACCTTTAGCAACCAGTGCCAGGCAGCTGCTGCCAAGGCAAATACAATTGTGGGATGCACCAAAAGGCATAGATGCTCATGACAAGAACATAGTTTTGCCTCTTTACAAATCAATAGTCAGACCACACGTGGGGTGTGGTGTACAATTTTGGGCACCTGTGTATAAGGACATGGCTGAACTAGAACTGGTGCAAAGGGCAACCAAGGTATTAAGGAAACTGGCAGATTGCAGTGCCAAGAAAGAGCAAACTTGGGACTATTCAGTTTAGAAAAAAAGCCGGTTTAGAGGGGGGGGGGGGGTGATCTAATTACAATGTACAAATACATAACTAGACAGCACTAGGGATGCACGGTGCCACGAAACTTCGATACTGTGCATCCCTAAACGGTTCGATACCGCCATTTCCTGTATTTCGATACTTCGCTGCGCAGCCGCACAGCTCAGTATAGTAATACATGAATGTATGGGAGCGCGGCTGCGGCTATGTAATTCAGCCACAGCCCCGCTCCTGAGTAATAAGTTTGCGGGGTCAGGATGATGCGATGCGGCCAGCGCTGCACTAATGAGCGGAAGCACTGGAGACAGAACATTGCAGGCGCACTACAAAACCCCCATGTTCTGTCCTCAGTGCCTGAACTGCCGCTCATTAGTGCAGTGCGGCCGCATCACCTCATGCTGGCCGCGCGCGCACTTCCTGTCAGGAGCGGGGCAATGGCTGTATTACACAGCCGCAGCCCCGCTCTATAACGGCGGAGATCAGAGAAACCTCTCATCTCCGCCGTTATTCCCCTGAATGCTGCGATCACAGCATTCAGGGGAAAATGAGCAGGGGGGGGGGGTGGGAATTCCTGTGATGCGATCGAGGGCCATACCATATATGGGCAGACAGCCCAGGGTCTATTGACGGACCCCAGGGCTGTCTTACCATATTTCATGTTGTTAGGACATACCCAAGTATGTCCCAACAACTGCCTGTGTGCTATCTGTCCACAGGCTAATGTACTGGCACATATCTGATATATGTCAGTACATTAAAGTTTAAAAAAAGTAACAAAGTATTGTTAAAATTAAAAAAAAAAATACATTCACCTTTTTTACAACAAACATTAAAATAAGTCTCAATACATAAAATATTCACACATTCAGTAATGGCGCGCACAACAATTTTTTTGCATCATTTATAATGTGTACGCTGTAAAAAAATGAAACACGGCTTTCATTCACTTATTAATGTGAGGCGTGAGGTGCGATGAATTTAACCTCCATGTTCCTCACATTAATAGTAATTAACCCCATCATGTACCTCACACATTAACCCATTATGACTGAGAAACATGACGGGATTAATTACTATTAATGTGAGGCGCGTTCAAAATTCATCTCACATCAGAAAACTGAAGAATTTTTTTTTTATTATTACTGTTGGCAAAAGTATTGAAATTGGTATCGAAATCGCAATACTAAACGAAGTATCGGTATCGAAGTCCAAATTCTGGGATCGTGACATCCCTAGACAACACAGATCTTTCTAATGATCCTAGGCCTGTAACAATGACATGGGGGTATCCTCTACGTCTAGAGGAAAAAAGGCTTCACCATAGTCAGATGGGGATTCTTTATAGTGAGCAGTGAGACTATGGAAATGTTGTGATGGTTGATTCTTTGAATAATTTCAAGAAGGGCCTTGATGCCTTTCTTGAAAAAATATAATATTACAGGTTATGAGTACTAGATTCAGGAGATGGGATGTGGATCTAGAGATTTATTCTAATTGCCATACTTGAAGCCAGGGAGGATTTTATACCCCTAATGAGGCAATTGCCATCAACCCCTGGGGGGGGGGGGGGTTGTCTTCCTCTGGATTTACACGGTAGAATTATGGGTTGAACTTGGACGTGTCTTTCCAACCTTATCAACTATGTATATGGTTACATAAAGGGTAGGTTCATAAGTCATTCATTACCGAAATGTGTGACCGTCCCATTCATCTTGAAAATCCACGCACATGATGCAGAAACAACCCCATTCAGACGTATACAATGGATTTTCAGTCAGAAATTTCTGAAACAAATCCGCTGCCTGTAAACATACCTTTACGCCTCATGCACATGACAGTGTGAGATGTCCGAGTCCCGTCAGTGATCCAAGGAAAGATAGTTCTATCTTTCCTCAGATTGGAGACTCCGATCATTTTTCACAGAAAAGGGGGAAGGAGTAGGATCCAGCGCTGAGTCAAGTTTAAAATGGATTTTCTGTTCCAAGTTTATTGGCATAAATAATAAAAGGAAGTCCAGTTGTAGATAGTCCTGGGTTAGTAAGAAGTGGAGGTAATGTCCTCGGGGCCTACGCGTTTCGGACAACTGCCGCGTCCTTAAACTTGGCTTGTCTCACTACAGCCAAGTTTAAGGACGCGGCAGTTGTCCGAAACGCGTAGGCCCCGAGGACATTACCTCCACTCCAATAAACTTGGAACAGAAAATCCATTTTTAAACTTGACTCAGCGCTGGATCCTACTCCTTCCCCCTTTTTTGCTCATTCACCGTGTGTCGACACGAGGACCCGAGTGCCATTCACAACACACTGGAGTGTGTCAGGTGAGCTGGAGGTCTCCTCCCCATTTTTCACAGACCCGATTCACTCGCTAAAGTGAATGGGTCTGTGAAGACTATCGGGCACCACTCGGATGCCATCAAAAATGGCTCGAGTGGCACAACGGTTGTGTGCACGAGGCATAAGAGTTGAAAGCTCACTTGGAGACCTAAGATACTGTACATATGTAAAAAATACTAATGCAATAAGTTTCAATCCATGTTCTAGTATAACGTACCCATCCTTCAGAGGTATAGAAACCCACATTTTATAAATCTACAAGTTCCTATAGGAGGAACCACCATTACCAGTCCAGAAGCTTGTATGTAACCATCTCACAATGAAATGCCAGGATTGCTTACTAACAGGTAAGCATTAGCCAGTATAGACAGACAAGGAAACAAGCCAAAACAGTACTGCAGTAAACATCACTTGATATACACTAATACCAGTAGTGTAACAGTTCTAGAAATATAGCTGGATTAAGTCCCATGAAAGCCAAGCAGCATTTCCCAATTTAGTTCTGTATAAGAAAGTTTACTATCTTGAAAATGAAAAACTCAAATTCTGAAGAATTTACAACCTGCCAGTCCAAATCCACATATATTGAGTCACTGTAAATAATTTGCTGCACCATTAGTAACAAATCCCTACCCTGTACATGGACCCACAGAGGTACAGTATGGGGCCAAAGAATTATATGGGTGTGGTTGCATAGATCTGTACCACACAGATCCGTAATTTAGATTTTTCTATTGAAGCTAAATGGGGTTGTCCCGTTCAGAAAACCCATTTTCAAATATCTATTTAGTCAGAATATCTCCTGTTCAGTAGCCTATTAGCCAGAGCAGAGAGTTGCTACAAATTGTATCCTGCTCTGGAGTGCCCAACATGTCCATGAATTACATTAACAGCCTATTGATTTCAATTAGAAGTGTAGTGATTAATTTTCTGAGTAATGCAACCATAGGAGACTTGCTACTGGGTTCCCCAATATATTACAGAGGAATGCTAGGTGTCCCAACAGTGGGAGGACCTGTAGTCTCCTTATTTTTGGGGGTACTATCCTAACAAAAAAAAAAGAGTTTGCTCAAATTGGACAACACCTTTAAATTGCAGTTCAACAGCTGTTAAATTGTGGCAGTAGTGGATCTAAACCGCAGTCTGTTTTGCAGTAAAAAAAAAAATAAGTTTTATAAGCATTCATGTATTTGAATGGAAGACCCCAAATCCCTACAGAAACAATAGTTTCATAAAACATTTCATATTAAGCTTGCAAAAAAAGCAACTCGGATTTTCACCTATATTTTCATCTCCATTGGCCAGCTTTCCATTCCAGAAGTCATCTGTTATGCAATGAAGTGATGCAAGATACTTGACATCGGAGTCTGTGGAACCCCAACGAGATACTTTATTCTTATCAAATCTTTGCCACCACAAGTAGATTCTCTGCAGCTGTTTGGCACATGACTTTGAGAGGCCAAAGAGCCAATAGGAAAATAGCCACTGGAAACGGTTTCTCTTGTATTGGCAATAAAGCCACTCCAGATCCTCATGACCTGATTAAAAAGTCAAAAGTTATGGTCAATGGAATGGAGTTTATAATACATGTCTAAATCTATTAGCAGTATGCTTTCACAGTTCAGTTGGGCATCTTCAGTCAAAAATTGCAAGCTGGTTATTTGTGGAAAGAATTTAAAAAAAAAAAAAAAAAAAAAGAAGGTGTTGGAAACATTTTGGCAAGCAGTTTAACCAAGGGAGAATTGTCCTGACCTCTGGATAAAAAGGATTTTGGACAGATTTACAGGAGTTAGCCATGTATGTCATGTGAGGGATTAGGTTAGGAGGGAGCAGCTTGTAGTCATGGTTTGGGAGGCTATCAGGGTCTGAGATTCTCCCACATGCGACAGTTAAAAAAAAAAAAAAAAAGTTTCATTTAATAGGTTGCATACATGGAACATATACATATGTGCTAGATCAATATCCCAGCCTTTATACGAATGATATGTTACATAGTAATAACGCAACATAAATAACTTTAAACAAACTACATTACTTGCAATAATGAGAAATTTGGTAAGAAAGACACGTTCTAATCTTCAAGTGTCTGTTGGTAGACTGACTCAAGCCAGAGGCCCCATACTTTACAAATTCATAAGGACATCCTCTATGTTGGTAAATTACTTCATAAGGTATTGTTTGTTATTTTTTTCCCAAAAGGACATGGAAGGTAGCCATCCAATGTAATACTATGGTTTTGAGCTAAAACTAAAGTCTAAAGAAAAAAAATAAAATAAAAAAAAAGTGGCCATGGTACAGGGTGTGTCTGTTGTTCCTAGTCTAAAGTTGAACAAGGCAATTTTGAGGACCAAAAGACAAGTAGTCGGTGACAAGGACATGAGAATTTAAATACCTTAAACCAGTAACTAGTTAAAATGGGCAGTGCCAAATTAAAAGCCAAAACAGGCATCTAAGTGGTGGCATCGATGACTGGCCATGAGGGACAGTAGTTACATGGGCTGTCCGGAGAGATGACATTGATTGCCTATCTGATCAGTGGGGACCAAGCAAGTGGGAGGAAGCTGTAATGGTGTGCTCCTCCACCAATAGTGTGACAGCACTGTACACTATAGAGCAGTGTAAGAAATAAGCCAGAGTGCCTTCAAACAGCTGATTGGCGAGTGTGCTGAAAGTCTGACCCCCACCATTGATCTATTAATGTCCTATGCGGACGCTAGGCCATGGTCACTGGAAAACCTTGTGAAATCCGTTTTATGTCTGCCACAGGACAGGCTCTGTGTAGACTAACAGGGAAATTTAACAAAACTAGGGCGAAGGAAAGGTAGTGGTTGCCCATAGCAACCAATCAGATTCGACCTTTCATTTTGCAGAAACCTGATTAGTTGCCATGGGCAATTGCTCAACCTTCAAACTAAAGGAATTTGTGGAAGTAGCCGTGGATAACTTCTACGTGTGCACCTGCAGCTGGGAGCCTCACTGCGCTCCTATCATATACACAGTCCAGCAGTCATGTGTAGTAGGGTGCTCACACCACCTTAAAGAGGCTCTGTCACCAGATTATAAATGCCCTATCTCCTACATAATCTGATCGGCGCTGGAATGTAGATAACAGCAGTGGTTTTTATTTTGAAAAACGATCATTTTTGAGCAATTTTAGATTTAGTTTCTTAATGCCCAACTGGGCGTGTTTTTACTTTTGACCAAGTGGGTGTTGTAAAGAAGTGTATGAGGCTGACCAATCAGTGACTAATCAGTGTTATACACTTCTCATTGTTCCAGCCCAGCATGATCCACAGCACAGTGAGATTGTGCAGTGAAAGAAGCTGGTCTGGAACAATGAGAAGTGTATGATGCTGATTGGTCACTGATTGGTCAGCCTCATACACTTCTTTACAACACCCACTTGGTCAAAAGTAAAAACATGCCTAGTTGGGCATTAAGAAACTAAATCTAAAATTGCTCATAACTTGCTAAAAAATGGTCGTTTTTCAAAATAAAAACCTCTGCTGTTATCTACATTCCAGCGTCGATTATGTAGGAGATAGGGCATTTATAATCTGGTGACAGAGCCTCATTAAAGGGAACCAGTCACCAGCATGTCACCTATTGAGCTCTACTCACTCCTCGCGGCTTTCAAAAGTTTACCACCATTATCCCCTCTCCTAAACTCCTCAGACCGTAAATAACGGTCTACAAACATTTTGCACCTTTTATAGTAATAATCTGGCAGACTCATTCGTTCTGCTTATGTCCACCCACCACCGAAAACTGGCCTGCCCTGAAGGCCAAAATCTATTCGGAGATGGCGTTCATATGCCAGTCATGTATGGTCAGACACCCTTCCCTGCTTAGTCTGGGCCTCATATCTAGTTGCTGCTATGGTTTCCCGCTGTGCGCCTGCGCCAGAACATTGATGCGCAAGATTGTGTGCTGGAGGGGGGGCGGGGGTGGGCGAGGAGCTGCCAATCAAAAGTAAGGAGGCTGGGTAATCTCAGAAGGACTTTGAGAATATGACTTATGCTCATTAGCATACGGTGCAGGAACACAAAAAACAAAAAAAAAAATGTTATACTAGAAGGTACAGAGCAGACAGAAAATCGTTATGGGTTACATAAAAATACATTTTTCACCCACTTTCACCATGTATTGCTGGTTTAATTGGTGAAATGCTGGTGACAGGTTCTCTTTAACCCCTTAATGACCAGCCTATTTTAAACCTTAAAGAGGCTCTGTCACCAGATTATAAATGCCCTATCTCCTACATAATCTGATCGGCGCTGGAATGTAGATAACAGCAGTGGTTTTTATTTTGAAAAATAATAATTTTTGAGCAAGTTATTATCAATTTTAGATTTCGTTTCTTAATGCCCAACTGGGTGTGTTTTTACTTTTGACCAAGTGGGTGTTGTAAAGAAGTGTATGAGGCTGACCAATCAGTGTCCTGCACTCCTCATTGTTCCAGCCCAGCTTCTTTCACTGCACAATCTCACTGTGCTGTGGATCATGCTGGGCTGGAACAATGAGAAGTGTAGGACACTGATTAGTCACTGATTGGTCAGCCTCATACACTTCTTTACAACACCCACTTGGTCAAAAGTAAAAACACGCCCAGTTGGGCATTAAGAAACTAAATCTAAAATTGCTCATAACTTGCTCAAAAATTATTGTTTTTCAAAATAAAAAACACTGCTGTTATCTACATTCCAGCGCCGATCAGATTATGTAGGAGATATGGCACTTATAATCTGGTGACAGAGCCTCTTTACTGACCAAGCCATTTTTTAAGTTTTTCCATCGTCGCATTCCAAGAGCTATAACCTTTTTATTTTTGCGTCAACATAGCTGTATAAGGTCTTGTTTTTTGCGGGACAAGTTGTATTTTTTAATAGCACCATTTTGGGGGACATAGAAAAAACCTGAAATTTCGTCACTCTTTTTTGCATCTTAAATCTACGCCGTTTACCGTGTGATATAAATAACACAATAACTTTATTCAGCGGGTTATGATTGCAACAATACCAAATTTGTATCGTTTTTGTATGTTTTACTACTTTTACACAGTAAAAACGTTTTTTTTTTCAAAATTTGTTTGTGTCTCCATATTTGAAGAGCCGTAACGTTTTTATTTTTTCGCCGATGCGGTTGTGTGAGGGCTATTTTTTGCGGGAAGACTTGTAGTTTTTATTGGTACCATTGGAGTAGATGCGACTTTTTATCACATTTTTTTAAAGTCAGGATTCACAGAAAACAGCAATTTTTCCATAGTTTTACATTTTTTACGGCGTTCACCGTGCGGGTTAAATAATGTAATAGATTTATAGTTGGGGTCGTGATGGACGCGGCAATACCAAATATGTGTAACTTTTTATTAATACCGTAGTAAAGCATTTTGTAAGTGGAAAAACTGAGTTTCATTTTTTTTCAATTTTTTTCTAATTAACTTTATTAAACTTTTTTTTTTACTAGTCCCACTAGGGGACTATAATATGCGATTCTCCGATCACTATTATAATACACTGCAATACTTTTGTATTGCAGTGTATTACTGCCTGTCCGTTTAAAACGGACAGGCATCTGCTAGGTCATGCCTGCGGCATGATCTAGCAGGCATTCATTACTGGCAGACCTGGGGGCCTTTATTAGGCCCCCAGCTGTCATTAGAGACACAGACACTCTCTCCAAAACCACTCAGATGCGGTGCTCGCTATTGAGCACCGCATCTGAGGGGTTAAACGGGTGAGATCGATACGAATATCGATCTCACACGGCAGAGCAGGTACGCTCCCAGCTGCCTCTGGCAGCTGAGAGCAGGGAGATTTGACAGCTCCCTGCTCGGTTTACTTATTCCGATGCCGCGACGTAAAAAGTCTATGGCATCGGAATAAGGCCCGTTAGTGACAGACGTAAAAAGACTATGGGCCGGTCACTAACGGGTTAAACAGGCTTAGAAATAAGACACTCGCAGTTGCTTCAAATCGAACGGTTCTGTTATTTCATTGTTTAGAGCCGAGAATGCTTATCTCCCATTCTCATGCCTCTTGACTGTGCCGAGATGTTTTGAGAGAACATGCCCCCTTACTCATGCGTCGATGGACCCATGAGTAAGGGGGCATGCTCTCCCAAAGTGGCATAGCAGCATGAGAAGGGGGAACGAAGCGTTCCTGGGTTTGAACAAAGGGAAAAGCAGCTGATGTAAGTCGCTTCAATCAGTTGGATTTCAGTCGTCATTTATAAGTCTGATTAAGGCATTTACCCTGCTACAAATTTGATTGCTGGATAAACTCTACTTTTCCTTTGCACCAGTTTTGATAAATCTCCCCCAAGGCCTTGTTTATACAGTGCACATTTAACCCGTTAGTGACCGGCCCATCGTGTTTCTACGTCGGTCACTAACGGGCCTTATTCCGATGCCATAGACTTTTTACGTCGCGGCATCGGAATAAGTAAACAGAGCAGGGAGCTGTCAAATCTCCCTGCTCTCAGCTGCTAGAGGCAGCTGAGGGCTGGGGGCGTCCCTGCTCTGCCGTGTGAGATCGATATTAGTATCGATCTCACACGTTTAACCCCTCAGATGCGGTGCTCAATAGCGAACACCGCATCGGAGTGGTTTTGGAGAGAGGGAGGGAGCTCCCTCTCTCCCCCGGCGATACGGTCTAATAAAGGCCCCCAGGTCTGCTTGGAGTGAATGCCTGCTAGATCATGCCGCAGGCATGACCTAGCAGATGCCTGTCTGTGTTAAACGGACAGGCAGTAATACACTGCAATACAAGAGTATTGCAGTGTATTATAAATGCGATCGCAGAATCGCATATTATAGTCCCCTAATGGGACTAGTAAAAAAGTGAAAAAAAAGTTTAATAAAGTTAATTTAAAAAAAATGTGAAAAAAAAAATGAAAAACCCAGCTTTTCCCCTTACAAAATGCTTTACTATTAAAAAAACAAAATAAAGTTAAAAAGTTACACATTTGGTATCGCCGCGTCCGTAATGACCGACTATAAATCTATTACATTATTTAACCCGCACGGTGAACGCCGTAAAAAAAATTAATAAACTATGGAAAAATTGCTGTTTTCTGTGAATACTGACTCTAAAAAAAATGTGATAAAAAGTGATCAAAAAGTCGCATCTACTAGAAAATGGTACCAATAAAAACTACAAGTCGTCCCGCAAAAAAAAAAAGCCCTCATACAACCGCATCGGTGAAAAAATAAAAACGTTACGGCTCTTCAAATATGGAGACAGAAAAACTAATAATTTTGAAAAAAAAAGCGGTTTTACTGTGTAAAAGTAGTAAAACATACAAAAACTATACAAATTTGGTATCGTTGCAATCATAACAACCCACTGAATAAAGTTATTGTGTTATTTATACCACACGGTAAACGGCGTAGATTTAGGACGCAAAAAAAGAGTGGCGAAATTTCAGATTTTTTTCTATTCCCCCCCAAAAAAAAGTTAATCAATAAATAATATGTACCTAAAAATGGTGCTATTAAAAAATACAACTTGTCCCGCAAAAAACAAGACCTTATACAGCTATGTCGACACAAAAATAAAAAGGTTATAGCTCTTGGAATGCGACGATTGAAAAACGTAAAAAATAGCTTGGTCATTAAGGTCCAAAATAGGCTGGTCATTAAGGGGTTAATGCAGATTTTGCATGTATATATTTATTTTTTTAAGCTAAACAGCAACAGAACCTAAACAAAACAAAAGGCAAAATCAACATTAAGTCTGAACAAGGCCTTAGCGCACTTCGGGTGTGCTCACACGTGGCTTACTTCTATTGTATTTCTGCAGCGTAAACACATGCTGCAGACAGCTTCAGAATGCATGCCTATGGGAAAAATATTCCACAATGCAAGGACTAGAGAAGCTGCAGAATATATTTTCTCAAAAGGCACACATTGTTTTACACTGCAGAAATACAACGCAAGTGCGCCTTGCATGAGTTAATCCTTAAAGGGAAGAGGCCACAATTTTTTTTTTTTCTGTATAATATTGCTTTTAGTAGGTCATTAAAATACATTTTATTTGTGTTTGTGTTGTACTTTACTCTTTTACGTCTCTATGGGGGCTGCCATTTTTTTTTTCCACCTAGGTATGTGTCGATTAACGACACATACAGAGATGGAATACGGCACATACATCCATAGAGAATGCGAACAGGAGCCATTCCATTCACTATAGCGTACGCTAGGTCTTCGGTAGATCGACATCCGGCACCATTTTCATGTGGACCGAAAGCCGCGGCTGGACAGTAAGATGACGACTTCCGGTCGCGACTTCCGGCCATATGTTCAAGGCAGCGCAGACGCAAGGACTAAGAGCGGAGTCGGCAGGAGCAGGTAAGTTATGTTTGTGTATGTATGTTAGTGTTATACCATCTGATTACCACTGTATCTAATCCTCCTACACTGCATTCGCTCAGAAAATGGCGGAACACAGTGTAGGAGGTTTGACCATTCAACCCCCTCCTTTCTCCTGGCACTAGCCAGGATAGAGGGGGGATTGTGTGAGGACACTAGAGCGAGTGCGTCTTCTCCAAATTTGCAGCATAAAGCAATGAGGTTGCTTTACCACATTGCCAATGCTGCAATTTTGGGAATTTCTCCCTCTAGTGACCAGCACATGGAAATGTTATGAATTAGAATCTAATTTATAATATTTCCTGACTTGTGAAAAAATGAAAACAATGTGTAATCATTTATATACTAACCGTTTAACTGAAAAAAAATAATTTAATTTCTAGCAACACATTACCTTTAAATATATGGATTGCCAAAATTGTGCCTTTACCATGGGATCATGGTTGCTGGCAGAAAGCCTATACAGCAATGTATGAGAGGGGCTTAATTTGCAGGGCCCTGGTGCAGCTAAGGCTATAGTCACACGACAGGGTGTCAAATTGAGATGAGGGATCCGGGGAAAAACAAACAAAAAACGACATGTCCTATTATTTACCAGGCTGATCACACGGTCCATTAAAAAAGGCTGTGTGAATAGCCCCATACAGGGACGACCTTAGAATGTATGGCGTCCGGTGCAAAATGATCTTTCGGCGCTCCATCAATAAAAAAAAAAAAAATGCCCCATAGAAAAAGTATAATGCCCCATTAGTGCCCCTATAAAGTACAATATAATATTTTTCAACCCCTTCAAGGACAGTATTCTGACCTCTAATTGTGTCCACATTATGCCTCCTGTAGTACCCCTACATAGAATAATGTCAGCTTAGTGGCCCCCACACAGTATAATCCCCCACCTCCTCCTTGATCATGCCATACAGCCCCCCCACCTTGTAGACAGTGCCCTCAAGCAAAAACTGTACTCGTCTAGGCCCCGTCCCACGACAAACTGAGCTGCTCCACAACGGGATCCTTGCGTAGGCCGGCGTGATTTTTAAGCCTAGTACAGAGTTTCCCAGCCTTTTCGGACTCGAGGCACCGCTGGAAAAATTAAAATTTCCTCAGGGCACCCCTACCAAAAATAGTAGACAGAAAACGGCTAAACACAAGCACTACATGCGTAGGGTATGTTCACACAGCATTTTTTTGTAAGGCAAAAAAAAAAGAATCTCCCTTAAAATTCCTTCAGGAATTGACAGCGTTTGACTTTTTTTGCTCTTGTTCTTAAGCCGTTGAAGCTAATGCAAAAGGCACAGGAAAAAAAAAATCTCCAAGCGGGCGACGCAGGTATTTACTGCCTCCTATTAATTTCCCCCGCCACTCACAGTAAAATGACCATCAGCCCACCACTCACAGTTTCCCCCTGTAGCCAGCGCCATGCAGCCCCCTGTAGGCAGTGCCACACAGCCCACAGCCCCCTTGTTGGTCGTGCCACACAGCCCATAGCCCCCTTGTAGGTAGTGCCACACATCACCCTTGTAGATAGCACCCCCTTCCTGTAGCTCCCTGAAGGAGCGGAACCCCCGTGTGGCCGGGGATTCCGCTCCTGGAGCGTTCCGCTTGAGGTCAGTCCATATATGTACAGTGACATTAGGGGCAATTCCTGAAGCGGAACCCCTCCCTGCTCTGCTCTAGTGCCGCCGCTACCGTTGTAGCAGCGGCTGCTAGTGGTGCTGCCACCCATGGGGAGGCCCAGCGCCCACGCCCTCATGCCTGGTGTCGCTGCTAGCAGCTGCTACAGCGGTAGTGACGCTACGGAGCGAAAAAGCGCACGGGCGGAAAGGCGACTGCTGAGTTGCTGGGCTTAGGCGCTTCTGAAACAAGCAGGGGGAAGGGAGCCAGCGGAGCACCCCCTTCCACCTGATGGGGTGATGCGCCCTGTGGAGTGATGAACCCCCTGCTCTTTGTACATAGACTGGTCTACAATACTTACATTCAGAGATATTTTTTTTAAGTACATGTGATTGCACATTGGAGTATTCCCCATGGTGCTTGAGTGCCAGGTTATACAGTTCCTTCCAGTCATATTTGTACAAGGAGATACGTACTTCTTCCAAAGGCTCATCTATAACTGGAAAAAAAAAAAAAAGCATATATTGAGTCAGTCATTGATATTGCAACATTTTAGGTACTCTGCAGAATGTAAAATTGTGCAATATTTGTGAAAACCGCATTTAAAAAATAAAATAAAATGCTTCATCACTGTATACAGGAAAAGGCAGGGTGCCACACCATTACTGATCTGTGTGATTATACATTGAAGAGGCAAACTTATTTAGGGAATGCTAGCGATAGCGCCACCCGTCTAGTTCCAAACCATTTAATCTGCTGTAAGCTAGACCCTCAACACTGTAGAGGGAGTAGAGAAGTCATTTCAAGTAAGGCAATAGAAGGATCCAGAAGGATCTGGGTGTTCTTGTAAATCATAAACTCAATAACAGCATGCAGTGTCAATCAGCTGCTTCAAAGGCCAGCAAGATATTGTGTGTATTAAAAGAGGCATGGACTCGCGGGACAGAGATGTAATATTGCCACTTTACAAAGCATTAGTGAGGCCTCATCTAGAATATGCAGTTCAGTTCTGGGCTCCAGTTCATAGAAAGGATGCCCTGGAGTTGGAAAAAATACAAAGAAGAGCAACGAAGCTAATAAGGGGCATGGAGAATTTAAGTTATGAGGAAAGATTGAAAGAATTAAACCTATTTAGCCTTGAAAAAAGACGACTAAGGGGGGACATGATTAACTTATATAAATATATTAATGGCACATACAAAAAATATGGTGATATCCTGTTCCTTGTAAAACCCCCTCAAAAAACAAGGGGGCACTCCCTCCGTCTGGAGAAAAAAAGGTTCAAGCTGCAGAGGCGACAAGCCTTCTTTACTGTGAGAACTGTGAATCTATGGAATAGTCTACCGCAGGAGCTGGTCACAGCAGGGACAGTAGATGGCTTTAAAAAAGGGTTAGATAATTTCCTAGAACAAAAAAATATTAGCTCCTATGTGTAGACATTTTTCCTTCCCTTTTCCCTTCCCTTGGTTGGACATGTGTCTTTTTCAGCCGTACTAACTATGTAACTATGTAACTATGTAATACAGCATAATACAACTAACCCGAGTTATAACACTAAGTACAAAATAAAATTTACAATTTTAAGACTAACCTTCATGCTTATCATCAAGGAGATCTTTAGTTATTCCCCAGATTTCTTCAATTTCGTAATCTGGGAGTTGGATAGAGGGGAGTGGAACCATTTCCTCTAGTGTGAGCCACTGCATCCAATATTTTTTTGGTGGAAGTCCAGAAAAAAATAAGTCTTGCAATTGTCTGTTATAAGGCAAAGTCCTGTACAACTTCCTCCACATGTACATCAGCGTAAAGGCTTTTTTAGGGGTACAGTCAGCACAAACTGTCCTAAAACTTGAGCCAAAAGCAACCTGAACGGGAAAAAAAACCAAAACTCAAAGTTACCACTGACATCAATGAGTGTGCTCATGATAATCTTAAACGTCCATCACCACATTTAAAATCCTTCCAAATATTCAAATTTTTCAATGCATTTACTAGTCCTTGACAACATCCTATGGATATGGCAGGATTGTTTTACAATCACAAGATCTCACTACCTCTACTTCGTGTATGAACTGGAAGCAATATAATAATGGCATAATCGTAAGTGCAGTGTATAATATTTTTTTTTACTAATGTAGGCTATGATAGAGCAGAAGTTTTGTGTCTTCCTGGCACATCTTCACTAGGGATGATAAAACTGGCAGTTAAAATAGATATCCAGTCCTAGGCCCAGTACTTTTTTTGGGGCCGATTTTGACAAACTGCGTCAGAATCCGAACCAAAATGAGCCGAAATCATCTCCCACTGACTTCAAAAGGGAGGCGGAGGAGTTTTTTTTTTCCCCTAAGCGGCTTTCTGCTGCAAGCGGGTTAAAAAAAAAAAAACACGTCCTTTTACTGCGGCCTCAGACCTCCAATTGAAATCAATAGGATGCAGAAAAAGCGTTTTTCATTGCAAAAAAAAAAAGTAGGCAGGTCAAAATCTGCCTCAAAATTCCTGGTGGAATTGAGGCAGTTGTATGTTTTGTTTTGTTTTTTTTCCTGCCTGCGAAATACTCCATGTGAACTAGGCCTTATAGAAAGCTCACACAGCATATTTGAGTATTTTCAGTTGTGGAATTTGGAACAGTACAATGCAAGTGAATAGAGTTTTACAAAACCCTATGGACAGTAAAAAATCTGCAGCAGACTGCAGACATGCTGTCAATTCGCGGATCTGCAGCATGAACCAACCGTTGCATAATTTTTACATAGATCATTGCAATGCAAGGGGTGACATCCATAGGCTAATCTATGGCAAAACCTGCATACAACACAAGGGAATTCATTTTGCTGGAAGCAATAGCGTAGTCATCTACGCTTTTGCTTCCGGAAAAACGACAGATCCGGTGCCCAAGAGAGACTGACGGAAACCACGGGCATCGGCTCCGTCACCAGTGAAATCAATGGTGATGGAAACCCATAAGTGTCAGCTCAGGTTCCCATTCTGACGGAAACTTCAGACAGAACCACAACGCAGGTGTGAACAGAGCCTAATTTATATAAAATATTGAGAAATCTCTACATAAAACCAAATAGTTACTTTTCTGTAACATTTACAAAACACCACAAGGAAAAGAGCAAAAGTTTTGTAACAAAGCAATCAGAATAACTTCTCAGCTGCAATAATCCTCAAATCCATTAGGGAGGGAAGAGGAGACAATGCACCAGGTGCCACATACCCACAAGGCGAGCACTCCCAACATCAGTATAATAAGGGTCAGTAAAAGGGTCAATGGATGTGGATCTGAACGTAGGATCTGCCACAAAGGCCACCAGAACATTGGCATATCGGTCTTACTAAATGGGACATTCATACATAAGCTACTTGGGATGTATTTCGGACACCTTGGCACCATACCCACCCTGCAGTGCTTGGCCCATAGGCTTTCTGTGCTGCTGACCCTGTACAATGTGAAGCAGACCCCACTCATGCTGAGCAGAGAGAAAGGGTCAAGGAGATCCAAAATCAGCAACAGGATTTCATCGCTCATGTCAAGCATCCGTCGGCAGGGGGCGCTCGTCATCCCGTCTTCTCCATTGACTAGCCCGTACTTCTCTGGCGCTTCCCACCGCTCGTCATCAGGCCGCGGAGCCACGAAGTTGGCTGGCCACGTATTATACCACTGTGCACTGATCTCCCCCTCCATCCCAACTAATAACTGCCGCAAGCTGCCTGCTCAACGCTTATAAAGTGCAGGACTGCACCAAGAAAGCACGGGGGGAGGGGTGCTTGTCACTTGGGGGTCTGTAAACTAGGACCCCTACCGATGCAAGGAACATGGGGCACGATGATCATAATGCAGTTCGCTCTGAGGTTTCTATAACTTGCAATCCCCGACCAGGTGAAAGCGATACTTCAGAAAAGGCTACAATAGAGGGATGAGGTAAATATGTGCTAAAGTGACAATGAAATCAATGTAAAAAGTGGAGAACCCCTTTAAGTAACAAACTGCATGCTGTGCCCTAAATTGTTGCAATGTCCATAGAGATCTATGTTGTTATGAAAGTGAACAATTCTCTACAACCATCACCACAAGACCAGTGCTCAGTCAGGGACCTAGTTTGGTCATATTTATAGTGTTATTTTTGTGCAATATTTTTTAAATGCTACTATGAATGGTGACACGATTATAAGCCTCGTTCACATCTGCGTTGGGATCCCGTTCTGACGTTCCGTCTGAGCTTTCCGTTCAGAACGGGAATATACAAAAAAGGGAAACCAGAGGTTTCCGTTTCCATCACCATTGATTTCAATGGTGATGGATCCGGTGCCCATGGTTTCCGTTTGTCTCTGTTGTGTACCGGACCCGTCGTTTTACCGGAAGCAACAGCGAAGCAATAGCGTAGTCGACTACGCTATTGCTTCCGGCAAAACGACAGGTCCGGTGCACAACGGAGACAAACGGAAACCATGTGAACCGGATCCATCACCATTGAAATCAATGGTGATGGAAACGGAAACCTCTGGTTTCCCTTTTTTGTATGTTCCGGGTCCCGTTCTGACGCAAAGCTCTGACGGAACGTCAGAATGGGACCACAATGCAGATGTGAGCGAGGCCTTACCATGTTTTACATGCTGCAGTGTTTTTATTTTCTAGCTTCTGACAGGTTCTGGTATTTGGGTGGAAATGAACGCCTATGATTACAGTTAGGCCACGTTCAGATATGGCAGAATTGTTGCAGTTTTTTGTTTTTTTTACATAACCCCATTCACAGATGACAGAAAAATCGGTGCAGATTTTAGCACATGCTGCAGATCCTCACACAGTGCTCAAATAACTTACTAGAGACGTACAGGGGTATCAATTAATTTGCGCGAGTATTTTGCTGTAGAAAAGTCACAAATTATGGCAAACACCATATTTGCGCTATAATTCGCGAATTTTTCTCTTGCCGTATTTGAAAAGCAGTCGTGGTTTAATGGAAGGGCATAGCCAACAGCGGTCCGATAAACTGCTGTTAAGTTTAAAGTCAGAAAATGGCTCAAAAAGCAGTGCAAATCAAGGCCTGCTCATAGCACTCGTAGATTTCATTTTCCGGCTTAAGGACATCTCAAGATGCGCCTCTTAATAAATTTAACATGTTTTACTCCAACACACTTCATATTAAGGTTACATTCACACGAGTGTGACAGATTTACGCACGTAAGAAACGCACGTAAATCGTCGTGTGCATTGCGTTTATCCATCAGTGTGCTTTGCATGTGGCATGTGTTTTTCACGCACTTGCAAGCACATTTTTTTTAATGTAATGCGTGAAACACGGACACAACACAGATGTGCGTCCGTGTGCTGTCTGTGGTTTTCACGCACCCATTGACTTCAATGGGTGACTAGGTTCGTGATAACGCACCAATATAGGACATGTAGTGAGTTTCACGCAACGGACACTCGCGTGAAAATTCACGTATGTGTGAATAGCCCCATTGAAATCAATTTGGCTGTGTGCTGTGCATTGTTTCAACGCACAGCACACGGACAAGAATCACGCTCGTCTGTATGAGCCCGAAGACTGGTGTTTATTAAATCTCCCTCATATTATTCAGATAACAGTGCAATACACAAATGATATGGATATACAGTGCTTATATAAGAATGCAACACAGTGCCCAATGACCCATACAGTACCTAAATGGCATTGCTATATAGCATACCATCCCGGATCCGCCGGGACAGTCCCGGTTTCTCACCGGGTTCCCGCCATCCCGGGCGGTCTGCATAATGTCCCGCTGGGAGCTGCAGCTGTATCAAAACAGCTGATCGCTGCTGACAGGCGGCCTGCATGCCAGACGACTGCAGCAGTGATCAGCGTCAGAAGAAGGCAGGAGTCTTGCGGCGGTGTTCTGACTGGGATCGATGTCGGCCCGGGAGTGGACCAGTGCAGTCACCTGACCTGTCATCTAACCTCACCGAGTGAGAACGCCGCTGCAAGACTCCTGCCTCCTTCTGACGGCGAGTGATGTCAAAGCAGAGAAGGGAGTGGCAGCAGTAGGCTACCTCTACCGCTCTCCACTCTGGCGGCATTGTGGATACAAAGTATAAGGGGGTTGTGTGGCACTACATATAAGGGGGAGGAGGGTTGTGGCATTATCTACAAGGGGGGTTGTGTGGCCCTATGTACAAGGGGGAAGTGTGGTTGTGTGGCACTATGTATAAGGGGGAGGGGGGATTGTGTGGCACTATGTACAAGGGGGGTTGTGTGGCCCTATGTACAAGGGGGAAGTGTGGTTGTGTGGCACTATGTATAAGGGGGAGGGGGGATTGTGTGGCACTATGTACAAGGGGGAGGGGGGTTGTGTGGCACTATCTACAACGGGGAAGGGTGGTTGTGTGGCACTATGTACAAAAGGGGGGCTGTGTGTGGCGCTATCTACAGGGGGGCTGTGTGTGGAGCTATCTACAGGGGGGGCTGTGTGTGGAGCTATCTACAGGGGGGCTGTGTGTGGCGCTATCTACAGGCGGCTGTGTTTGGAGCAAGCTACAGGGGGGCTGTGTTTGGAGCGATCTACAGGTGGCTGTGTGTGGAGCTATCTACAGGGGGGCTGTGTGTGGAGCTATCTACAGGGGGCTGTGTGTGGAGCTATCTAGAGGGGGGGCTGTGTGTGGAGCTATCTAGAGGGGGGGCTGTGTGTGGAGCTATCTACAGGGGGCTGTGTGTGGAGCTATCTACAGGGGGGCTGTGTGTGGAGCTATCTACAAGGGGGCTGTGTGTGGAGCTATCTACAGGGGGGCTGTGTGTGGAGCTATCTACAGGGGGGCTGTGTGTGGAGCTATCTACAGGGGGGCTGTGTGTGGAGCTATCTACAGGGGGCTGTGTGTGGAGCTATCTACAGGGGGCTGTGTGTAGAGCTATCTAGAGGGGGGGTGTGGCACTATCTACAGGGGGGCTGTGTGTGGAGCTATCTACAGGGGGGCTGTGTGTGGAGCTATCTACAGGGGGGCTGTGTGTGGAGCTATCTACAGGGGGCTGTGTGTGGAGCTATCTACAGGGGGCTGTGTGTGGAGCTATCTAGAGGGGGGGTGTGTGGCACTATCTACAGGGGGGCTGTGTGTGGAGCTATCTACAAGGGGGCTGTGTGTGGAGCTATCTACCATGAGCTGTGTGTGGAGCTATCTACAGGGGGGCTGTGTGTGGAGCTATCTACGGGGGGGCTAATGTGTGGAGCGATCTACAGGGGGCTGTGTGTGGAGCGATCTACAGGGGGGCTGTGTTTGGAGCGATCTACAGGGGGCTGTGTGTGGAGCGATCTACAGGGGGCTGTGTGTGGAGCGATCTACAGGGGGGCTGTGTTTGGAGCGATCTACAGGGGGCTGTGTGTGGAGCTATCTACAAGGAGGCTTTGTGTGGAGCTATCTACAGGGGGCTGTGTGTGGAGCGATCTACAGGGGGGCTGTGTTTGGAGCGATCTACAGGGGGCTGTGTGTGGAGCTATCTACAAGGGGGCTGTGGTGGATGATTTTGCCATTGACCGGTAGCAGTTACACAACTGGAAAAAAAAAATCCCCATCATGTAACTCTGCTACCTGTCAATTGAAAAGTCATCAACCACAGGGTCTGCCTCTTGACTTTCATTGTTCTCAGCCTTTTGGTTTGTCCTGCAGCTGCTGCTGCCACCGTGATGAGCATATGTTATACCCAAGTTAGGAAAAGTAACATAAAGATGATATAACCTGATACATAATATTGGTGATATCCATAGTTTTTTTTTGTAATTGTAAGTCTAGAGAGCCACAGTGAGAATATGATCTTGTTATTTGAAGAAGGATCTGGCCGTGATGTGATGTGTTTATGCCGGATATTGGGCGTGGTTAGGGGAGTGGCTTAAAATGTCCCTCTTTTCCGAATTCAAAAGTTGGGAGGTATGATATAGTACCAATGATTCTGATATACAGCGATGAAATATAAGTGCCATACAGTACTGTTTAAATATAAGTAACATACAGCAACCACTTATAGGGTTACCCGAGAAGACTAACTTTATAGGGAAATGATACCAAAGAAAATAAAATAAAAAAGAGAACTCAGAGAGATTTAGAATTAAATGTGCATGGGAAAAATTCAGACGTTTCCCATAGCTACCAATCAGATTGCTTCTTTCATTTTCCAAAGGGATGTTGAGAGGTGAGTGCTGAAATCTGGTTGCTATTGGCAACCCTTCGACTTTTCCTTTGCACTCATTTTCATATGGACTCATTCACACATGCATATGCATTTTGTTTTGTTACACAGCAGTATGGATGGCCACACTGAAATGCATTACCACCGTATTTTTCACCGTGTGCATGAAGTCCAAAATCTCTGAAGAATTAGAGCAGTAAGGAAAAGGAAGAAATTGAGACTGGGCAGGAGAAGAATAGTGAAAAAGAACAAAATAGCATCATCCTTTGTGGGTTTCCCCTTCCTGTAGTACACTCCAGATTTCCTCCATTCTCTCATTGTCTCAATGTGAAGAAGCCAAGAGGAAATGTAGTCTCCATGCAGGGCCAGACTTTTCGGTTACTTTTGCGTCTCCATGGTAACAGACTACAAGCAAACCCTGTGTAGTCTAATTCTGCAGTTTTGCTCTTTTCTCTCTGTCCCCTACTTTTTGCTCTCCTACCGAATGAAGATCATCTCTCATCCCCATGATGATATAAGGAACGTTTCTCCCCGCCTCCTCACGGTCATCTGTTTATTGCCCCTTCAAGTTGTCTCTTCTTCTCTCCCTTGCCCAGGATCAACTCTTTTTTCTTCTCAGGTATTATCTCCCACCCTAGTGGTATCATCCCCCCTCAGGTATCATCTACCCCTTCAGGTCTAATTCCCCTTTTTGGGTATCACCTCTCACTGATATAATATCCCCGCCAGGTATCATCTTCCTCAGGTATAATTTCTATCCCATACCCCAGCTATCATCTCTACCTCCCCAGGTAGCATTCCCCATGCCATTGTCTCCCCCAGATATAATATCTCGCCATGTATCATCTCTTCTACTCTCTTCATGTATTCTCTTCTTTTTCTCAGGTATCATGCCTCCCCTAAGTAGCATCCTCCCCAAAAAATAATATCTCCCCCTCTATAGAAGGCAGCGGTATAAACCAGTTGTCGGCACCATTTCCTCTCTTTACACTTGCTGTATAGTACGTGCAGCAGGAGCTATCAGCAGCTTTTACCGGCAGCTCTCACAGCGTAGCTGTTTTGTAACCAGATAGAGGAGACAGATTTCCTCTTGCATGTTACAAAACACAGGAGATGAGAGAGAAACCGGTAAGTCCCATACAGCAAGTGTAAAAAGACAAAATGGAGCCAAGGAATGGAAAATACAGTCGCCTTTATGAAGGAAGAAGAGATGATCTCAGGATTAAAGGGGTTGTCCAGTGAAATAAAATTGATCGTCTATCCTCAGGGTCCAGCTCTTGGCACCCACACTAATCAGTTGTTTGAATGGACATCGGCGCTCCGGCCAACGCTGCTTCCCCTTAATTTCTTACACAGCTCCATACTGTACAACGCTGTCACATTCGTAGCGCCAGGGCATAGTATTACAGCCTTTTCCCATTCACTTGAATGGGAGGAAGCTGTAATACTGTGCTTCGCCACTACAAATTTGTCGGCATTGTACAAAATGGAGCTGTGTAAGAAATGAAATTGTAAAGCAACCGTTCTGATATAGATGGCCTACATCAATTTTATTTCACTGGAAAACCCCTTTAACCCCTTATGACCAGCCTATTTTAGACCTTAACCCTCTCAGGACCGAGCTCATTTTGGCCTTCAGGACCAGCCCCATTTTTTCAAATCTGACATGTGTCACTTTATGTGGTAATAACTCTGGAATGCTTTTGCCTATCTAAGCGATTCTGGGATTGTTTTCTCGTGACTTATTGTACTTTATGCTAGTGGAAAAATTTGGTCATATGTCTACTTTATATCTGCATTGTTTTTTGAACATTATTTTATTTTTCTACGACGTTACAAGGCTTAGAACTTTAGCAGCAATTTCTCACATTTTCAAGAAAATTTCCAAAACCTATTTTTATAGGTACCAGTTCAGTTCTGAAGAGGCTTTGAGGGCCTTATATATAGAAACCCCCATAAGTCACCAAATTTTAAAAACTACACCCCTCAAAGTATTCAATACAGCATTTAGAAAGTTTCTTAACCCTTTAGGTATTTCACAGGAATTAAAGCAAAGTAGAGGGGAAATTTACATATTTCTTTTTTTTGTCGGAAAATCCATTTTAATCCATTTTTTTCTGTAACACAAAATGTTTTACCAAAGAAACGCAACTCAATATATATTACCCGAATTGTGCAGTTTTTAGAAATATCCTACATGTGGCTCTAGTGCGCTAATGGACTGAAGCACCGGCCTCAGAAGCAAACGAGCACCTAGTGGATTTTTGGGCCTCCTTTTTATTAGAATATATTTTAGGCACCATGTCAGGTTTGAAGAGGTTTTGTAGTGCCAAAACAGTGGAAACACCTCCAAAAAGACACCACTTGGCAAACTACACCCCTCAAGGAATTCATCAAGGGGTGTAGTGAGCATTTTAACCCCACAGGTTTTTTGCTGAATTTTTTGGAATTAGTCCGTAAAAATGAAAATCTAAATTCTTTTCAATAAAACTTAGAAATTATACATTTTTACAAGCAATAAAGAAGAAAAAGCACCCCAAGATTTGTAAAGCAATTTCTCCTGATTACGGCAGTACCCCATATGTGGTAATAAACGGATGTTTGGACGCACAGCAGGGCTCAGAAGCGAAGGAGCGCTATTTGGCTTTTGGAGCTCAAGTGTACTCAATTGGTTTTTGGGTGCCTTGTCTAGGGTTATAGTGAGCATTTTGATCCCATAGGTTTTTTGCTGAATTTAGTGGAATTAGGCCATCAAAACTTCTATTGTTTTTTATTCTTTTTTTTTTTACGGCGTTCACCGTGCGCTATAAATGACATATTTAGTTTATTCTGTGGGTTGATGCGATTATGGCGATACCATATGTATATAGGTTTTTTATGTTTTATGATGTTTGCACGATAAAATCACGGTTTTAAAAAAATTATTTTGTTTTTGTGTCGCCATATTCTAACAGCCACAACTTTTTGATTTCACTCTCAGGAAAGCTGTGTGAGGGCTTGTTGTTTGCGGAACAAACTGTAGTTTCTATTGGTACAATTGTTGGGTACATGCGACTTTTTGATCCTTATTTATGAAAATTATTTGGGAGCTGAAGTGACTAAAAATAGCGATTCCGATATAGTTTTTTAATTCTTTTTTTATGACGGTCACCGTGCGGGATAAATTACATTATATGTTTATAGTTCAGGCCGTTACGGACGCAGCGATACCAATTATGCATAGTTTAATTATTTTTTACATTTTTTTCTGATAGTAAAGGACTTTATAAGGGAAATTTTTTTATTATTTTGACATTTTACTTCTGTACATTTTTTGTAACTTTTTTTTTTTTTTTTAAGTCCTTCTAGGGACTTGAAGATCCAATTGTTGGATCGTTGTTATAATACCCTGCAATACTTATGCATTGCAGGGTATTATACCTGTCAGTTTCACACTGACAGGAGGCATGTTAGGTCCTGCCTCTGGCAGGACGTAATCGCCTTCAATAGATGGCAGACCCGAAGCCTTTCTTAGGCTTCCGGTTGCCATAGCAATTGCCCCCCCCCGCAACAATCGGCCCCCGCAATCGCGTAGCGGGGTGCCGACGTTGCTATAACAACTTAAATGCGGCGGTCACTATTGACTGCAATTAAGGGGTTAATCGGTTCGGATCACCGCTGTGATCCGACCCGATGTTTTCCCCCAGTACAAGCAAAAATAGAAAGGATTTCTCCAGCTCACCTTGTAATAGATGTATGAGTTTATGAATGGTAGTCTTGGCGCTCGGATCCTCGTGGTGGCACACGGAGAGACTTGCTATTGTGAAAAAAGGGGGTTTGGTTGGATCCAGCGCTGGAAATAGTTAAAAGGAAGCTTTTTCCAAGTTTTAATGATTATTCATTAAAAGAAAGTTTTCTGAGGCATATAATAGTTGTATTCCTGCAAGGATAGAATGAATGAAAAAAGTAGTAGGGAGCCTACGCGTTTCGGACGGTGTCTCCGTCCTTATTCATGGCTTAAGATGAAGTGACTGACTTTGCATGCTTGGTTTAAATATTCCTGATCTCAGGTGTGTGTTTGATTGCGTTCCAGGGATGCATGGTGCTGGAGCGCAGCCTTGGATCCGCCTTCATTTACCGAAAACCTGGGTTCGTTATCTGGCTGACTTCATGTTGGTGAGTATATTTTGTTGATTTATCGGTTCCGATAAATGAAGTTGATATTTGAGTAGTGTCTGTTTCTATTGTGTATTTTCATTCGAATATAAGCAGATTGGGAGATCTAGGGTGTTTTTATTGAATTATTTTGTTTTATGTATAAAACGCATTGTGTCAATCGTGTGTGTATTGTGACTGAATGTACAAAAAAAGAAGTTGAATTGTGAGTGTATTGATGTTGATAGACATTGAATGACTTGGTCTGCTAAAAGGCATATCTGTGGTTGGTAGAATATGCTGGTTAAGAACGTATTAAATTGACAAATAGAGGTTGTAAACTGTTGCACAATTAGATGGTTTGAGTAAGACTGTTTGATGTCTACTACTGATGTAGGTCGATTTACCGTAATAATGTATATAGTATTATGCAGATTTTATGTTTACTGACTATTATAATTATGTATTAATAATAGTGCATAATCTCTCTTTTTAAATTGAGACCTTCAGGGACTCTAGTTTTGAGACTAAATATCCAGTATGCTTCCCTTTGGAGCATTTTTTCTTTCATATTTCCTCTTCTTTTAGATTTACGAATTTTTTCAATTGCATAACATCGAAATGAATTTATTGTTCTTTTATGGAAATAGATAAAGTGTCTTGCCGCATTTGAGATGTTTTGGATGTTAGAGTTTCTTATATAACTTAGATGTTCAAGTATACGGATTTTTAATTTGCGGCTTGTACAGCCTATATACTTTAGATTACATTCTGTACATTCAATTATGTAGATTACTAGTTCTGAGTTGCAATTGATATAACTTTGTATAGGAAACGTTTCAGAGTTGTTAGAATTTGAGAAGGTTTTTGATACATGGGTATGTGAACATATTTTGCATGGATGTTGTCCACATTTATATGATCCTTTATTTTCCAACCATGTGGAAGTAGGTTCTGTGGAGTGAAATACTGATGGTGAAAGAACACTTCCTATTGATGGAGCTTTGCGAGCTACTATTCTGCAACCGTCTTTTAAAATTGATCTTAAATTATCGTCCTCCATTAATATTGGTATGTATTTATTGACGATTTGTTTAATTTGTGAAAACTGGTTGCTTTGTTGTAGCACTAGAGTTGGTTTATTTTGTTCCACTTTGGTATTTTTGTTCTGATTTAATAGGTGTGTTCTGTCTGTTTTGGACGTGATGATATCAGCTCTTTTGAGGGACCATTTTGGGTATCCTCTTTTTTGTAGTCTGTTTACGATTTGGTTTTTCTCTTTTACATATTGGGTGTGAGAGGTGCAATTTCTCTTTGCCCTAAACATTTCCCCCACTGGAATGGATTTTATGGTTTGTTTTAAGTGGTTGCTTTCAGCATGTAATATTGTGTTACCACTAGTTATTTTGCGGTGGGTTTGTATTTGTATGGTGCTATCTGTTTCTCCTGTTAAATCCAGATCTAGAAAAGTAATTTTATGTTGATCATGGTGATGAGTGAAACTAAGATTATAATTGTTGTTATTTATAAATGAAATGAATGAGGGAATTGATTTTGAATCATCTTTCCATATTAGTAGAAGGTCGTCGATATATCTTCCGTACCATTCTA
This sequence comes from Rhinoderma darwinii, assembly GCF_050947455.1. Lineage (NCBI taxonomy): Eukaryota > Metazoa > Chordata > Amphibia > Anura > Rhinodermatidae > Rhinoderma > Rhinoderma darwinii. Next base: position 258,173,305 of record NC_134690.1, read on the forward strand.
TCTGTTTTTCATAAGGATTGTTTGAAAATATATGGAATTCCTCCCACCAGGACATTACTAGATTTGCGATAGATGGGGAGAATTTTGCCCCCATTGAGACACCTGCTAATTGAAGGTAGAATTTCTCATCAAATTGGAAGTAATTGTGCGACATGAGAAACATAAGTATTTCTAGAATGTAATTTTGGAATTCCTTGGTGTGGGTACTGTGAGTTATGAGATGATATTTTAGTGCATCATGTGCGACTTGATGGGGAATTGCAGTGTACAGTGAAACTACGTCACATGTTAACCATGTTAGGTTTTTATTCCATTTTTTGTGTTGGAAGGCTAAAAGTACGTCTCTGGTATCTTTTAAGAATCCTGGTGTTTGTTGTGCAAGTGGTTGCAATAAGGAATCTAACCACTCTGATAGCCTTTCAAGGATTGAACCTATTCCAGAGACGATGGGTCTCATGGGTGGAGGGAGAATATTTTTATGGATTTTCGGTAGCGCATGTATTATGGGAGTGGTTGGAAATTCTAGATAAATATACTCCATTTGTTTTTGGGTAAGAAATCCATTGGTTACACCTTCTTTAAGCAGATTTTTCATTTTGAGTTGTATTTTTTCAGTTGGATTTTTTTCTAATAATTTGTATGTTTTTTTATCCGCTAATAGGTCTAATATTGCTTTTTTGTAATTGTTTTTGTCCATTATTACTATTCCTCCTCCTTTATCTGAATTTTTTATGATGATATCTTTGTTATCTTTCAAGGTTTTGATTGCCTTTTTGAGGCGTATGGGAAGGTTTGATTCGAATTTGGTTTCTTGGATACTTTTGTAGTTCTTTTTCTATTATAAGTTGAAAATGGTCCATGGATTCCGTCCGAGATGTTGTTGGGTAGAATTTCGGATTTTTTGTGGTAAAATTCGTTGCCATGTTGGTGGACTTTTCTGCTGTTTCAGTATTTAAGCTTTCCAAACACATCATGGTTTGTAACTCCTGGAAAGAGAAATCTTTTCTATTGTCTCGTTCTTCCAATTCATTGCATGTTTTTGATTTAACTTTTTCAATGTTTGTATTATTTTCACTTATTGTTACTTCATTTATAGATGTTTCTGATGAAAAGAAGTGTCTTTTAATGGTGAGATCTCTCACGAATTTGTTGATGTCAAGTATAGTATGGAAAGGGTCGAAATTATTGCTGGGGGCAAAATTCAGACCTAATGTAAGAACTTCAATTTGTGCCTCTGTGAGAGGGATGGACGATAGATTTACTACGTTTAGGTTTGATGTGGAAATTTCCGTGACAGGCTGAGATCTTGGTCTGTATTTTCGGTGTTTCCTGCCGCCCCTCCTTCCTCGTTTTTTGACGATTTAGATGTTTTGTCATATCTATGGTTGTTGTAATAGTGATGAATGGGGTTTTCTTCCTCCGAATAGCCATCCGTTGAATCTATTTCAGTTGAACTGAAGCTTACTTTGTTATGTGAGTCTTTTCTTCTTTTGTAACGATTTTGATGTTTAAGTATAGGTCTGATGTTACTTCTAGTATGGTCGTTACGATTCCAATTGTAGACTGTATTTTCATTATAATCCCGTGTGTCTCTTTGGAATTTCTCTTTCTTAGTCTCAGCTATTGAAATGTTGAGTTTGTCGATGAAAGAAGAAATGCGTACATCAAATGAGGTAAAATCGGGTGAGCTGGGTAGTGCGTCTAATTTACATTTAATTTCCGCTATATTTAGTTCTATTTCTGCTCATTTCTGTTTTTCTTCTTTTGTGATTAGCTGCATCAATTTTGTTGAACATTCTGACAATATTTGGTTCCAGTTGGAGTTGAATTCTGTTGAATAATTAAATGTTGGTATTTTTTTTATTCTCAGTCCTCTTGGAATCATATTTTTCGATATGTAGTTGTTTAAAGTTGTCATGTCCCACCATATTTTAGCTTCTTTGGTCATAAGTTTTTCATATTCTTGAAATGTATCTTTCATTGTATGGTTGTACTCTCTGGACGTGTAAGTATTGTCAAACACTTTTGCTGCCATTTCCATTCTTGAAGTTGAGGGATTTTGGTCCATGTTGTTGAGTGTGAATGGTTTCGTTTAGGTTATGTGGTTTAAATCTTCTGGTGTGAACAGTGTGGTTGTTTTTGTGTCGATAGTTTAACTTGCCTCTTGATAAAAACAATGCAACAATGGTGTCAATGCAACAATGGTGCAAAAAATTGTAATCAAACTTTGGGCCAGAATATAGTCTTGCATTCATTATTTGGATATAGTGATTATATTCGTTGTATTCGTTATTCTTTCAAATACAAGTTGTCATTCTTCTATTCAATGCATATGATTGGTTAAATGCATATGAAAGCCTTGATATTATTGTTGAATGTCTAAATAATACCATTTGTGCGGTGAGCACGTAAGAAAAATTGCCAACAAGTAAATACAATTTAAACCAAGCATGCAAAGTCAGTCACTTCATCTTAAGCCATGAATAAGGACGGAGACACCGTCCGAAACGCGTAGGCTCCCTACTACTTTTTTCATTCATTCTATCCTTGCAGGAATACAACTATTATATGCCTCAGAAAACTTTCTTTTAATGAATAATCATTAAAACTTGGAAAAAGCTTCCTTTTAACTATTTCCAGTGCTGGATCCAACCAAACCCCCTTTTTTCACATTTTCCCCCAGTACTAAGGCTGCTAGTAGCAGCCTGTAATGGGAGATGCCGGGCTGCGGGGAGCGGCTGTGTGCTCTGTTAGGAGCACACGTAGATTAACGGGCTGCAGGCACAAGGACCAGCTCTGCAGCCCCTTAATCTACGTGGGGTGGTCGGGAAGGGGTTAATGACCAAGCTATTATTTAAGTTTTTTCATCGTCTTATTCAAAGAGCTATAATTTTTTTATTTTTGCATTGACATAGCTGTATATGGTCTTGTTGTTTTGCGGGACAAGTTGTAATTTTTAATAGCACCATTTATCTTATCCGATATCTTTATCTTTATATCTTTATCCGATCTTATCGCCGGGTGCCGGTGGGATGAGAGAACACTCAGATGCGGCACTCGTTATTGAGCGCCGTATCTGAGGGGTTGAACGGGTGAGATCGATACTGATATCGATCTCACCCGTTAGAGTGGGGATGCCTCCAACCCTCAGCTACCTCTGGTAGCGGAGAGCAGGGAGATTTAACGGCTCCCTTCTCTGTTTAATTTTTCCGATGCCACGCCGTAAAAAGGCTACTGCATAGGAATAAAGCCAATTAGTGGCCGCCGTAAAAACACTATGGGGCGGTCACTAATGGGTTAAGGGTGTGATGTGTGGTGGTGCCGGGCAGCCTTTCTATTAGCAGCCCCTGTACTGGGGAAGGGTGCACAGGTTGCACACCACTAGGGCTGGCCCTGTCTCCATGATATAGGTGACTTGGCTCCTGCTGGTATAGTTAGTATACACTTTTGATGCCTTGCTTACCTTTCAAACATAACTGCTGCACCCAGCGGGTCTATGTAGAGCAGCAGCCGGCATACTACAGCATTTAACCCTTTGATCTGGAAGTAGTAACTGATAGACTACAGTGATTTCTCAATTAATCAGTGCTTCCATTTAGACGGAAGGAATTCAGATTTCTGTAAATTATTGGAAATAAGTGTGCATACCTAAATAGTTACTTGGAGCAGCAATGCTTTCATTTGGCAGAGAAGCTTGAATGGTAAGCTGGACATAGGACATATAAAACATGACTTAAAATTACTACTTCACATTGTTCTTGCTTTCACCCCATTTCTTTATGCACAGCTCCTTAAAGCATATGACCATTTTTGCAACCAATTCTTTATTTGTTCCAGTAAATCTAAAAAAATAAATAAAAATTAAGCGACTTTGCTAATAGTCTTGATTAAAAAATTAGTGCTTATACCACTCCTGTGCAGACCTATGTGTCTCCACGGTTGTGGACTACAAACATACCCAATGTGTAGTCTGATTCTGCAATTATGTGTTACTACCTTCCATCTGCCTTCTCTTCCACTGTTTATAGGAAACCAAAACAGTACTTCATTTTAACCCCTTCAGGACTGAGCCTGTTTTGGCCTTCAGGACGAAGCCGATTTTTCAAATCTGAGATGTGTCACTTTATGTGGTAATAACTCCGGAATGCTTTTATCTATCCAAGCGATTCTGAGATTGTTTTCTCGTGACATGTTGTACTTTATGTTAGTGAAAAAATTTGGTCGATAAATTCAATATTTATTTGTGAAAAACATCAAAATTTAGAGAAAATTTGCAAAAATTACCATTTTTCGAAATTTAAATCTATCTGCTTGGAAGACAGATAGTATTACCACACAAAATACTTACTAGTTTATATTTCCCATATTTGTACTTTATACTTGCATCATTTTTTGAACATTCTTTTATTTTTCTAGGACGTTACAAGGCTTAGAACTTTAGCAGCAATTTCTCATATTTTCAAGAAAATTTCAAAAGGCCATTTTTTCAGGGACCAGGTCAGTTCTGAAGTTAGTTTGTGGGCCTTATATATTAGAAAGTCCCAATAAATCAAGCCATTTTGAAAACTGCACCCCTCAGAGTATTCAAAACAGCATTCAGAAAGTGTTTTAACCCTTTAGGCATTTCAGAGGAATTAAAGCAAACTACAGGTGAAATTTACAAATTTCATTTTTTTTGCCAAAATTCATATGTAATCCATTTTTTTCAGTAACACAGAAAGTTTTTTTCAAGAAATGCAACTGAATATTTATTGCCCAGATTCTGCACTTTTTAGAAATATCCCACATGTGGCCGTAGTGTGCTAACGGACTGAAGCACATGCCTCAGAAGCAAAGGAACACCTAGGGGATTTTGGGGCCTCCTTTTTTTAGAATATATTTTAGGCACCATGTCAGGTTTGAAGAGTTCTTGTGCTGCCGATACAGTAAAAACAGAGAAAAAGTGACCCCATTTTAGAATCTACACGCCTCAAGGAATCTTTCTAGGGGTATAGTTAGCATTTTGACCCCACAGTTGTTTTGCGAAATCTATTTGAATTTGTGTGTGAAGATGAAAATCTACTTTTTTTCTGAAAAAACATAGAAATTTTTCATTTTTACAAGGAATAAAGGAAAAAAAGCACCACTACATTTGTAAAGCAATTTCTCCCGATTACGGCAATACCACATATATGGTAATACACTGCTGTTTGGACCCACAGCAGGGCTCAGAAGAGAAGGAGCGTCATTTGGATTTTGGAGAACAGATTTTGCTGGAATAGTTTTCAGTGCCATGTCGCGTTTGCAATGCCCTGGAAGGACCAAAACAGTGGAAAACCCCCAAAAGTGACCCCATTTTGGAAACTGGACCCCTCAAGGAATCTTTCTAGGGGTATGTTTAGCATTTTGACCCCACAGTTGTTTTGCAAAATCTATTTGAATTTGTGTGTGAAGATGAAAATCTACTTTTTTTCTGAAAAAACATAGAAATTTTACATTTTTACAAGCAATAAAGGAGAAAAAGCACCACTACATTTGTAAAGCAATTTCTCCCGATTACGGCAATACCACATATGTGGTAATACACTGCTGTTTGGACCCACAGCAGGGCTCAGAAGAGAAGGAGCGTCATTTGGATTTTGGAGAACAGATTTTGCTGGAATAGTTTTCAGTGCCATGTCGCGTTTGCAATGCCCTGGAAGGACCAAAACAGTGGAAAACCCCCAAAAGTGACCCCATTTTGGAAACTGGACCCCTCAAGGAATCTTTCTAGGGGTATGTTTAGCATTTTGACCCCACAGTTGTTTTGCAAAATCTATTTGAATTTGTGTGTGAAGATGAAAATCTACTTTTTTTCTGAAAAAACATAGAAATTTTACATTTTTACAAGCAATAAAGGAGAAAAAGCACCACTACATTTGTAAAGCAATTTCTCCCGATTACGGCAATACCACATATGTGGTAATACACTGCTGTTTGGACCCACAGCAGGGCTCAGAAGAGAAGGAGCGTCATTTGGATTTTGGAGAACAGATTTTGCTGGAATAGTTTTCAGTGCCATGTCGCGTTTGCAATGCCCTGGAAGGACCAAAACAGTGGAAAACCCCCAAAAGTGACCCCATTTTGGAAACTGGACCCCTCAAGGAATCTTTCTAGGGGTATGTTTAGCATTTTGACCCCACAGTTGTTTTGCAAAATCTATTTGAATTTGTGTGTGAAGATGAAAATCTACTTTTTTTCTGAAAAAACATAGAAATTTTTCATTTTTACAAGCAATAAAGGAGAAAAAGCACCACTACATTTGTAAAGCAATTTCTCCCGATTACGGCAATACCACATATGTGGTAATATACTGCTGTTTGGACCCACAGCAGGGCTCAGAAGAGAAGGAGTGTCATTTGGATTTTGGAGAACAGATTTTGCTGGAATAGTTTTCAGTGCCATGTCGCGTTTGCAATGCCCTGGAAGGACCAAAACAGTGGAAAACCCCCAAAAGTGACCCCATTTTGGAAACTGGACCCCTCAAGGAATCTTTCTAGGGGTATGTTTAGCATTTTGACCCCACAGTTGTTTTGCAAAATCTATTTGAATTTGTGTGTGAAGATGAAAATCTACTTTTTTTCTGAAAAAACATAGAAATTTTTCATTTTTACAAGCAATAAAGGAGAAAAAGCACCACTACATTTGTAAAGCAATTTCTCCTGATTACGGCAATACCACATATGTGGTAATACACTGCTGTTTGGACCCACAGCAGGGCTCAGAAGAGAAGGAGCGTCATTTGGATTTTGGAGAACAGATTTTGCTGGAATAGTTTTCAGTGCCATGTCGCGTTTGCAATGCCCTGGAAGGACCAAAACAGTGGAAAACCCCCAAAAGTGACCCCATTTTGGAAACTGGACCCCTCAAGGAATCTTTCTAGGGGTATGTTTAGCATTTTGACCCCACAGTTGTTTTGCAAAATCTATTTGAATTTGTGTGTGAAGATGAAAATCTACTTTTTTTCTGAAAAAACATAGAAATTTTACATTTTTACAAGCAATAAAGGAGAAAAAGCACCACTACATTTGTAAAGCAATTTCTCCCGATTACGGCAATACCACATATGTGGTAATACACTGCTGTTTGGAACCATAGCAGGGCTCAGAAGAGAAGGAGCGTCATTTAGATTTTGGAGAACGGATTTTGCTGGAATAGTTTTCATTGCCATGTCACGTTTGCAATGCCCTGGAGGGACCAAAACAGTGAGAAAACCCCCAAAAGTGACCCCATTTTGGAAACTGGACCACTCAAGGAATTTTTTTCTAGGGGTGTGATCAATTTTTTTAACCCCATATTTTTTTTACAGAATCTTGTGGATATCTGGCGTGAAAAAGAACATGTAAAATTTTTTCACAAGTGCTTCATTCATAGGACAGATTTTTCAGACACAGAGCATGCAAGTGAAGAAAAGCATTATTGGCCCATTTGTACCGAGTTCAGAGATACCCCCAAAGTGGTCCAAATTTGTTGTGTGGACACATGGCAGTGCATGGAAGTGAAGGAGAAGCCTTAGGTTTTCAGGACTCAAGTTTTGCATGAGACTCTGAGCCCCCATAATGATGAGAAACCCTCAGAAATGGCCCCATTTTGATAACTACACCCCTCTAAGAATTTTTCTCAGTGTGCGATCACATTTTTGACCACACATTTTTTTTGCAGAATCTTGTCGAAATCTGGCGTGAAAAAAGCTATTTTCAATTTTTTCACCAAAGTTTCATTTATAAGACAGATTGTTCCGAGCATGCAAGTGAAAAAAAGCACCTCAATACTTATTGGCCCATTTGTACCGAGTTCAAAGATACCCCCAAATCGATCCAAATATGTTGTGTGGACACATGGCAGTGCCTGGAAGTGAAGGAGCAGCCTTAGATTTTCAGGGCCCAAGTTTTGCATGATTGGTTCAACAGCCCCATTTGATCTTTGAGGAGACTCTGAGCCCCCATAACAATGGAAAACACCCAGAAATGACCCCATTTTGAATACTACACCACTCAAGGAATTTATCTAGGGGTGTCATCACTTTTTTGACGGCACAGTTTCTTTGCAGAATCTTTTGGAAATGTGGAGTGAAAAAGGACATTTTCAAATTTTTTCACAAATGCTTCATTTATAGGACAGATTTTTCAGACACTGATTATGCAAGTGAAAAAAAGCACCTCAACACTTATTGGCCCATTTCTTCTGAGTTTAGAAATACCCTCAAATTGGCTCTAATCTGCTGTTGCTGGACGTATGGCAGGGCCAGAAAGTATTGGAACACCACAAGGATTTTGAGGCCTTATTTTACTTGGATGATTTTTGGGCACATGTCATGTTTGCAAAGGCCTAAAAAATTGTGCAGATACTACACAGTATTACAAATCCTAGGTATTCATCTAGGGGTATAATGGGAATTTTTAGTTTTGTTATGGGGGATCTTCAATTTTTAAATGGTGAAATGGTTATGGTAAATCAAAGGGACGGTAATTGTAAATGGAAGGGACTATAATTAAAAATGAAAGGGACGGGTGAAAATAAAATTTAGAACTCCAGAGAGGTGTGATATATTTGGAAGCACTCCTTGATACACAGTCCAGGGTGGGTGGGACAGGTGTTACACTGATATATCGTGTCTTTTCTTTTGCCTCTTCTGGCACAGACTCGACACTTTTTCTGGGGGCGCCTTTTTTTTTCTGTGGGCGGCACTTCACCAGGAAAGTGCTGGCCTGGAACTATTCTGGGGACATCCGTGCTTGCTGAGGCAGAACTTTCCCCTACCTCTGCCACATTCCCAAAGAGAAGGGATTTAATCACCTTCTCCTGGTACTCCAGGTATGTCCCCTCCTGACCAGTGCTCCTGTAGATGACAAAGGAGTTGTACAATGCCATTTGGATAAAGTGCACCGCAAGTTTTTTATACCAAATTTTTGATTTCCGCATGGCATTGTACGGCTTGAGCATCTGGTCAGAAAGGTCCACTCCCCCCATGAACTTATTATAGGCCTGGATGCAGACAGGCCGTGACGTGGTGGTGGGTGTTGCACCACGCACAGGGACAAGAGAGCAGGTGGCATCATGGATTGATGTCAGCATTAGGACATCCTTCTTGTCCCTGAACTTCAAAAAGAGGACCCCTTCGCTAAGGAGTGCCCTGCTCTCCCCACGCTGCAGGGGTTGGCCGAGAAGGGTTTTTGGGAGCTGTCTCTGGTTTTTGCGGACCGTCCCACACGCCACTGTTTTTTGCTCCGCCAGGCATTTGAACAGGGGTACACTTGTATACCAGTTGTCTATATACAAGTGGTACCCCTTATTAAACAGTGGGTGCAGGAGGTCCCAGACAATCTTCCCAGTTGTGGTCAGGACGGGTGGACAGTTTGGGGGCTCAATTTGACTGTCCCTCCCCTCGTAAATTTTAAACGTGTGAGTGTAGCCCGACTCCGACTCACACAACTTGTAAATTTTTATGCCATACCTGGCACGTTTGTTGGGCAAATACTGCCTGAACTTCACCCTTCCTTTGAAATGCACCAGGGACTCGTCAATGGCAATTTCTCTGCCAGGGGTATAAGATGCTGAAAATTTTTGGGCCAAATGGGATATAAGGGGTCTAATTTTGTAGAGTCTATCAAAATTGGGGTCATCCTGGGGGGGGCACTGGGAATTGTCATTGAAATGTAAAAATTTATGTATTGACTCAAAACGAGCCCTGGGCATTGTGGTGCGGTACAAGGGGCAGTGGTACAAAATATCGGTGGACCAATAAGACCTCACTGATGGCTTTTTCGTTAGGCCCATATTTAGTACCAATCCCCAGTACTGCAGCATTTCTGCTTTGTCAGTGGGATGCCACCTGTACGGCCTGGCATAAAAACTTTCGGGGTTGACAGCAATAAATTGTTGAGCACATAGATTAGTTTGCTCAACAATATTTTCCACAAGGCTGTCCGAAAAAAAGAGCTGGAAAAACTCAATCTCGGACAGCCCTGCTGTCTGGACTTGGACCCCTGCAGCAGCAGTAAAGTCCGGTACTTGGGGGGTGTAGGAGGTTGGGGGCAACCAATTGGGTTCAGGTGCAGGTGTTACTTGAACACTAACCCTCCTGCGACTGCGAGGGGGTTCCTCTGTGTCGCTTGAGGAGGACAGAGCAAATGCGGACCCAGCATCACTCGCAGTATCGGTGTCCGATGCGAGCATCTCATATGCCTCCTCTGCAGTGAAGATTTTGCGGGCCATTTTTATTGAATGTATATGTATACAAAAAATATTTTTTTTGGTCTTTTTTTTTTTTTTTACGTAAAACACTAACGTACACTAATGTTTTTTTATTTTTTATTTTATGACACTAACACTGACTAAACTATACTGACAAAAAAAACAATAACTAACTGACAATCACACACTGATTGACGCTAACTGACGGTCTGACGCTGACTGACACTAAACAAATTGACGCAGACTAAGTTGACGCTGACTAAACTACACTGACAAAAAGACGATGACGAACTGACGCTGACTAAACTACACTGACAAAAAGACGATGACTAACTGACGCTGACTGATTTTATAAACAGACGGTCTGACACTGACTAACAGACGGACTGACCTAAAACTAACGTACACAATTTTTTTTATTACTTTTTTTTATTTTATGACACTAAAACTAACACTGACTAAACTACACTGACAAAAAGACGATGACGGACGCTGACTGATTGACAAATGGAACGATCTGACGCTAACAGATGGTCTGAAACTAAGTGACGCTGACACTGATTGACACTGAATAAATTGACGCTAACGCTGACTAAATGGACACGGACGCTAACACTGACTGACGCTCACTAACACTGACGCTCACTAACACTGACGCTCACTAACACTGACGCTCACTAACACTGACGCTCACTAACACTGACGCTCACTAACACTGACGCTCACTAACACTGACTAACGCTGACTAACGCTGACTAACGCTGACTAACGCTGACTAACGATGAACTAACACTGACTAACGCTGATGCTGACGCTGACTAACACGGACGCTGTCTAAATGGACTTTTTTTTAGAGTTTTATTATTTTTTTTTTTTAAAAAGCACACAAAAAAAAAGCTCCCTTATAGACTGGGAGAGGAGGGGGGGGGATCACAGTTACACACTGTGATCAAGGGGTTAATCGGGATATTATAGTGTTTTCTTTGCTCTTCACACGACGACGACGCTACAGGCTCTGATCTCCTCGACTTCCTAACTCCAACAGAGGAAATCAGAGCCTGTGACGTATTTCCTTCTCAGAAGTGAGCTCCGATTGGTAAGTCTGAACAGACTTACCAATCAGAGCGATCTACAACAAGGGACAGCTTCAATTGGTCCCTTGTTGTGTGCCCGGACATCAGGGCAGACTGCCTGAGAAGTTAACCGCCGCTGCGGTGTAGCGCCGCGCGGCGGTTAACTTTTAAAGCACGGACGTAACTGTACGCCCGGGTGCGCGAAGTTACTGCTCACCTGGACGTACAGTTACGCCAAGGTGCGGGAAGGGGTTAAATGCATTTGAGCAATAAAAAAATGGCCGCAAACTTCTTTTTTAACCCCTTTAAGTATGCAGCCTTGTTTTGGCCTTAAGGCTCAGAGCCCATTTTTGAAATCTGACATATTTCACTTTATGTGGTAATAACTTCGGAATGCTTAAACCTATCCAATCGATTCTGAGATTGTTTTCTCGTGAGACATTTGGCTTTATGTTAGTGGTAAAATTTGGTCGATATATTCAGTGTTTATTGCAAAATTTAGAGAAAACTTTAAAAAATTTAATTTTTCTGAATTTAAATGCAGATGGTTATACCACCCAAAATAGTTACTAGTTCACATTTCCCATATGTCCTACTTTAGATTGGCATCGTTTTTTTTTAACATTCTTTATTTTTCTTGGACGTTACAAGGCTTAGAACATAAACCGCAATTTCTCATATTCTTAAGAAAATTTCAAAATACTTTTATTTAAGGTACCTGTTCAGTTCTGAAGTGGCTTTGAGGGGCCTATTTATTACAAACCCCCATAAACACCCCATTTTAAAAACTAAACCCCTCAAAGTATTCAAAACAGCATTTATAAAGGTTTTTTTTAACCCTTTAGGCATTTCACAGGAATTAATGCAAAGTGGAGGTGAAATTTGCAAATTTCCTTTTTCTTGCTGAATTTAAATTTTATTCAATTTTTTCTGTAACACAGAAGGTTTTACCAGAGAATCACTACTAAATATGTATTGTCCAGATTCTGCAGTTTTTAGAAATGTCCCACATGTGGCTCTAGTGTGCTCATGGACTAAAACACAAGCCCTAGAAGCAAAGAAGCAACTGGTGCATTTTGGGGCCTCTTTTTTATTTGAATATATTTTAGGCAGCATGCCAGGTTTGAAGAGGTGTTGTGGTTCCAAAACAGTAGGACTCCCCAAATAGGGACCCCATTTTGGAAACTACACCCCTCAAGGAATTCATTTATGGTTGTTGTTACCATTTTGACCCCACAGTTTTTTTCACAGCACTTATTTGAATTGGGCTGTGAAATTAAAAAAATTAATTTTTTTCCAATTAGATGTCATTTTTGATCAAAATTTCTTATTTTCACAGGGAACAAAATACCCAATTTGCTTGCCCAATTTCTCCTAAGTGCAGCAGTACCCCATTTGTGGCGATAAACTGCCGTTTGGGCCCATGGGAGGCCTCAGAAGGGAAGGAGCGCTTTGTGTTCTTTGGAGTGCAGATTTTGCTGGATTGGTTTTCGGGTGCCATGTCGCATTTGCTGAGCCCCAGAGGTATCAAAGCAATGGAAACCCACCGGAAGTGACCCTATTTTGGAAACTACACCCCACAAGGAATTGATTTATGGGTGTTGTGGTCATTTAGACCCCACAGTTTTTTCACAGAATTTATTTGAATTGGGTTGTGAATTTAAAAAAAATGATTTTTTTTCCAATAAGATATAGGAATGGCTCAAAATTTCTTATTTTTACAAGAAATAAATTATTCCATTTTGTTGCCCAATTTATCCTGAGTGTGGCAGTACCCCATTTGTGGTGATAAACTGCCGTTTGGGCCATGGGAGGGCTCAGAAGGAAAGGACCACCATTTGGCCTACTGGGGATTTTCTGGTGCTAAGTCATGTATGCAGAAGCCCCTGAGGTACCAGTACAGTTGAAAACCCCGAGAAGTGACCCTGTTTTAAAAACGACACCCCTTAAGGCATTCATCTAGAGGTGTAGTGAGCATTTTGACCCCATAGGTATTGTGTAAAAGATAATTCGCAGCAGATAGTGCAGAGTGAGATTTGCAATTTTCTATACATACATGCCAATTCAGTATCCGATATATTGTGCCCAGCATGCGCCACCGGAGACATACACACCATAAACTGTAATGTGGGTTCTCCCGGGTATGGCAATACCCTACATGTGGCTATTAACAGCTGCCTGGGCACACAGCAGGGCTCAGAAGGGAAAGATGAGGGGGATAAGCTGTGCGGAGTGCATCAGGGTAAGTAAAACTGGGGTAGATTGAAAATCAAGGGATGTATGATAAATTTTAAAACACTCTTTCATACAGAGCCCTGGTTTTTCGGGACACGTGTCACATTGATATATTGTGTCCTTCCTTATCCCCCTCTTATAGCAGACTTTGCACCTCTTTTGACTTTTTCCCTTCTTGCCAGTTTGGGGAACTTCTCCTGGAAAGTGTTGCCCTGGTACGATGCGTGTGGCCTCGTTTCCAGAAGTACTGGGTGCCCCCCCCTTCTTGGTCCCTAAAGATTAGGTTCTTGATAACCACCTCTTGAAATTCCAGGAAAGTTCCCCTCTGGCCTGCACATCGACGTATCACATACGCATTGTAAAATGCCATCTGTATGATTGTGCACGGCCAGCTTTTTATACCACACCGCATGGCGCTGTAGGGCTTCAGGATCTGACAGGTCCACCCCTCCCATGTACCTATTGTAGTCCAGGATGTAGTCTGGTTTGGGGGTCTCTGTACTGGTATCTTGTACAGGTACATGGGTACTGGTGTGGCCATGTATTGTTGTCAATACAAGGACATCTCTCTTCTCCTTGTACTTGATGCGCAATATGTTGCTGCTAGAATGTGCCCTGCTCTCACCCTTTCTGAGTGTATGCCCAAGCAGAGTCTTAGGGAGGCCTCTTAGATTTCTTCTAACGGTGCCGCATGCCGCAGAACTTCTGGAAGCGAGGCACTTGAAGAGTGGGATGCTGGTATAAAAATCATCCAGGTAGAGGTGGTAACCCTGGTCCAGCAGTGGGTGCACCAAATCCCACACAATTTTTGCATTAACTTCCAGTAAGGGGGGGCATTCAGGGGGCTGAATACTGGTGTCCTTCCCTTCATATACCCTAAATTTGTAGGTATACCTTGATGCACTCTCGCCCACTTTTACATCTTCACGCCGTACCTTGCCCTCTTACTCGGCAGGTACTGGCGGAATTGAGCCCTCCTGTCACGGGCACTGGGTTTGTGGACCCACTAGGCCGCTCCGCCGTAGCGGGGAGGCAGCTGACCAGGTCACAGTCTATGTGAAAGCAAGATAGCAGACAGTAATGCTTAGGTACCTGAAATAGTCCGGACGGTGACTGTGGCTTCAGCACGGATGGAGGCAGGTGCGGAAAGTGGCGCCAGACGTGGCGGGCAGTATCCGATGAGCAGATGGCACTTCACGTGGCAGATGGCACTTCACGTGGCAGATGGCACTTGACGTGGCAGATTGCACTTGACGTGGCAGAAGGCACTTGACGTGGCAGATGACACTTGACGTGGCAGATGGCACTTGACGTGGCAGATGGCACTTGACGTGGCAGATGACACTTGAACACGGGTAGGCACAGGAACAATGCGGAATACAGGAACGGTAACAGGGCACGGGTAACAGCAGGAACGGGAGACACTAAGGGACCATTTGCGAGACAGACAGGGAAAGACTAACAACGCTCAGGCAAGGATCAGAAGGGCTGGGGCATTCTTATAGAGCAGGGAATCACGTGGGTTAATGATAATTGATTCCATGTGCGCGCGCTGGCCCATTAAGAGCGGGCGCGAGCGTGCGCACGCACCCTACGGGACCCGGATGGAGCGGAAGCGAGCGCTGGCATCTCCTAGGAGGGAGACGGAGGCCAGCGCTCACAGATCCATGGCTGCGGGCGTCGGGAGGTGAGTGAACCCGACGGCCCGCGGCCATGGGCGCTACAGTATCCCCCCTCTTACGCCCCCTCTTCTTGGGGCCAGAGTGAGAGAGGAATTTTTTAATAAGAGCAGGAGCACTGAGGTTCTCTTCTGGCTCCTAGGACCTCTCCTCAGGACCAAACCCTCTCCAGTCCACCAGATAGAAAGTCCTTCCACCTACCCTCTTGCGGTCTCCTTTACCTCGAATACATCAGAAGGGCCGCTGGAAGCAACTGTGGAACTAGAGGTCTTGCTGTAGCGGTTCAGGACCACTGGTTTCAGGAGGGACACATGGAAGGAGTTAGGGATTCTGAGGGTAGGGGGCAGCCGCAGCTTATAGGAAACAGGGTTAATTTGTTGCAGGATCTCGAAGGGACCAAGGAACCTGGGAGAAAACTTGTATGAAGGCACCCTCAAGCGAATGTTTCGAGAGGACAGCCAGACTTTAGTCCCAGGAAGATACTGAGGCGGCTCTCTTCTTTTTGTATCTGCCTTACGCTTCATGTGTTCGACCGCCTGCAAAATAGAGGACCGGGTCTGTTGCCAGATTTGCAGGATGTCCTCATATGCAGAGTCAGCAGCGGGTACCTGAGATGAAGTCGACACTGGAAGAGGAACTCTGGGATGTTGACTGTACACGATGTGAAACGGAGTGGAGGTGGTGGACTCACTTGTGTGGTTGTTATATGAAAACTCCGCCCATGGAAGAAGCTGTATCCAGTTATCGTGCTGTGAAGAAATGAAGTGGCGGAGGTAATTTTCCATGATCTGGTTGATCCTCTCAACTTGCCCATTGGACAGTGGGTGATAGGCAGAGGAAAAGTCCAAACTCACATCCAGGAGTTTACAGAGGGCTCTCCAGAACTTGGAGGTAAACTGAACCCCCCGGTCGGACACAATGTGAAGAGGCAAGCCATGCAAGCGGAAGATGTGCTGAATGAAGAAGCTTGCTAGTCGAGGAGCAGAGGGTAGGCCGGTTAGCGGGATAAAATGTGCCATCTTAGAGAACCGGTCCACCACCACCCAGATGGTGTTGCATCCTCCTGAGAGAGGAGGGTCCGTGACGAAGTCCATAGCGATGTGCTGCCAGGGGGCACTGGGTACAGGCAGGGGTTGAAGCAGGCCGGCAGGCTTGCTGTGAGCCACCTTGTTAGAGGCACACACCGTGCAAGCAGAGACAAAGTCCAGAACATCTTTAGGTAGCGTGGGCCACCAGAAGTGACGAGCGACCAGGTCTTGGGTTTTACGGACACCAGCGTGCCCAGCCAGTTTAGAACTGTGTCCCCAGCGGAGAATTCTTTTTCTGTCAGCCAACCGAACAAAAGTTCTCCCTGGAGGAATATCTCTAAGCTGCAGAGGATTGGCGGTGACAACGCAGGATGGGTCTATGATCGTCTGAAGGGACTCCACCGTGTCTTCCGTTTCGAATGATCTGGACAGGGCATCGGCCCTCACGTTCTTGTCCGCGGGATGGTAGTGGAGCAGAAATTGGAAACGGGTGAAGAACAGTGACCACCTGGCTTGACGAGGGTTCAGTCTTTGAGCGGACTGAAGGTAAGTGAGATTCTTGTGGTCGGTGAAGATCAGGATGGGGTGAGCAGCGCCCTCCAGAAGATGTCTCCACTCCTCCAAGGCCAATTTGATAGCCAGTAGCTCCCGATCTCCAATGGAATAATTGCGCTCAGCAGAGGAAAACAGTCTTGAGTAGTAGCCACACACTACTGCCTTTTGTTTGGAGCTCCTCTGGAACAGAAGTGCGCCTGCACCAACAGAGGAAGCGTCCACCTCCAGTGAGAACTGCCGAGATATGTCAGGGTGATGGAGGATCAAAGCTGAAGTGAAGGCTTTCTTGAGGCTAATGAATGCGGACTCTGCCTCCGGAGTCCACACCTTGGCGTTCACACCCTTCTTGGTAAGGGTAGAGATGGGGGCCGTCAGAGAAGAAAAGTTCGGAATAAACTGCCGGTAGAAATTGGCGAAACCCAGGAACCGCTGTATGGCCCTTAGGCCTTGAGGACGTGGCCATTCCAGGACAGACTTTAGCTTCTCAGGGTCCATCTTAAGGCCTTGATCCGAGATGACATAGCCCAGGAAGGGCAGAGACCTCTTTTCAAATGTGCATTTCTCTAACTTGGCATACAAGTGATTCTCTCTTAGTCGCAAAAGAACTTGACGAACGTGCCTCCGATGGGTCATCAGATCTGGGGAGAAGATTAGAATATCATCGAGATAAACTACAACACACGTATAGAGGAGATCTCGGAAGATGTCATTAACGAACTCCTGAAATACTGCGGGAGCGTTACACAGTCCGAAGGGCATCACTCGGTATTCGTAGTGCCCATCGCGAGTGTTAAATGCTGTCTTCCATTCGTCACCCCGGCGAATCCGGATTAGATTATAGGCCCCTCGCAGGTCTAGCTTGGAAAAATTTTTGGCTCCTCGTATGCGATCAAACAGCTCGGAAATGAGTGGCAACGGGTATTTGTTCTTGACCGTGATCTGATTGAGACCACGGTAGTCAATGCAGGGTCGGAGAGATCCATCTTTCTTTTTAACGAAGAAGAATCCTGCCCCGGCCCGGGAGGAAGATTTTCGAATAAAACCCCTCTTTAAGTTCTCCTTGATATAGGCTGACATTGATAATGTCTCTGGCAAGGTGAGAGGATATACTCGTCCACGGGGAAGAGAAGCATTGGGCACCAGTCATAACTCCGATGAGGAGGCAACGTCTCAGCCTCTCGTTTGCAGAAGACATCCGCAAAACTGGCATACCGAGAAGGTAGGTCGGAGAGTGACTGAGGCAGAGGAGGCACAACAGGACGGACTTGTGACAGGCAATGGCTATGGCACCTGGAACCCCATTGAAGAACTTCTCCAGAACTCCAGTCGAGTGTCGGGGCGTTTAGACGGAGCCATGGCAGACCCAGCAGGATAGGATTGATAGCCTTGGGTAGTACCAGGAGGGAGATCTGTTCTGAGTGAAGAGCTCCGATCCGTAATGTCACCGGCTCAGTGATGAGCATGATTGGATCAGGCAGCGGTAGACCATTCACAGAGGCAACTGCCAGGGGTCTCTCCAGACGGACTGTGGGTAGTTGAAACCGATCCACTAGATCTTGGTGGATAAAATTAGCAGCCGCTCCAGAGTCAAGATAGGCGGAGGAAGGATGTGATGCCTGTCCGGTGACGATGGCCACAGGTATCGATAATTTGGAAGAGGTTTTAACGTTTGGAGACGTTCCACCTAGAGTTGCCTCTCCAACCAACCCTAGGTACTGGAGTTTCCCGGTTTCTGTGGGCATTGACGCACAAAATGACCCTTGAGGCCGCAATACATGCAAAGTCCAGAGGAGCGTCTGCGCTGCTTCTCCTGTTCAGATAACCGGACTCTGTCTACCTGCATGGGTTCCTCAGGTAGCGCACTAGGAGTGAGCAATTGTGGTCTCTGGGCAGGGGGTGCTGGTCTGTGGACCCGGTTCTCCTGACGAACCTCTTGAGAGCGCTCCCGGATTCTCATATCAACCCGGGTTCGTCCTTGATGTGAGAGGACAGTCCCTGCCAGAAGGTCGCCACCAGTGCCTCATTGTTCCATGCCAGCTCGGCTGCTAGGGTACGGAAGGAGATCGCATACTCCTTCTTGCTTGAGGGTCAACAGAGTGGCTGCGGCAGAGGATGTTCGACCCGGCTCCTCGAACACGGCACGAAAGGACTGCAGGAACAAGGCTAGGTCCGCGGATACAGCACCTTGTTGCTCCAAGATTGGGTTTGCCCATGCGAGGGCCTTGCCAGCGGGTTCCATGGCCTGAGCGTACTGTCACGGGCACTTGGTTTGTGGACCCACTAGGCCGCTCCGCCGTAGCGGGGAGGCAGCTGACCAGGTCACAGTCTATGTGAAAGTAGATAGCAGACAGTAATGTTTAGGTACCTGTAATAGTCCGGGCGGTGACTGTGGCCTCAGCATGGATGGAGACAGGTGCGGAAAGTGGCGCCAGACGTGGCGGGCAGTATCCGATGAGCCGATGGTACTTGACGTGGCAGATGGCACTTGACGTGGCAGATGGCACTTGACGTGGCAGATGGCACTTGACATGGCAGATGACACTTGACGTGGCACATGGCACTTGACGTGGCAGATGACACTTGACGTGGCAGATGACACTTGAACACGGGTAGGCACAGGAACAATGCGGAATACAGGAACGGTAACAGGGCACGGGTAACAGCAGGAACGGGAGACACTAAGGGACCATTTGCGAGACAGACAGGGAAAGACTAACAACGCTCAGGCAAGGATCAGAAGGGCTGGGGCATTCTTATAGAACAGGGAATCACGTGGGTTAATGATAATTGATTCCATGTGCGCGCGCTGGCCCTTTAAGAGCGGGCGCGAGCGTGTGCGCGCACCCGACGGCCCGCGGCCATGGACGCTACACCTCCCTTTAAAATGTACCATGGGCTCATCAATAGATATACACTTCTCGGGGGTGTATGCTTGGGAAAACCGGGCACTGAAATGGTCTAATAGGGGTCTCCGTTTATACAATCGGTTAAAACTGGGGTCATTATCAGTATAATGTAAGAAGCGAAGTATTGCCTCATTTTTATTTTTTTTAGGTTCCAGTTCAGTTGTAAAGTTGCTTTGAGGGGCCTATATATTATAAACCCCTATCAAACACCCCATTTTAGAAACTAGACCCCTCAAAGTATTCACAACAGCATTTAGAACGTTAATTAACCCTTTAGGTGTTTCACAGGAATTTAAAGCAAAGTAGATTTGAAATTTACATATTTCTTTTTTTTGTCAGAAAATTCTTTTGTATTCAATTTTTTTCTGTAAAACAGAAGGTTTTACCAGAGAAACGCAACTCAATACTTATTACCCAGATTCTTCCGTTTTGAGAAATATCCCACATGTGGCCCTAGTGCGGTAATGGACTGAAGCACCGGCCTCAGAAGCAAAGGAGCACCTAGAGGATTTTGAGGCCTCCTTTTTATTAGGCACCATGTCCAGTTTGAAGATGTCTTGTGGTGCCAAAACAGTGGAAACCTCCAAAAGTGACCCTATTTTGGAAACTAGACCCCTTGAGGAATTCATTGTAGTTTTAATGGGGTGCATGCGAAGTTTTGATCAGTTTTTATTCTATTTTTAAGTGGCGTGGTAAGTAAAAAACAGCAATTCTACGATTGTTTTTTATTAAAAAATTTGACAGCGCTCACCGTGCGCTATAAATGACACACTTTATTTTGCGGGTCGATACGATTCCGGCGATATCAGATGTTTATAGTTTTTTTATGTCTTATGGCGTGTGCACAATAAAATATTTTTGTAAAAAATCATTTACTTTTTGTGTTGCCTTACTCTTTGAGCCAGAACTTTTTTATTTTTCCATCAAGAAAGCTGTGTGATGACTTGTTTTTTTCGTAACGAACTGTAGTTGTGATCAGGACCATTTTTAGGTACATGCGACTTTTTGATCTCTTTTTAGTCCATTGACCAAACAATTGTGATTCTGGTAAAGTTTATTATTATTTTATTTTATGGCGTTCACCGTGCGGGATAAATAACAAAATAATTTTGTAGTTCAGGCCGTTACGGACGCGGCGATACCAATTATGTATTGTTTATTTGTTTATATTTATTAATAATAAAGGACTGATAAGGGAAAAAGGGGGATTTTTACTTTTGTTACTTTTAAAACTTTTATTTTCTTATTTTTACACAACTTTTTTTAACTTTTTTTAAACTTTTATTACTTTGTCCCACTAGGGGACTTGAGCACAGGAGGCCCTGATCGCAATTCTAATACACTGCACTATATGCATAGTGCAGTGTATTAGAGCTGTAAGCTACTCGCTGACAGCAAGCATAGTGGGTCCTGACTTTGTCAGGACCCACTAGGCTTCCGTAGATTGCATAGCCGGATGCCTTTATTAGGCGTCCGGTTGCCATAGCATGCATCGCTACCCGCTATCATGTAGCGGGCCGTCGATGGTGGTTTAACCCCTAAGAAGCCGCGATCGCTATTGAATGTGGCTTTTAAGGGGTTAATCAGCGGGGACACAGCGATCTGTCCCCGCTATAGGGGCTGCGGAAACTGCTGTATGAGACAGCAGCTGCTCACAGCTCCTGTATGTGTCGGGAAGACGGCCGAAATGGACGTTCCTCCCGTGACTTACAATTCCGTCATTGAGCTCGAACAATGTGGTTACCATGACGGAATAGTACGTCACTGATCACGAAGGGGTTAAATATAGCCACGCTGGCGATGGACAGATCACTGTAGGTCTGGCTACTGAAACTCTGGAAATTGAGACTGGTCATACATTTCTCCTGCAGGAGAAATGTAGTATTACATACTGGCCATTCAAATATAATACATGGACAGGCTGGGTCTGCCAGAGTGAGAACTTCTATTTCATGATCTGTCTAATAGATTGGGAACCCGAGCAGGGAACACCTTTCTGTGACATCCATATGTTCTAATAGGGCATAAGGACAGGAGTTGTCTTCATTAGACTACATCATTAACAGTCAGGCCTCTTAGCAGTTGCTATGGTTGGCTTGCTGATAGTTACACCTGCGATCACATACCATGCTGGAATTCCGTCAGAGTGAACTCTGAATAATATGTGGAAACTTTATGAGAAACATGTGATATACTTTGCTTATGTTAGGTAAACTGGCTACTTATTCTTTCATCATAAATTTTGAATTTTATCATTGTCCATGTAGATAGATTAGAGAATTGATTAAAGTGTAGCTAAACATTTGACAAACTCCTGACATGTCATAGTGACATGTCAGAAAATTGGATTGGTGGGGGTCTGAGCCCTGAGACCCCACCAATCGCTAGAAAGAAGCAGCTGAAGTGCTCGTGTGGGTGCTCAGCCGCTTCGTGTCTGTTCTGCTTTTTCCGGAAATAAATGTATCGGTGTACAGACTCAATAGAAAGTCTATGTGCCCGTACTAAGATACATTGCGGACAGACAAAAATAGCGAAAAACGCCTTTTCTGCCTCATTGATTTTAATGTCAGAGGCGGAACTGCAGCGAAAAAGGACATACCACTTTTTTTCCCCTTTATCGGCTAAAAGCCGCTCGGGAAAAAAAAAACGCCTCCCCCTCCCATTGAAATCAATGGGAGGCGATTTCTGTCATTTTTTGGTCGCTAATTCCAATGCGGTTTCCGTGTCAAAATCAGCGCCAAATAACTGGGTGGACTGGGCCTAAATCTAAAATCTATTTAGGTACCAATCTTTGAAAACTTGAACCATCAGAACAATGCCTATCTATTTGCAATATTAGGGCATATAGATGTCATAGAGGGGGATGTTCTGCTCGGGACCCCTCTTTAACAGCAAAAGCGACATCAGCATATCATTAGGGGTGTCCTCATTTAGAAAAGGGGTTGTCTCATCTGGAAATAATTAAATATTATTATTTTATTTTTTTATATATAAGACAACCAGGGATGGGATTTATAAAAGTAGTGAGAGAAAAAATCCAGGAAGGTGAAGCCGGTAAGCCAAACTTCAGACTCCAACTCTTCTACTTTTCAACTGTCCGACTCTCGATTCCTCGATAAATGCCTCATGTATAATAACCTGGTTGTCTGCTCGCAGTGTATAAATGTATTTGTAGTAGGGATGCACAATACATCGACACCATTTTGATGCTGTGCGGGGGCAAACGATTCGATACCGTCAATTTATGTATTTCTATACTAAGCTGTGCGGCTGCACAGCTTAGTATTGAAATGAATGAAGAGAACATGGCGCTTGCGAACTGTGCTGCGCCCACGATGTTCTATTCCTTGAGTGACTGGCACGCTCGTCATTAGCGCCAGCCGCGTCACTTTAGGAGGGAAGAACGCTCCTCCATCCTTTCTCTACTGCCACCAATGATGATCTGAGTATGTGAGAAGGGGGGTAAGGGGAATGTTGCGAGCAGCATCGGCAGTGGGTTCCTGATGACGTGCCAGTGCCTGTGTCGCTCGCGCCGCTAGTGTGGAATCAGGACTGCGCTACAGTGAACTGACGGACCAGCCCTAGGCAGGTATTAGAGCAGAGAAAAAGCTTGAAATAAAGGCACTAGCGCAGGCACTAGTAGTTTTTGCAGCCAGCATTGTGGAACTTTGGGGTTAATATGACCGACATTAACCCCAATGTTGCCATTATGTGAGAAAAATGATGAAGTCACTTATTACATGGTGTTATGACTTTAGTATATCTATGTTCCTCATATTAATAGTAATTAACCCCATCATGTACCTCACACATTAACCCAATGTTGTCCATTATGACTGAGCTAGGTACTTGATGGGATTTCAAACTATAATGGGCAACATTGGGTTATCTGTGAGGGAGATGATGGGGTTAATTACTATTAGGCCTTATTCACATGACTGTGTTTGATTATTATCTATGATGCTGTGAGTCACAGCCACCCCGCGGGAAAGCTGAAAACATGATTACAGTACAGGACAGTTATCCCACGGGGAGGCTGTGACTCCTAACATCATAGATAACAGACGCTAGGAGCCCGGCTCCCTGAACTGTGTTCCGTCCGGAAAATACAGCCGACATACAGTCCGTATATCACGGGCCAAACACAGCCATGTGAATAAGGCCTAATAGTAATTAACCCCATCATTTCCCTCACTGATTAACCCAATATTGCCCATTGTAATCATTATAGTAAATGATCGCATCATGTTCCTCGCTCACTCATAATAGACAACATTGGATTAATGTGTGAGGAACATGATGGGTTAATTATAATTAATGTGTCAAATGGAGGTTCAAAATTGATAACACCATGTGCCTCACATCAGAAAACGGAAGGACATTTTTGTGGGTTTTTTATTGTTGGCAAAGTATCGTTTTGGTATTGAGTATCGCAATACTACTTAAGTATCGGTATCGAAGTCCAAATTCTGGTATCGTGACATCCCTAGTTCGTAGTTTGTAACGTAAGAAAATAGAGAACAGTGTGCACTCTCAAGTTTGAATGGCAATAAAATAAACATTAAGTGTTTCTGTTGTATTAGGTACTTATCTTAATGCTGTCTACTTGTTTTCTCTAGGAGCTCTGAGATGACTGCAGACACGCCCAGTCAGGGCCGATTTAACCATAGGGAAAAGGGAGCACCTGAACTGGACCCACTATTTTCAAATATGTTTGCATCCTCAGGACGCTGACACAGTTAAAAACTTGTAAGGGGTATTTGAGAGCGCAGAGACTGGGTAAAGCGGCATTGTTGTGTGTCTTCCCCATGTATGTGCCCTCTGTTAGCACTTGCGTACTTCACCTTCATTGGTTGTCTGTCTTTCTTCTCCCATTCTGTGTCGGTCTGGCAGTTCTCCCTCCTGTAGTTCCGTTCAGCAGCGTGCGGCTCGCTGCAGCGCCACTGAACACTCTGTAATGTCCCGGTTGTGAGGTTGCGTTTCCCAGGCAGCCAGACTAGGAGGGAGGAGTGCAGCGGTAGCTCCTTCGGAGTCCAGTTCTGACATGATGTAGCGGCGCCACACCAGCTGAGTGGATTGGCTGAGCATTGAGGAGTAAGAAAGGAAGGGGATATAGGAGCAGGGAGGAGGGTTGCACAGCAGAGCCCTGGTACTCACAGCCCTCAGTGCAGCACAATCACTGGGAACAAAGACAATATTAACCCTCAGTGCTCCAGACTGTTCAGGAGGGGGACCTACTGATGAAAATTTTGGACTGGACCCAAGAAAGTTGTTAAATGGCCCTTCACCCAGAAATTAATTTCCTCTTCTGGTCTTCAGAGGAGGAACTTCATTACTGCGCATGGGCAACCCAGATTCGAGCATTTTATATTGTGATTTTTGGGAGAAAAAGAAAATCGCAAATCTCAAAAACATTTGGTTTAAAATTCATAAAAAAGTCTTTACTTACCCAGTTAGTGTTGTCATTGCAAGGTTCCTTTTCTTCCCGGCTATTCTCCATGCAGCCTGGCCACCTGGAATGACGTTTCATCCCATGTAACTGCTGAAGCATCATCACAGGAGGCCGGCCTGCACGAACAACAGGGGGACGCTTTGCTATGGCAACGCCTGGGGGAAAAGTACTTTTTCATCTGCCCGAAATTTGGTGCTGTTTTTCTGCCGGAATTCCCTGAAAGTTCTAGGTTGGATGCGCTGCATATTTTTACGCAGCGTATCTGGCCTGTGGGAAAATACCTTTATGGTGTACTGTGGTATCTGAAAGAGTGCAATGTGCACTGCATATTCTTTACCTTTTTTCAGATCTTTAAATGTTGGGTGGTATGGTGATGAAGTATTGTATGTGTGGGTGTTATCATTCTGATGTTTTTATTGTTATTTCTCTGTAATTGGGTCATTAACTGTATTCTTTTTCCCACTGAACATATTTTCTGTGCATCAGTTTACATGTAAAAATTTACACCCGCTGCTCGCAGCAGTAAAAATTTACAGACTATTTATAAGACGGCTTTATGTGATCATTCATTAGTCAAGCAGCAACACTTCTAATGATTTGCAATAATTGTTCACTCAAATTCACAAGAGGACTTCCATGGACCCTTACTAAAGAACAAAACAATCCATTTTTCATAAAGTGTTTATTATAATTTTATAACAATTTACAGGCATTACATTGCCACAGTCAGTCCATTTAGGTGCATGCAAATATCAAAAACAGAGAAGGGTTTGTTTTGTTAATGCAGGACCTGTATGGTTGTCACTTTTGGTTCAGATTTCGACATTACGGCAAAAGGAGTGTGCTTTTTGTTCTCAAGGCCGTCGGTATTGGCAAAAATTGGGTAGTCTTACTTAGCCCAAGAATTCTCACAAATTATTTTGAATACAAATAAAAACAAGAGAAAACAACATTACTTATAACATGTAAACAGCACTTAGAGACATTACATGACATGGGTAACATGTTCGAAAAGTTCAATTTCCAACTGTAATAAACACCATTATTTACTTTTTAAAAAGGTTGCCCTCATGTTCCCCCAATATGTTATTGCCTTGTACAAGCAGGGTCATTGATAATAATGTTTATAACATTTTTTAGTAAACAGAGTGTTTCATTTGTGACTATGACTAGCTACGGCTAACTTCAAACCACGTTTGATGTTTTTGTTCAGCGGCACCATTGGAAGCGGCCCTGCTGAATGTATGGAAAGGCATATGCAACTGTATTCCATTGCCTACAATTTAAAAAAAAAAAGTATATTACACGGTATAGCTTTTTTTGTATACAGTTATATTAAAAAGAAGTGAAGTCAAGAAGTACGCGTTCCAATACAGTTGGGGCTGTGGGATCCAATTATACAAAAGGAAACCCTTCTGACATAATTTTGCTCACTAAACTCTATGGGCACGTCATCATATATGTCGGCTGATTTTCCCGAGGTGTAAATTGTCGGCTGATTTTCCCGAGGTGTAAATTGTCGGGTGATTTTCTTGAGGTGTGAATTGACCTCAACCCAGACAACTATTGAATGATAAAATTAATAGTAGGGATATGCATTAACAAGAAATAACTAAAATAGCAATATCGTAACCCCTCAATATGAATGTGCCCTCAACCTCCTGGCAAGCACATGCAAGCCACCACTTCCTTCTTTCTAAAAAATGTGCGTTCCCGATTGCCAATTTCTGTATTAGGAAATAGTGCGTGGTGGGGGCCCTCATGGCAGGGAGTCCCCTATAGGATAACAACATTTAGTTGCTGCTTTGTTGCCTATTGGTTTTATGTACATCAGATCCCTTTCTTCGAGTGCACTATATGTTTAAACAAAATTGTGCTATATTTAGGACTAAAACTTCATTTATAGGAGAGTGATCATTTTTGTGTAAACTCATTAACAAATAGATGTATAAAGGTGCTCAGTAATTTCCCAATTTCAAAATTAATCTTAAAAATACAGTGGGCTCTAACACATGTATAATGTACATAAACCTAGCGTACATTAAATAAAGAAAAGTCACAGTACTTTAGTGTTCCTTCCTCTGTAACCTGGGTTGTACATTTACATGCATGACACACTTACTACTATTACCCTTACATTAAGAAAACATTATTTCATATATTATTAATGTCCAGGTCCCTAACCAATGGCTAAATACACCCTCAGGCCACTTTTACACTTGCGACTTTGGTCAATATATAGCATCAGCATGTGTAAGCCAAAACCAGGAGTGGAACATAAACAGAGAAAAGTATAATGGAAACACTTGTACCGCTTCTGTGTTTTGGACCCACTCCTGGTTTTGGCTTACAAATACTGATGCAAAATACTGTCGTGTGAAATGGCCAAATTCTGTATATTTCTCCCCAGTGACCAATACTCAAATATTAGTTTACTGCAGAAGTTTAAGCAGTGTTACATAGTGTTGCAGAATTTTTAGCTCTTCCCATGTATTCGCAGGCATGTAGTTAAACGGGTATTCCAGACGATAACGTTTACCAGCTATCCACATCGCTGGGGTCTGACTGCTGTTTTCGTAGCACCAATAGAGTTGTATCGAGCGGCAGTGTGCATCCCAAGTCACTACTACAAGCTCCTCCTCACTGTTGTTGTTCTGGTGGTTGGGTTAAGGGACTTGGGTCCCCTTCTAGCCCAAGGAGTTGGACCCCTACTGATCTAACATTTATCAGCTATCCCATGGATAGTGTAGGTGGTAAATGTTCTCCGTTGGAATAACCTCTTTGCCACCATTATCTATACGTACTGAAGTAGACACTGCATTCGGTGTCTGTACAGGAGATTCCGAGACATGCTTCAAATTTATTACACGCATCAAATTTATTACTGTGCCAAAAGAACCTTGATTTTCGACATGTTTGCCACGTTGGGTCGCATACTTAGAATATGGCCATAGATATGTTAAGTCGTAATATGCACCAGATTTAAAATGGCGCAACATACTGGTCTAATGTATACCACCCATTAGCTGGTGTAAAGAAGGGAATAGAGTCTAACATGTATCAAGATCTGCCAAATCTATCAAACAGCGTGTGCGTCATTGATAAATACTGCATCTTCAGCCTAGCACCTCTAGCTTCAGGCTATCTATTCACCTCTAGCTTCAGGCTATCTATTTTAAAGTGGTATTCCCAACTTAGACATTTATGGCATATCTAGATGATATGCCATAAATGTCTGATAGATGCAATCAGAGTTATGGAGCTCTCTCCATTCTGTTCAATTAGAGTTATGGAGCTCTCTCTGTTCTGTTCAATTAGAGTTATCGAGCTCTCTCTATTCTGTTCATTTAGGCCTGATTCACACGAACGTGTTAAACGTCCGTGGGACGGCTGTTGAAACAGCGGCCGTCCCACTGACCTATTTAATTCAATGTGGCGTTCACACAGCTGTTGTTTCAACGGACCGTGTGAAGGGTCAGAGCGAAAATAGGACATGTCCTATCTTTTCACGCATCCCTCCATAGACTCTCAACTATGGTGGATGCGTGACATCGCGTCCCGCAGCGCTGAGCACGGATGCACCTTGGACGTGAAAAGCTGCAGTTTTTCACGTCCGAGATACGCAGCGCTCGTGTGAATCAGGCCTTAGAGTTATGGAGCTCTCTCCATTAGAGTTTAGTGCTGCTCAGTTGTTTTTGTAACTTCCAAATAACAGAATGGAGAGAGACGCAGGCATGCGTGGCCCTCTCTCCACTAGTCACTGTGTAACGTCCACAGCCACGGACCGTCGTTCTTACCTGACCCCCGACGGCCGTGGCCATGGACGAGTGAGTGCCAGGCGGCATCTCCCTCCTGAGAGACGTCGACACTCACTTCTGCTTCGCTGCACTGGTTCCCGTTGGGTGCGAGCGCGTCCGGCCTGAAAGGGCCAGTGCACACACATGAGTAAAATCTGTAATTAGCCCATGATCACCATGGACTATAAAAAGGGCTCTGCCCTTTCACTCAGGGCCTGAGCGTTGTTGTGTTTACCCATGTAAGTCTTAGCAAATGGTCCCTTAGTGTTGTCCTGTTTCCGTGCCCTGCTACCTGTATCCTGTGCTATAGTTGTTCCTGTGCCTTAGAGTGTTGGGGTCGTGTTGTGCCAGGTTCACGCCTGCTGATATACACCACGTCTGTTGTCTGCAAGTTCACCTGTGCCGAGCCTCCATTACTGTCTGGACTATCAAAGGTACTCTTGTACTAAGACTGTGGTTTGGCCAGCTGCTACTCCGCTACGGCGGTGCGGCCTAGTGGGTCCATATATCCACGGATCGTGACACCCTGCCTGGAATCGGTAGCTTGCGGCCACTGCACCAGATGTAATGGGGGTCGGGTGATCCCCGTTCTCGATATAAGTGCGGGTCCCAGAGCTGGGACCCGCATCTATCAGACATTTATGGCATATCCTGTGGATAAGTTGGGAATAACCCTTTCAGCTATTATTAATAAATCGGCCCCATAGTGTATCTTGTTTTGGTCTCTTTGTTTGTCTCTATACTTGTTAGCCCAGTTTTTTTAGTGGCATGGTTTTTAGGCACTGGATGGAGCTAAACAGAAAAATATATTTTAATTTCTATATAATTATGTACTTCATATCTATTGATGGTTATACTGGATTGTTGATCTACTATCAGAGCAGTTTTTTTTATATATAAAAATTAACACAAATTATGATCCAGAAACAGTTTCACCATATGCACGCTATACAGTAATGGTTGGGAATATTTAATTATTCATGCATTGTCAGAAGCTTGGAAGGAAATTTCAACATATATTGGCCAATGTATTACTACCTGTATATTTACATGGTCAGATCATTTACTATGGTCAACTTTGCAACTTTTGGAGATTTGCCATCTTGATATTACTACTGAGTTTTGAATGATATTATCAGGTTAAGCACGCCTGGCACGCCAGCCCAAGGGTATAAATTGTTGTACAGAACAACGTTTAAAAGTTATACTGGATACAGAACGTTTGAGATATGTGGTGAGCACTGTTTAGTACTAGAAAACACAATTTATAGCATACGTACAAAAAGTATACATTAAAATAGTTTCATTAGAAGTAAAAAAAGAAACACAACATCTTATATGAGTCGTTGCAACTAAAAACCTACTTGTAAGCATAATAAACAATTTGGCATATAAAAAATAAATACCAATACTGTAGTAGATAGAAAGAGTTCTTTCCTGTATGAGAGGGTGTAACAGTCTTGGTAGCTACGGTATACTACACTGATCCTTGGTAAAACACTACAGCCTGGCCAATATAGGAAGTGATGGTAAATTTCTGGACGCTTGGGGAAGAATGAGAAGTTATAATATTGCTATCCAAAAATTTGTGAAATCTGTTGTACTAGCAAGTAGAGAACTCCGGTCAGATGTCATACCCTTTGCTCAGCAATATTGTGGGTTCATAAGGCATTATACCTGTCTCTGTGCAATGTCAGACCCTGTATATATTTTGGGGACTATGAAATATTTGTATGGGATTGGATATAGCTGGAGTAACAGTTCTAACTGTATAGCACAGGCACAGCTTAAAACTCACTTAACACATTTTTAACCCTGAGTGTTGCCTGGGAGCTTTTACACTTTTTATTGCTCATTATTTCTCAAAATGCATAACTGAAAGACACGGTGGTTCTCAGCCGCACTGCAAAAGTAAGCCCAGGGTCCAACATCTCAAGCTCTTGGGACTCTCTGAATTGACTTCTAATTTAGGCTGGTATATGCACAGAATATGATTAGCGTAATTCATTTCAGTCATGTGCTAGGAACATAGTGTAAAGATATTAAAGTGTAACTAAACTTTTTTTTAAAAATGTGACATCATAGTGACATGTCAGAAGTTTTAATCGGTGGGGGTCAGAGCACTGAAACTAATCGGCCGAAGCGCTTGGGTTAGCGCTGTTTTGCTTTGTTTGCGATCGGCTCTCTTCGGAAAGCTGAGTGAGCGGTGTACAGACTCATAGACTTTCTCCTGCTTTGTTTTAGCGATCGGTGGGGATCTCGCTGCTCGGACCCCCAGCGATCAAAACTTGTCACTAGGGTAGCCTATACTACTTATTAGTTCATGCGATAGAAAAGAACATGAAATGTTTACTTATATTATAACCATCTGTAGTGATTTACTAAAATCATTGCTTGAATTTTGAAGTTTGGCACAGAGAGAATAAACTATATCACAGTGAACACTGAACTGATATACTTGTGATAGTCACAATATAATGAGAATATTGGAATGTGCTGGTGTAGGTTAGTTGTGGTTATTTATGGCACTAGTGGAGTTATAGCACAACTATATAGATCTGTAACACTTAGATACTGCTAGACAATGCCATTAGTTGCTTAGGAGATTGAGTTAAAGCATGAAAAATTAGAATATCATTTACCTGGCAAATGGACAGTACAAAAAGTCTTACAAATCTGATGTATTATAAAAGTTCTGACGGGAATTTATTTTCCTACCAACATTCTGGGCGGAGGCAGCTGGCAGTGCACCAATAGGAATGTCATTCTTTATATTCAAGTCACTTTAATTAAGCATCGACTTTGTGTAAGAAAGGGAACTTTTTGTGAAAATTACAATGTAAATTTGCTAAAATAAAAATCTTGGCAATGTATCACATGAAGACATGTGCAAAAGTAAACGTTGAGGTAATATCACCTTTCACAACATTTTCCTACCCTCTAAGAGATTACACACTCATGAATAAATAGTGCTGTCATATCTATGACTCCAGGTGTTCCCGCGCCTGTTGGTGTTGGATATTTCTTGCATCCTTTAAAAACCTTTTTCATGCTCCTGCTATCAAGTCCCTTCATGTAAATGTATCTGGTAAATGCCTTTTCTCTATGCACAATACAGAGATAATGGACAAACAGTTGTCACTGAGACCTCAGCGGGTAGAAAACGCTTGATTTAGGCAACTCTAACGCGTGGCTCCTCTTCTGTCTCTTGGCCTAAACTTGTGTATGTTACTGAAGGCTCCAACTGTGCACTTGAAGGCAATTCTACTACAGGTCCTGACGGGTTGCGGAATTGCTTGTACACCCTAGGATCCTGGGCCACATAAGTTGTTGTGGAGAAGTACAGCACCAGTCCAACCAGAATTGTGCACAAGGACAGAAGATAAAGTCCTGAAAACTAAGCAGTAGAAGAAGAGACTATTATTCAAGGAAAGGACATTTTAAAGAGTTAAACAAGGACATTTATGATAAAGCATAGAGGATTTATTAAAAAAAGGACAGAAAAATATTTTCAATAGAAACCAATCACTACTATATAATAATAGCTGGAATCTGATATTTTGCTTTAGGCAACACGATAACTGATAACTTTGGAGTGATTTTCATAAATAAACCTGAAGTCAATTTATGTGACACTTGTTAGGGTATGTTCACACGCAGTGGTTTCGGACGTAATTCGGGCGTTTTACGCTTCGAATTACGCCTGAAAAAAATGCCCCTAATACACCTACAAACATCTGCCCATTGCTTTCAATAGGTTTTACGATGTTCTGTTCCCACGAGCCTTTATTTTACGTGTCGCTGTCAAAATACGGCGCGTAAAATGACGGCTTGACAAAAGAAGTGCAGGTCACTTCTTGGGATGTTTTTGGAGCTGTTTTTTATAGACTCTATTGAAAACAGCTCCAAAATCGGCTGTAAAATACGCCGCGAAAAACGCAGCGAAAATCGCGAGTGGCCGAAAATCAGGAGCTGTTTTCGCCTGAAACATACCCTAAGAGGTTCTGGAATAAAATTACATTATACCACTGCACTGAAGACTCACCAAAACACTATTTGGATATCTTCACATGCAGAACATGATGTAGAAGTGTGTGTGTGTGTGTGTGTGTGTGTGTGTGTGTGTGTGTGTGTGTGTGTGTGTGTGTGTGTGTGTTTGAAAATCTGCAGCATTTTTAATTTGTAGCAACGAAATCCGCCACAAAGTACTGTACTTTGTTGCGGTTTTTTTGTCATTTTTTTTTAACCAAAGCCAGGAAAAGTATAAAGGAAAAATGTAAGTCTCCCCTCTTTTGTAAAAAAAATAAACTGGACCAAAAACTGCATGTGTGATTTCAGCCTAAGGACTCATTCACACAGCCATATTACACTTCTGTACAATCCATGGTCCCATACTGTACCTCTGTATACCTCTGATCTCATCATGGCATGCTCTATTGGTTGCCATAATACAAAGGTAATCTCTCTCCTACAAATATTGCTTCTAGGGATGGATATCCCCGTAATACAGTGTCACACATGGGTAGCATTCAGTGGCACACAGAGTCCCTACAGCTCTGTAGTATAGGACCATAGGGACTTTGTGTGCCGTTGTACAGACCGGTTTGCATGAATAAAAATCCATCAGCAGTGTGATTTATAAAACAATTTTGTTGGATTATTATTAAAGGATGCATGATTGTAGGAATTTTATAAATAACGTAAGATATTGCTTATGTTATGATACGGCAATAGAAACCTTGATGCAATTAGCTAAGTCAGAATAATTAATTGCTTGGAGCCACCTGTGTGCAATTAAAGTATTTTTCCTAAATTTAAATGAATGCACCAAATAAATTCACGTGTCTTTGAGATGACTTTGGTTAGTGTACTTAACACAACCTTCACAATCAAGGCTGAAGAAAGTTTCAAAAATACCAAAAAGATTATTGATAACCATAAATCAGAAGATGGATGTAAGAGAGGCTCTAACACCTTTAGAAGCTAATAGATCACCTTCCAGCACATCATAAAGAAAAGATGAGCTCAACTGGATGACTTTGCTAGAACAAGTTTTACTTTAAAACACAATAGTACTTGAAGAAATCATACTTTGTACGGAGGACATTATAAGGTTTTTGAAAGTGACAGGAGAGATAATTCTTAGTGTAACAAAAAGCTGGACCCATGACAAATGCAATCGAAGAAAGGAACTGCAGCACTCAAGATAATCCAAAGAAGTGTATTTGATTTATTCACCAAACATAAAAACACTTGCAACGTTTCAACCCATGAATGGGTCTTTATCAAGCATGCACCCATGACAAATCCATTCTTAAATTTCATTATGTTGACTTGGTATTGGAAATGCATATGTAAAACATAGGTAATTTAGAGTCTGGCAGAAAGCCACATAGGGCTTGCATGCTCAGTTGGGCACATTGACTTATGAAAGAAGCTCTCCCAGCAAAAATGTTTTGGACCCCCCCCCCCCCCATTTATAATTGAGGTGGCATAAATGATACTGTGGTTAGAGAACTCATCTATGGCTTTATCTTGTAGTTTCAGCCTCCATTCTAGGCCACCGTTCTGTCACATGACCATCGCTTTGACTAACTGAATCTTACAGCATCTGCTGTGTGGACTGGAAGTCATTCTCTCTATACATTACTATGAAAGCCTCGATGTGAGTCCTATAGGAATGAATAGAGAGACTGACTTCCTTCCCACAGAGTAGATCGGGGGTCTTGTGACCGAACGGCAGCCCGGTATGGAGGCTTAAACTACAAGATAAAGCCAAATGTTAGTTTTCTAACTACAGTATCATTTAGGCCACTTCAATTGCAAACAAGGGGGCCCAAAACATTTTTGCTGGGAGTGCTTCTTTAAAGAGAACCTTTCACCTGCCCATACATGTGCAGCTGAGTGCAGCTGAGGGCAGGCTGCAGAAACCCTGGGGCATGTTAAAAAAAAAATCTACCCTCCTCCGTTATTTAGATATCGGTGCCATTATATTTGGCGCCCGATATTTAAATAACTCCCTGAACTGTCAATGGGGCGTGTAATGGCAAGGCGGCGTGTTACTATGGCTATGAGGATAGAGGAGAGAGTGTGCGCGCACACCAGGGGCGTAACTAGGAAAGACTGGGCCCCATAGCAAACTTTTGACTGGGGCCCCCCCTCCCCTGGGTGTCACACAACCCCCCCCTTGTAGATAGTGCCTTTTTTACAGCCCCCCCTGTAGATAATGCCATACAGCCCCCCCTCTGTAGATAGCGCCATACAGCCCCCCTGTAGATAACGCCATACAGCCCCGCTGTAGAGAACGCCATACAGCCCCCTCTGTAGAGAACGCCATACAGCCCCCTCTGTAGGGAATGCCATACAGCCCCCCCTGTAGAGAACGCCATACAGCTCCCCCCCTGTAGGGAACGCCATACAGCCACCCCCCCTGTAGGGAACGCCATACAGCGTCCCCCCTCCCAACAAAAATGCGACCTACAGTGTGTCCTACAAAATACATGTATCCCCCCTCCACAGGATCTCCACAGGATAGGGGATACATGTGTGATCGCTGGCAGCGATAGGGAGAACGGGGGACTGAAAGTCCCCTGAACTTCTCCATGACTAACCTCTGACTTCCGGCGTCTGCGCAGCTCAATAAAAATGAAAGGAGCGCTGGTCACGCATGCGCACAAGCGGGACCGGCGCTCCATTCATTTCTACGGAGCTGCCGACACAGACCCCGGAAGTCCGAGGTTTGTGATGGAGAACTTCAGGGGACTTTCAGTCCCCCGTTCTCCCTATCGCTGCCAGCGATCACACATGTATCCCCTGTCCTGTGGAGATCCTGTAGAGAGAGGATACATGTCTTTTGCTCTATTTTGTGCCTTCAGGACAAGACACCGTTTAGCCATTTTTAGCACGCGTTAGTTAAATGGCTATAACTTTTTTATTTGTTGGGCTAACGACGTGATTTTTGCGACGTTTTTTCCGTAGATAATGCAGGTTTCTTTTTTTTTATCGTTTTTCTACACACCTTTTTTACTATTTTAGAATTTTTATTCATAAAGTTTGAAAATAATAGTAAAAAAATAAGCTTTTTTACATTTCAGCTATTTTTTTTTTGGGTAATAACATAGTTTTACCCTAAAATAGACCTTTTATTTGTGATCGCCATTGTCTACCGTAAATTTTTATATATTACATGTCTATATTAGGGTAATTGGGTCAGCGCTAGCGTTACAACAATGATTGGCGGGGGGGGGGGGAACGTTTTTTTTTTGGGGTGGGTATTTTATGTGTATTTATTATTTAAATTTTTTTTGCACTTTACTTTATTATTTTTTTATTACTATGGTCTGTCCCCCAAAGGTCAAAGAAGACCTTTGGGGAACTTTATATATTTTTTTTCTTTCTTTTACACCATGTTTTTCCACTGTAACTGGAGCTGCACAGCAGCCCCAGTTACAGGGGAAATCAGCCCTCTCATAGTGACGATTGTCACTAACTGGGCTGTGCTGGGTCTAGTAAGACCCAGCAGCAGCCTGCCACTAACGGCACCCGGCGATCATGTGACCAGTCACATGATCACCGGGAGGAATAGAGACAGCGAAAGCTGCTTCTATCTTTTCCTCAGGGTCCACGGCAGTCACTGACAGCCGGAGACCCGACATTCAGCTGCCAGATCGCGCGGGCAGCAAGTTAAAACCCGAGCCATAGAAAGTCTATGGCTCGGGTTTTAAGGACCCTGACCGCTGGCCGTAAAAATACAGCCAGCGGTCGGGAACCAGTTAATGGCAGAGCGGGGAGATACCTCCCTGCTCTGCCGTACTGTTCAGTGGCGTCCCGCTGTAGCAGCCATAGCGGCTGCTAGCGGAGCCTCCGGCCATGGTGGGGGCCCGTGCCGGCGGGCGACACGGGCCCCCTCATGCCGCGGGCCCCGTAGCAGCCGCTACTGCTGCTACGGCGGTAGTTACGCCACTGGCACACACGCTCTCACTCTTCAGCTGTCAAGATCAGTCCTCTGCTGATCTGGCAAGGGGGCGTGTCACTGCTACGGACAGTGTAAGATGTGGGGAGAGGAGAGCGCGCATGCGCGCTTTCCTCTCTTCAGCTCTTCCGAGAGATCAGTGACACGCCCCTTGCCAGTTCGGTAGACAAAGTACAAGACTAATCTCTCGCAAGAGCCGAACAGAGGAGAGCGCACATGCGCGCTCTCCTCTCCACAGCTCTTGCACTGTCCGTATCAGTGACACGCCCCCTTGCCAGTTCGGCAGAAGACTCACCTTGACAGCTGAAGAGTGAGAGCGTGCCCGCGTGCACACTCTTTCCTCTATCCTCACTCTTGCTGTAACACTGTCCGTATCTGATTGGACAGTGTCACAGCCATAGTAATATGCCCCCTTCCCATTACACGCCCCATTGACAGTACAGGGGGTTATTTAAATGTCGGGCGCCAAATATAACGGCACCGATATCTAAATAACGGAGGAGGGTAGAATTTTTTTTTAAAGTGCCCCAGTGTTTGTGCAGCCCTGCCCATTACATGCTGCACTCAGCTGTACATGTGTGGGGAGGTGAAAGGTTCTCTTTAAGCATATCCAAGACCTGAAACTACTTAACTATCCAAATCACTTAATAGATTATTTTTGTTTGATAATGTAAAATCAAACAACTCCACTCCTTGGTTGCATGGGATGAGAGTGGCCTGTGGGCTCCTTGGCCTTTTGGCTCTGGACACTGGTAATGCATGATCATGCATTCTCTACAAAGGGGATGTATCACCACTGCGTGATTGGTAAAGAAAAAAAACCGAATGGAAAATATTCACATTGAAACACTCTTAAATAATAAACGATGGCCTTAAACAGAGGGGTAGCATCATTAGCATGTAAGACAATAAGCCCTTATTCACACGACAGGGTTTCCCGGCCGGGTGACGGCCGTTCATAAAACGTCTGTCACCCGGCTGCTGTAGGAACAATAGACCCCTAATGGGGCTATTCACACGACCGATTTTTTTGACGGCCCGGGAAACCTGGCCGTAAAAAAATGGGACATGTCCTATTTTCGGCCGTTTAACCCATCCTCCCGGCTCCCATAGAAGTCTATGGGGCCGGGTAATACACGGCCATCACCGGAATGTGTCCCGAGTGATGGCCATGTATTCCGTACTGTTCAGTGGCGTCCCGCTGTAGCAGCCATAGCGGCTGCTAGCGGAGCCTCCGGCACTGCGCTGGCTCCCTTCCCCTGCTTGTTTTATGCTGCTGCTGCGGCTGCTACTATTGTAGCGACGCCACTATAGCAGAGCAGGGAGGTATCTCCCTGCTCTGCTATGTGCTAGCCCCCCTTTAGCTCCCTGAAGGAGCGGAATCCCCGTGTGTTCGGGGATTCCGATCCTTGATAGAGAGCTTGATGTCTCTGTCCATATCTGGGCAGTGACATCAGGGGAAACTCCTGAAGCGGAATCCCCAAACACATGGGGATTCCCCTTCAGGAGTTGCCCCTGATGTCACTGTCCAGACATGCCCAGCCCGGAACGGATGCAAAACTTATGCAAACCGGCCGGGAAAAACTGCCGATTTTATCGGCCGACACTCGGGCGGGACCCTGTCGTATGAATAAGGCATAAGAGATGATTTTTTTGTTTTGTTATAATCACTGCATATCTTAGAGAATATTCTAGAATATTTTACAGTCGGCTTTTTCTAATGAGTCTCACTCTCAGAAACTAGAGCACTAAACATTCCTTCAAGCTATTATAGCATGAGAATTAATTTGTCACAAAGGAGCTTTGTTAATCAAGAGCTTTTTAAACTTAATTTTAGCTGACCAGAATTGTGACTCCTACTGAGCATTTTTCTATCTTTTCTTCATGAAATTAGGGTGAAATAAAGAATGCTTTTATTCTACAGTGTTGTGCATGAAAGGTTTCTCTCCTTGCTTTTGTGTTTGGCAGCAGACTGCGCTGAGTGAACATGCTTGGGTTTTGTTTTCATACCTCAGTTTCCCCTCATGCTACGAGCAGACTAATGTATCTTTTCATGTGGGAATATTGTATGAGATCAGCAATGAAGCCCATTGTACTCCAACACAGCTGCTCATCTAAATTGCTATTTAATGTACCAGGTAACAATGGACATTGTCTGTGTTAAAAAATGAAATTGCATATAGATGGCTCTAAGGTTTAATATCCACATATATGCCTGAAAAACAGTTCACAGCAAGCTAAACTACAGCAATCAATGCCAAGCAGCAGCGGCAAAAGCAAGTTAAAAACTTGGCTGTATAAATAATTCAAGTATAATGTTGTCCCTATCTTAATAGCTCTTGAGGCTACATTTTGAATATGGGGTATAATTTTAGACACCACATTGTTGGTAGGAAAAAATGAGTGTTTGTATGAGTTCAAAGGCATGCAGCTATATTGATAAAAATGGTGAGCTATTACAACTAAAGGATGAAAAAACTGAGCTTTATTGCATTGGAAAGCATTATGCTAATATAAAGAGCAGGCAGTTTGTTCTATGAAATGTACAATGGACTATGGGGTATGACTTACATGTGGAATAAAGCGTTTGTTTCATCCAAAATATAGTAAGGGTTCTTTACAATAAGAGTGGTTGAGTGGCCTAATATGGCAGAGAATGAAAACACTTATTGACTATCTATTGACAGATGTAATTAATTTTAAGAAAACAGAGTAAAGGCTGGTTCACACTGGCAGATTTCTGCCCTTAACGATTTGCTAATATAACAAGTCGATCAGCGCTAGTTTAAAAGCCCTTTAAATCTGCCTGATGCTAAATGTATGGGGACCAACTGCATAAAAGATGCGATCAGCCGATAAACAAGCATTTGCTCGTTTGGTAGGTGATCGCTCACATGTTCACATGGGCCAATGATCGGGCAAACAAGATAGGTACACACAACAATAGGGCTATACGTTCAGCATATATGCCGGAAATTCTCCCAAACTGTACGTCTAATGTGCCCATAGAATTCTATTGGCCAGAGAGAAAAAGTCCCTGTAAGAGGGATGAAACATTATATCTAAATGGGTGTATAAACTATACTGCATGTATTTAAGCTGTTGGAGTGCTGCAATCTCATATTTTATTACATACACACACAAAAGTTTTAGGCACTTGTGGAGAAATGCTGCAAAGTAAGAATGCTTTCAAAAATAGAAGTGTTAATAGGTTTTTATCAATTACCAAAATGCAAAGTGAATGAACCGAAGATAAATCGAAATCAAATCAATATTTGGTGTGACCACCCTTTGCCTTCAAAACAGCCTAAAATCTTCTAGGTACACTTGCACACAGTTTTGGAAGGAAGTCGGTAGGGAGGTTGTTCCAAACAACTTGGAGAACTAAAAACAGATTTTATGCGGATATAGGCTTCCTCAAATCCTTCTCTCTCTTCATGTAATTCCAAACAGACTCGAGATCAGGGCTGTGTGGGGGCTATATCATCACCTCCAGGGCTCCTTGTTCTTCTTTATGCAATTTTTGAAATGCAGCACCAAACTTGCCAGGAACCTACACCATGCTTCACTGTTGCCTGCAGACACGTATTATTGTACCGCTCTCCAGCCCTTCGACAAACAAACTGCCTTCTGTTACAGCCAAATATTAAAAATGTTGATGTTGAATCCTCAGTCCAGAGCACCTGCTGCCATTTTTCTGCACCCAAGTTCCTATGTTTTCATGCATAGTCGAGTCACTTGGACTTGTTTCCACGTCGAAGGTATGGATTTTTTGGCCGCAATTATTCCAGGGAAACCACTTCTGGCCAGACTTCTCCGAACAGTAGATGGGTGCACTTGGGACCCACTGGTTTCTGCCAGGTTTGAGCTGATGCCACTGCTGGATATTTTAAGATTAAGAAGGGAATTAAGCATGATATGTCTTTGATCTGCTGCACTAAGTTTCCTTGGCCAACCACTGCTTCTACGGTCTTTAACATTGTCGTTACTTTTGGGCTTCTTCAACATATCTTGAAACTCCAGTCTGCTTTAAAATCTTTGCCTGGGAGAGGCCTTGCTAATGCAGTGTAGCTACCTTGTGTCTTGTTGCAGTGCTCAGTCTTACCATGGTGGACCTGTGACACGAAACTGTCTTCCACAACCTCAGCTTTGTAGCAGAGTTTGGCTGCTCCTCACGCAGCTGTTTATGTTACAGTTAATGACTGTGTTTCAATCTTCATATGAAAATGCTGATCATTATTACCTTTTTGGTATAATACGTTAATCATACACCTCACTATAGTTCTACAAAATCCATGAGTTTCTGCAAGTTTACCTAGAAGAATGTATGCTGTTTTGAAGGTAAAGGGTGGTTACACCAAATATTGGTTTTATTTACATTTCTTTTCTGTTCATTCACTTTGTATTTTGCTAATTGATAAAAAAAAAACGATTCACACTTCTATTTTTGAAAGCATTCTTTGCAGCATTTTTCCACAGCTGCCTAAAACTTTTGCACAGTACTGTGTGTCTGTATATATATATATATATATATATATATATATATACACATACACACACACAATGCATTCGGAAAGTCTTCAGACCCTTTTAAGTTTTCTCACATTTTGTTATATTGAGGCCTTGTGCTAAAAAAAATTAAAAAATATGTTTTTCCCCTTCATTCTGCACTCAATACCCCATAATGAAAAAGTGAAAACAGAATGTTAGTAATCTTTGCTAATTTATTGAAAAGGAAAAACTAAAATAATGCATTGACATAAATATTCAGACCCTTTACTCAGTTCTTAGTTGAAGCACCTTTGGCAGTGCTAACAGCCTCCAGTCTTCTCAGGTATGATGCTACAAGGTTTGCACACCTGGATTTGGGGATTTTCTGCCATTCTTCTCTGCAGATCCTCTCAAGCTCTGTCAGGATGGGAACTGTCGGTGGACAGACATTTTCAGATCTCACCAGAGATGTTCGATTGGGTTCAAGTCAGGGCTCTGTCTGGGCCACTTACGGACATTCACAGAGTTGTCCCTGAGACATTCATGTGTTGTCTTGGCTGTGTCTTGTTGTAAGGTAAACCTTCAGCCCAGTCTGCGGTCCAGAGCACTCTGGATCAGGTTTTGATTAAAAATATCTCTGTACTTTGCTCTATTCATCATTCTCTCAACTCTGACCAGTCTCCCTGTCCCAGCCTCTGAGAAACACCCCCACCGCATGATGCTGCCACCATGCTTCACTGTAGGGATGGTATTGGGCAGGTGATGATCAGTGCCTCGTTTCCTCCAGGTACGACGCTTAGAATCGAGGCCAAAAGGTTCAATCTTGGTTTCATCAGATTACAGAATCTTGTTTCTCATAGTCTGAGAGTCCTTTAGGTGCTTTTTTGCAAACTCCAGGTGGGCTTTCATGTGTCCCTTAAGGGTATGTTCACACAACAGCGTCCGTAACGGCCGAAATTACGGGGCTGTTTTCAGGAGAAAACATCCCCGTAATTTCAGCCGTAACGGCATGTGCAGGCGCTTGAACGCCGCGTCCATTACAGACGTAGTTGGCGCTGCTTTTCATTGGAGTCAATGAATAACGGCTCCAATTACGCCCCAAGAAGTGACAGGTCACTTCTTTGACGCGGGCGTCTATTTACGCGCCGTCTTTTGACAGCGGCGCGTAAATATACGCCTCGTGTGAACAGACAAACGTCAGCCCATTGCTTTCAATAGGCAGATGTTTGTCAACGCTATCGAGGTTCATTTTTCGGACGTAATTCGGGGCAAAATCGCCCGAATTACGTCCGTAATTAGTGTGTGTGAACATACCCTAACTGAGGAGAGGCTTCTTTCTGGCCACTCTGCAATAAAGCCCAGATAGTTGGATTGGTGCAGTGATGGTTGACCTTCTGGAAGTTTCTCCTATCTGCACACAGGATCTTTGAAGCTCATTCAGAGTGACCATTGGGTTCTTAATCACCTTGGGGCCTTTCTCCCCCAATTACTTAGTTTGGGGTTGCGGCCAGCTTCCATTTAAGAATTATGGAGGCCACTGTGCTTTTGGGAACTTTCAGTGCAGCAGAATTTTTTTTGTACCCTTCTCCAGGTCTGTGCTTCCACATAATCCTGTCTCTGAGTTCTACAGGCAGTTGTTTCCTCTTCATGGCTTGGTTTTTGCTCTGATATGAATTTTCAGCTGTGAGACCTTATATAGACTGTGGTGTGTCTTTCCAAATCATGACCATGTATAGAAATGGGAGCCCACCCAGAGCTAAATTTAAAGTGTCATAGCAAAGGGTCTGAATACTAATGCCCATGCAAAATTTGAGTTTTTCATTTGTAATAAATTTGCAAAGAATGTAAAAAAAAGTATTTTTTTTTTTTTTTTTTTTTTTCATTTTAGCACAATGCCTCCACATAACAAAATGTGAAAAAAGTGAAAGGGTCTGAAGACTTTCCGAAAGCTATGTGTGTGTGTGTGTGTGTGTGTGTGTGTGTGTGTGTGTGTGTGTGTGTGTGTGTGTGTGTAATAATCAGACAGACAACTGTGGGCTCATTAGTCAGGTACAGATTCCATTCTTACTCACTATAAAAGTGACAGATGTATTTTGACTGAATGCCATTGGTATCACATCTGCCTTCTTCAATTTCATAAATAGAATGAATAAAACCATGTGACAAGAAAAAAAAATCTAAAATCAATCTGTACATTCACGGCAACCATATGTAAAAACCAACATATGTGAAGATTAAAGACCGTTTCCATTGTTGGGTGTGGTGGACTCCCTGATACTCCGCTTTCCTAGCCGTTGCTTCCAGCTTGGCCAGTCATTTTAGGGTATTATTTACGTTGGATTCCTTATCCTGTTCATGTTATCATTGTTATTTTGGGCAATACTACACTATTTGGAGGAACAGGATTATATCCATTCTTTTGTACTTTTAGTACTTTGCAACTGTCTTTTCTTCCCATATATGTATTGTTATTTGGATTAGGGGTCAGTTCTGTATGCTGGGAGTCCACCTCGTTTTTTGAATCTGTTCTTGTGTCTGTGTGTCTCATGACATTTTTTATGTATCTGTGTTGTTGTTCAACACCTTTTTAATAAGTAATCAATAACTATACTTATACTTATGAAATTCATGTCCTGCTTGTTTTTGTCAATAGGCTATATCCATTTCCATTGTTGTCTAGGTGATTTTAGAATTTCAGTATGTTTTAAAGGGGTTAGAAAAAGATGGCTTGCATCTGGTATTGCAGCTCAGTTCCTTAGAACTGCATGTAGCTGAGCTGCTATACCACACATCCTGTGGACAGGTGTGGTGCTGTAAAAGGTAACTCCACTTAAACTACAAGTATATGTATTACTTTATCCTTATTTTGTCTTTGCAGCTAGTTTCAATTTTGACTAGGAGTTCAATATATCTCTCCATGCTCACTCCATTTATATATAGTCCATCAATGATTGACGGTGTTGATGTATCTATCTATATACACAA
Organism: Rhinoderma darwinii; assembly: GCF_050947455.1. Lineage (NCBI taxonomy): Eukaryota > Metazoa > Chordata > Amphibia > Anura > Rhinodermatidae > Rhinoderma > Rhinoderma darwinii. The sequence goes on from NC_134690.1 coordinate 258,217,690, forward strand.
TGATCGTCATAACTATGAGTCCGAGGTCTATTTTATTACTGGCTATTGACCAAATTGAACAACATTCAGTGTGTCATTCCGTAAAATAGCCTAGTGGACCTGTCATGATAATATCCTGCCCTTAAAAAGGATAGCATATTCTCATGACAGATCCGCTTTATTTATTTGCTGTATGCCCTTCTTTAGTACCCCGCAGGGGTTACAAACAAAGAGGGTGGGAATCAGCCACAGGGCATGCTACCATTCACTTCTAGGGAAAGCGGTATGTTGACGTAAATAAGCACCAACTAGGGGCCAATTTGAATGCAAAGATGGACATACCCTTTAAGTTCCAAAAAAGTTACATACAAGTGAGATATTTGTAAATGTAGGCTCATCATTATGTAACGTCCGTGGTCGCTGACCACGAACTCCTCCTCTCCTGTCGACATTCTTCTCTCCAGAGATGTCTGCACATGCGGCCGTCCTGTTCCGCAGCCAAACAATAGGGTGCGCTTGCGAGCTTAGTCCAGCCTTAAGGAGCAGGAGTGCAAACATGTGTGAGATTGAGCTGATTGCTCTCAGATCACCCTGGACTATTAGAAGGGCTCTGCCCCTCCCTGCATTTCCTGAGCTTTGTCATCGTTGCCCTAGTCTGTCATTGCGAAAGGTCTCCTGAGTGTATTCCAGTTTCCTATTCGCGCTACCTGTAACCTGTATCCCGTGCTATCCTGGTCCAAGTGCCGTATTGAGTTGGAGACGTGCTCCGCTGAGTACCACGACTGTCCTTCTACACCACGCCTGGTGCCTGCCTGCTGCCTAGTCCCAGCTGAGCCGGTCTTGCTACTGTGAGCTACCACAGGTACACCTATATGAACTATAGACTGTGACCTGTGTCCTGTTGGCCAGCTGCCATACCGTTTAGGCGGTACGGCCCAGTGGGTCCACGTACCTAACGTGACAGTAAGCTCAGGCCATGGACCCCGCTGGTCAATCCAAGACCATGATGAAGTCACAAGAGATGCGGGCAGATATCCTAGACCTACGGTCTCGACAGGACCAACTCCTCCAGGCATTGAACATTATTGCACATCGGCTGGATGTGCAAGTTGCCATTCCTCCTACTACACCTCCTGGCAGTACAGATCCTCGACAACACCTCCTGGCAGTGCTGATCCCCGATTTTCTTTTGCCGTTACCTCACTGCTATGATGGAGACACGAAGACCTGCCGTGGATGTTTGAACCAGTGCCAGATCCACTTTAGCCTGTATGCAAGGGCATTTTCGACTGATGGCGCAAGGTTCACTTTCATCGTCTCTCTCCTCATGGACGTACCCTATCTGAGAAACAAGGACCAGAGACCCGTGACTTCCAGGGGTTCCTGCGAAAATTTCGCACAGTGTTTGAGGAGCCTGGACGATTCTCGTCTGCAGCCGCCTCCTTGCTGAACCTACACCAAGGATACACTTCCGTGGGCGAGTACGCCATCCACTACCGCACCCTGGCGGGAGAATTGTTGTGGAACAATGAGGCCCTGGTGGCTACATTTTGGCAGGGACTGTCTCCTGAAATTAAGGACGAGCTTGCCACCCGAGATCTGCCGTCTACCCTGGATGACCTCATCCTTCTGGCCACCCGGATTGATATAAGGATCCAAGAACGGTTCCAAGAGGCTTGCCAGGAGGGAGGAATCCTTAGCCCGGTTCCTACTTTGCAGCAACCCCTGCTATCCTCATCAGCTGTTCCTCCAAAGGAGTCTTTAAATATGGACCATCTCAAGCTGTCTACCCTGGAGAGACATCACAGACGCACTTCGGGACTGTGTCTATATTGAGGCCTCGGAGGCCATCTTGTGCATCTGTACCCCCAAAAGCCCCAGAGCCTAGGGTTGGTTAGAGAGTTAACCATGGGTGAAGAGGCTCTTTTTTCTAAATTGTCCATTCCCGTGACCATAATGTCCGGCGAGAGAACGCACCGGGTCACTTCTTATCTGGACTCTGGATCCGCAGCTAACTTCATTCCGTGAGACCTGGTAGATCTTCTCCAGTTGCCCACAACCCCTCTGGAGAGGCCTTTGATGGTTGCATCTATGAATGGATTATCTCTGCCAGACCAAGTTGTAGCTGTGACCAAGCCGCTGAGGCTCCAAGTGGGAGCCCTCCATTCCGAGTTCCTCTTGTTCTTTGTCCTGGCTAAAGCCGTCAACCCTGTGCTGCTGGGCCTGCCCTGGCTCCGACTACATGCCCCAGTCCTTGACTGGAATTCTGGAGAGGTTTTCCAGCAGGGGTCCCGAGTGTCTCAACCGCTGCCTGGTACAGCTTCATCCGACTCAGCCTCCTCTGCCTAAGTCCTTGGCAGGATTGCCTTGTGATTATTCTGCGTTCTCGGATGTCTTCAGCAAGAAAGAGGCGGAGACGTTGCCCTCACACCGGGTGGTATAACTGTCCTATCGAGCTTATTCCTGGTGCATCCCTTCCCCGTGGTAGGGTATATCCTCTCTCCTTGCCAGAGACTCAGTCCATGTCCGCCTATGTTAAGGAGAACTTGGAGAGGGACCTTATACGGAAGACTTCCTCCCCGGCAGGAGCTGGATTCTTCTTTGTCAAGAAAAAGGATTGTTTCTGTGTCCCTGCATTGACTACCGGGGTCTCAACCAGATCACGGTAAAAAATATATATCCGTTGCCATTGGTTTCTGAACTGTTTGATAGTATACGAGGAGCCAAGATTTTTTCGAAGCTAGACCTGCGTGATGGAAGACGGCATTTAACACCGTGACGGACACTATGAATATCTAGTAATGCCCTTCGGCCTGTGTAATGCTCCCGCGGTCTTCCAAGAGTTCGTTAATGACATCTTCCTTGACCTCCTCTATGTTTGTGTTGTGGTCTATCTTGATGACATCTTGATTTTTTCTCCAGATCCAATGACTCATCAGAGACATGTCCGTCAAGTTTTGCTGTGGTTAAGGGAGAATCGCCTGTACGCCAAGTTTGAGAAGTGCGTGTTTGAGAAAAAGATGCTTTACCCTTCCTGGGCTACATCATCTCGGATCAAGGCCTCAAGATGGATCCTGAGAGGGTAAAGGACGTCCTGGAATGTCCACGCCCTCAAAGCTTGAAGTCCATACAGCGCTTCCTGGGATTCGCTAATTTCTACAGACAGTTCATTCCAAACTTCTCCTCACTGACATCTCCTATCTCTACCCTCACCTAGAAAGGCAAGAACACCAAGGTGTGGACTCCTGAGGCGGAATCCGCAATTAATAGCCTGAATAGTGCCTTTACGTCAGCCTCCATCCTCCATCATCCAGATGTATCTTGACAGTTCTCGTTGGAGGTGGACGCCTCCTCTCTCGGTGCTGGTGTACTCCTGTTCCAGAGAGGTTCCAAGGGCAAGACTATGGTATGTGGCTATTACTCTAAACTCTTCTCTTCCGCAGAACGCAACTACTCGATTGGGGATCGTGAGTTACTGGCCATCAAATTGGCTCTGGAGCAGTGGAGACATCTACTAGAGTGCACAGTTCATCCCATCTTGATATTCACGGACCACAAGAACCTCACCTATCTCCAAACGGCCCAATGACTGAAACCCTGTCAGGCCAGGTGGTCGCTGTTCTTTGCCCGGTTCCAGTTTGAGCTCCACTACTGTCCTGCTGACAAGAAAGTGAGGGTCGATCCCTTGTCCAGGTCGTTCGAGACAGAGGACACTATGGAGTCTCCACAGAATATCATCGATCCATCCTGCATAATCCCTGTTAACCCTCTGCAAGTTAGAGACATTCCCCCGGGGAGTACTTTTGTGTGTCCGGCAGACAGAAGAATCCTCCGCTGGGGACACAGTTCCAAACTGGCAGGTCATGCGGGTGCTCGTAAGCCCCGAAACCTGATTGCTCGTCAGTTCTGGTGGCCCACACTGCCCAAATACATCACAGACTTTGTCTCCTCCTGCACGGTGTGCGCAGCAAATAAAGTTGCCCACTCCAAACCGGCTGGCCTGCTCCAGCTGCTGCCTGGGCCCGATGCCTCCTGGCAACATATTGCTATGGACTTTGTCACGGACCTGCCTCCCTCTGCTGGTTGCAGTACAGTCTGGTTGGTGGTGGACCGATTCTCCAAGATGGCTCATTTTGTTCCACTGACCGGCCTACCTTCTGCTTCCCGACTGGCCAATCTCTTTATCCAACAGCCTACCAGCCTACCATCCCCAGTCCAATGGTCAAGTTGAGAGAATAAATCAGATTATGGAGAACTATTTACGACACTTTATCTCCAGGCAGCATGATGACTGGGTGCAGCTGCTTCCTTGGGCTGAGTTCTCCTACAACAACCACACTAGTGAGTACACGGCCTCCAGCCCATTCTTCATTCTCTATGGCCAACACCCACGAATGTCCCAGGTACCTGCAGCTGACTCTACATTCAGGGACTTTCTACAAATCTGGCAGCAGACCCGATCTTCTATGCTGCTGGCAGTCGACCGCATCAAAAGAAAGGCAGACACAAGAAGACGAGTTTCTTCCAGGTTGTCCTCTAAGAATATCCGGCTGAGGGTGCCATCGTACACGTTTGCTCCCAGGTTCCTCGGACCCTTCGAGTTTTTCCAACAAATCAACCCTGTCTCCTACAAGCTTCGGCTGCCTCCTACCCTCAAGATCCCCAACTCCTTCCATGTCTCCATGTCTCCCTTCTGAAACCTGTGGTCCTGAACCGCTACTCCAAGATTCCTAGTCCTGCAGTAGCTCCCAGCGGTTCATCAGATACTTTTGAGGTTAAGGAGATCCTGCTCCCAGATCACCCTGGACTATAAGAAGGGCTCTGCCCCTCCCTGCATTGCCTGAGCTTTGTTGTCATTACCCTAGACTGTCTTTGCAAATGGTCTCCTAAGTGTTTTCCAGTTCCCAGTGTTTCCCGTTCCTGCTACCTGCAACCTGTATCCCGTGCTATCCTGGTCCAAGTGCCGTATTGAGTTGGAGTCGTTCTGCGCTGAGTACCACACCTGTCCTGCTACACCAGGCCTGGTGCCTGCCTGCTGCCTAGTCCCAGCCGAGCCTGTCCTGCTACTGTCTGAGCTACCACAGGTACACCTATACAAACTATAGACTGTGACCTGTGTCCTGTTGGCCAGCTGCCATACCATTAAGGCGGTACAGCCCAGTGGATCCACGTACCCAACGTGACACATTATTTACAAGAGGAAAAGGATCAGCACTCCTTGTTGAGTATAAAAGTATTATTTATTGAAATAGCCAGTGGGTAAAAACAGGCAAATTGGACAAATTACATAAAGCGGCCGTCCCCTCTAGCTCGTCATTATTTAGGATGAAAACTAAAGCCAAAATAATAAGACTATTCTCAAGGTGAGAATCAGTGTATGAAAATGGCTGTTATGGTATACCATTTGTGCATTGTCACAAATAAAAATGTTTTGCTATCTGGCTGATTTTTGTGGTTTATAAGTGACCTTTAGCATGTCATTGTGAGCCCTACCAACTAAAAATGCAGCTCCAGGGAAACTATACATTGGTATATCAGAATACCCCCATATACTTCGCCTGCAGTGAGATAAGTTTTAAATGAAATTCACCTACAGGAAACTGTTACTGTAAAAGGCATGCTGTCTGGAATATTTTAAGGATACAAAAGGAAAAGAATATACTTTGTATTCTTTCTGGAATGTGAGGCGCATACAGAATCATTTGTCACGATGCTCAGGTTTTAAAGGCTATATACACCTTTTAAAGTGATATATATATATATATATATATATATATATATATATATATTTATTTTTTCATGAAAATGTCAGTCAATGTGTCTGGTGAAACTTTATAATAAGTTTATAATTACATAGTTACATCGTTAATACGGTTGAAAAAAGACATGTGTCCATCAAGTTCAACCAGGGGAGGGGAAAAAGGGAAGGAAGGAAACAAAATTTCTACACATTGACATAGGAGCTGATATTTTTTCGTTCTAGGAAATTATCTAAGCCTTTTTTAAAGCCATCTACTGTCCCTGCTGTGACCAGCTCCTGCGGTAGACTATTCCATAGATTCACAGTTCTCACAGTAAGGCTGGATTCACACGAGCGTGGCGTTTTTGCGGACGTAAAAACCACTTGACAGCTCCGTGTGTCATCCGTGTATGATGCGCGGCTGCGTGATTTTCGCGCAGCCGCCATCATAGAGATGAGGCTAGTCGACGTCAGTAAATAGTCACTGTCCAGGGTGCTGAAAGAGTTAACTGATCGGCAGTTAACTCTTTCAGCACCCTCGACAGTGAATTCCGATCACAATATCGAGCAACCTGTTAAAAAAAACAAAAACGTTCGTACTTACCGAGAACTTCCCTCCCGGCCGTTGCCTTGGTGACGCGTCCTTGGTTATGCGCCTCTCTTGACATCCGGCCCCACCTGCCTGGATGACGCGGCAGTCCATGTGACCGCTGCAGCCTGTGATTGGCTGGAGCTGTCACTTGGACTGAATTGTCATCCCGGGAGGTCAGACTGGAGGAAGAAGCCGGGAGTTATCGGTAAGTCAGAACTTCTTTTTTTTTTACACGTTCATGTATATTGTGATCGGAAGTCACTGTCCAGGGTGCTGAAACAGTTTAACTCTTTCAGCACCCTGGACAGTGACTATCTCCTGACGTCGCGTACCGGAATTTTTTTTGCCGAGTTCGGTCAAAACGAGTTCGGTTCGGTTGTCCGGGTTCGCTCATCTCAAAGACACTCTGTTTGGATGTTTGTAAACAGAAAAGCACGTGGTGCTTTTCTGTTTAAATTCATCCTTTTGACAGCTCTTGCGCGAATCACGCAGTTCGCACGGAAGTGCTTCCGTGCGCCATGCGTGGTTTTCACGCACCCATTGATGGGTGCGTGATGCGCGCAAAACGCCGAAAGAATGGACATGTCGTGACTTTTTTTCAGCGGACTCACGCTGAGTAAAAATCACGCACATGTCCACACGGCCCCATAGACTAATATTGGTCCGTGCAACGCGCGTGCAAATCACGCGCGTTGCACGGACGTTTTTCCCATTCGTCTGAATAAAGCCTAAAGAAGGCTTGTCGCCTCTGCAGGTTGAACCTTTATTTTTCCAGACAGAGGGAGTGCCCCCTTGTCTTTTGAGGGGGTTTTACATGGAACAGGTTTTTACTATGTTTTTTGTATGTGCCATTCATATATTTACATAAGTTAATCATGTCCCCCCTTAGTCGTCTATTTTCAAGGCTAAATAGTTAGCCTAGTCCTTTAAAATTATTCTTCAGGCTCCTACACCTACCATGTATACTGTCGTTGGTTCCCACATGAACCACGACAGCTGGATCATCACTACTAATTGTCTTTCCTTATCTGCATTACCTTCCCTCCGACTACTAGCTGGGCTGTTCTCCCGGTTGTTAGGGAGATCCGTTTTAGTTATCAATTAGTTTTTATTCAAAATCATTTTTACTTTTTGAGATACAGCTGCTCTGTATCCTGTATACAGAGTATCTGTATCTTTTGCTAAGACCTGAATCGTCAGTTCCACGGACCCGACGGGTTCAGTGTCAGCGGGTCCTGCATGTCTCTGACACGCATTATCCACCTGTCATCCATCACATCTAAGTTATGAACTTAGATGTGATGTATAACATGTGGATCCTGCATGTCAGAAACACGCAGGAAGCACTTTCACTGAACCCGTCAGTCCCACGGATAAATATAAAAACAAATTATAAAGTTGCATCAAACACACTGACTGACATATTTATTAAGAACAATAAAAAATCACAAATCAAAGGTTTGCATAGCCTTTAACCCATTCCCGTCGTAAACAACTTTCAGATTTTCATTTTAGTTTTTTTCCTCCCCACCTTCCAAAAGCCATAACGTCTTTATTTTTCCGTCTATATAGTATTATGAGGGCTTGATTTTTGCGGGACGAGTTGTAGTTTTTCGTAGCACCATTTATTTTGCCATATAATGTACTAGGAAATGGGGAAAAAATTATTTGTGGGGTAGAATATGAAAAAAAACAGCGATTCCTCCATGGTTTTTTTGCGTGCCGTTTTTACGGAATTCACTGTGCAATTAAAACAACATTATAACTTTATTCTGCGGGTCAATACAATTACGGCGATTCCAAATATATATAGTTTTTTCTATATTTTACTACTTTTACAAGTAAAAACCTAAGTGTAAAAAAGAAAATTTATTTTGTATCGCCAAATTCCGAGAGCCATAACATTTTTATTTTGCCGTCGATTAAGTGGTATGGGGGCTTATTTTTTGCGGGATAAGCTGTAGTTTTTAACAATACCATTTTGGTGTACATGCGACTGTTTGATCACTTTTTATTTCATTTTTTGTGGGGGATTAGGTGACCAAAAAATAGAGATTCTGGCGTTTACAATTTTTTTTTACGGCGTTCACTGTGCGGGTTAAATAATGATGTATTGTAATAGTTCAGACTTTTACGGATGCGGCGATACCAATTATGTTTATTTTTTTTTTTACTTTGCTCTAGGGGGAAAATGGGAAAAGTTTTTTTTTTTAACTTTTAATATTTCTATTTTTTCTTACTCAAAAAAAAACTTTATTTAACAAATTTTTACTTTTTTTATTAGTCCCCCTAGGGGACTTCAACCAGCGATCGTTAGATCGCTTGCACGATATACTGCAATACTAATGTATTGCAGTATATCGTGATTTTGACAGGCAAATATTAAGCCCTGCCGGAGGACTTCATTAGGCCCCCAGGCAGCCATAGCAACCATCGCCCCCCCCCGCGATTGCGTTGCGGGGGGCGCGATGATCTGTTAGAGGGGGCCGCGCCCCGCTTTCTAACGATTTAAATGCTGCGGTTGCTGTTGACCGCAGCATTTAACGAGTTAAACGAGCGGGATCGCGCTCAAACTCGATCCCGCTCGTTACTCTGAAGTGTCGGTTGTAACACAGCCGAAACCGGCATCATATGGAGCGGGTTCACTCCGTGAGCCCGCTCCATACTTCCCCTACCCGGATATGACGTAACTGTATGTCATATGTTGGGAAGGGGTTAAACACACAAGTTGCTTGCTAGTATATAGTTTGTGGTGGCATATTCTGTTTTTTTCTAATATTCATATGTAATTTATCATTTCTGAATTTAGAACATATTATTTAACCTCCTACAGACATATGTTTTAATCCCATTCGATTTTACACCGCGTTCCAAATTATTATGCAAATGTTATTTTTCACTGATTTTCCTAAATAGTCAATGCAAATGACAGTCAGTATAATCTTCAAGCCATCAACCGTTGGAGTATAATGCGAATTTTATTGAACAAATCTCCTAATGATAACAGATTTTTTTTTAGAAGTAAGAAACTCAAAATGCACATTTTCAAATCATTATGCACAACAGAGATCAAAACATTTTAAAGGTTGTAAAGAGAATAAAAATGGTAATTTGTTGAATTTGCAGCATCAGGAGATCATATTTACAGAAATCAAAAGCTCTTTCAATAAAAAAAAAACTTAACAGGCCAAGTTACATGTTAACATAGGACCCCTTCTTTGATATCACCTTCACAATTCTTGCATCCATTGAATTTGTGAGTATTTGGACAGTTTCTGTTGAATATCTTTGCAGGATGTCAGAATAGCCTCCCAGAGCTTTTATTTTGATGTGAACTGCCTCCCACCCTCATAGATATTTTACTTGAGGATGCTCCAAAGGTTCTCAATAGGGTTGAGGTCAGGGGAACATGGGGGCCACACCATGAGTTTCTCTGCTTTTATGCCCATAGCAGCCAATGACACAGAGGTATTCTTTGCAGCATGAGATGGTGCATTGTTATGCATGAAGATAATTTTGCTACGGAAGGCACGGTTCTTCTTTTTGTACCACGGAAGAAAGTGGTCAGTCATAAACTCTACGTACTTTGCAGAGGTCATTTTCACACCGTCAGGGAACCTAAAGGGGCCTACTCCGCCACCTCCTTGCTGACGTCGCAGCCTTGTTGGGACATGGTGGCCATTCACCAACCATCCACTACTCCATCCATCTGGACCATCCAGGGTTGCACGGCACTCATCAGTAAACAACACAGTTTGAAAATTAGTCTTCATGTATTTCTGAGCCCACTGCAACCGTTTCTGCTTGTGAGCATTGTTTAGGGTTGGCCGAATAATAGCTTTATGCACGCACACTTGCAAACCTCTGGAGGATCCTACACCTTGAGGTTTGCGGGACTCCAGAGGCACCACCGGCTTCAAATACCTGTTTGCTGCTTTGCAATGGCATTTTAGCAGCTGCTCTCCTAATCCTATTAATTTGTCTGGCAGAAACCTTCCTCGTTATGTCTTTATCTGAACGAACCCGTCTGTGCTCTGAATGAGCCACAAATCTTTTCACAGTACGATGATCATGCTTACGTTTTCTTGAAATATCCAATGTTTTCATACCTTGTCCAAGGTATTGCACTATTTCATGCTTTTCGGCAGCAAAGAGATCCTTTTTCTTTCCCATATTGCTTGAAACCTGTGGCCTGCTTAATAATGCGGAACGTCCTTCTTAAGTAGTTTTCCTTTGATTGGGCACTCGTGGCAAACTAATTATCACAGGTGTCTGAGATTGATTACAATGATCCAAAGAGCCCTAAGGGTATGTGCACAGGAGAAAACAGCTGCGTCGTTTCAGACGTAAAAGCTCCTCCTCTTATTATGCGAGGCGTCTTTGACGCCCGTAAATCTTGAGCTGCTCTTCATGGACTTCAATGAAGAACGGCTCAAATTACGTTGCAAAGAAGTGTCCTGCACTTCTTTGCCGAGGCAGTCATTTTACGCGTCGTCGTTTGACAGCCGTCAAACGACGACGCGTAAATGACAGGTTGTCTGCACAGTACGTCGGCAAACCCATTCGAATGAATGGGCAGATGTTTGCTGACGTATTGTAGCCCTGTTTTCAGACGTAAAACGAGGCATAATATGCCTCTTTTACGTCTGAAAATAGGTTGTGTGAACCCAGCCTTAGACACAATACCATCCATGAGTTTAATCGAAAAACTAATAATTAAATGTTTATGACACTTAAATCCAATGTATATATATATATTTATTTTGTGTATATATATATATATATATATATATATATATTTATTTTGTATATATATTTATTTTGTATATATATATATATATATATATATATATATATATATATATAGATATACAGTGAAGGAAATAAGTATTTGATCCCTTGCTGATTTTGTAAGTTTGCCCACTGTCAAAGACATGAACAGTCTAGAATTTTTTTGAGGCTAGGTTAATTTTACCAGTGAGAGATAGATTATATTTAAAAAAAAACTGAAAATCACATTGTCAAAATGATATATATTTATTTGCATTGTGCACATATAAATAAGTATTTGATCCCTTTGGCAAACAAGACTTAATACTTGGTGGCAAAACCCTTGTTGGCAAGCACAGCAGTCAGACATTTTTCATAGTTGATGATGAGGTTTGCACACATGTTAGATGGAATTTTGGCCCACTCCTCTTTGCAGATCATCTGTAAATCATTAAGATTTCGAGGCTGTCGCTTGGCAACTCGGATCTTCAGCTCCCTCCATAAGTTTTCGATGGGATTAAGGTCTGGAGACTGGCTAGGCCACTCCATGACCTTAATGTGCTTATTTTTGAGCCACTCCTTTGTTGCCTTGGCTGTATGTTTCGGGTCATTGTCGTGCTGGAAGACCCAGCCACGAGCCATTTTTAATGTCCTGGTGGAGGGAAGGAGGTTGTCACTCAGGATTTGACGGTACATGGCTCCATCCATTCTCCCATTGATGCGGTGAAGTAGTCATGTGCCCTTAGCAGAGAAACGCCCCCAAAACATAATGTTTCCACCTCCATGCTTGACAGTGGTGACGGTGTTCTTTGGGTCATAGGCAGCATTTCTCTTCCTCCAAACACGGCGAGTTGAGTTAATGCCAAAGAGCTCAATTTTAGTCTTATCTGACCACAGCACCTTCTCCCAATCACTCTCAGAATCATCCAGATGTTCATTTGCAAACTTCAGACGGGCCTGTACATGTGCCTTCTTGAGCAGGGGGACCTTGCGGGCACTGCAGGATTTTAATCCATTACGGTGTAATGTGTTACCAATGGTTTTCTTGGTGACTGTGGTCCCAGCTGCCTTGAGATCATTAACAAGTTCCCCGTGTAGTTTTCGGCTGAGCTCTCACCTTCCTCAGGATCAAGGATACCCCACGAGGTGAGATTTTGCATGGAGCCCCAGATCGATGTCGATTGACAGTCATTTTATATGTCTTCCATTTTCTTACTATTGCACCAACAGTTGTCTCCTTGTCACCCAGCGTCTTACTTATGGTTTTGTAGCCCATTCCAGCCTTGTGCAGGTCTATGATCTTGTCCCTGACATCTTTAGAAAGCTCTTTGGTCTTGCCCATGTTGTAGAGGTTAGAGTCAGACTGATTAATTGAGTCTGTGGACAGGAGTCTTTTATACTGGTGACCATTTAAGACAGCTGTCTTTAATGCAGGCACCAAGTTGATTTGGAGCGCGTAACTGGTCTGGAGGAGGCTGAATTCTTAATGGTTGGTAGGGGATCAAATACTTATTTCTCTGTGCACAATGCAAATAAATATATATTATTTTGACTATGTGATTTTCTTTTTTTTTTTTTTATATAATCTATCTCTCACTGGTAAAATTAACCTAGCCTAAAAATTCTAGACTGCTCATGTCTTTGACAGTGGGCAAACTTACAAAATCAGCAAGGGATCAAATACTTATTTCCTTCACTGTATGTATATATATATCTTTCCCTCTCTCTCTCTTTCTCGTAAATAAAGGGTCTTCATTTTCACTACATTTGGAGTGCTGCCTCATACTTGGATTTTGTTTATTACTAATTCACACCAAGTTGAGTGTCTGGAGAGGATTTGTATCCAATACTACATCAGGCGGTGCTGCTTTTGTTTATGTATATATATACATATATATGTTGAAGCTATATCCCATGTTTGCTTAGGTGAAGCAGAACTTTAACTCACCTTGTAATGAAACAAGAAAAGACCACAGAAAAAGGTGTAGAGTTCTGCTGTTAATGTGGAGAGGTTGATCGCAGTGGCACTTGTTTTTTTTATAACCACAGGAAGGAAGCTATATAGGCCAAACATGCAGGCGGTAAATCCCACATACAACAGACCTGTACAAAAAAAGACAAGCATTACAATTAGAAAACACTCTGCTGCTGAATCTGTTCATACATAAAGGGGTCTCCACATTTTGGGATTCTGCAAGTTTCTATTGTGTGTGTGTGTGTGGTATGGGATCGGGAAAAATATTTGATTTATTTTTTTCCTAGAAACATTGCCACTTGCCTATGGGTTGTGTCTGATATTGCAGGTCAGCCCCATTTACTTAAAGAAGTGTGATTTGTTTCTTAAAGAAAAAAATAATAATTCTAATAACATACCACCCCTTTAAAACCTGAAAATCTGTTAAACATAATGTACATGAGGAATTTTAAATGCCAATGAATTGAGCTAGATGACCCTTTGGAGTTCAGTTCCTTCAGATGCATTAATAAAAATAGAAAATGACAATCCTATCCACCGGTAAGTATTCCAGTTGAGATGAGATATTCAGACAAATGGTAGTCCCAGTACATAACCCAACCTTTTTGAATCATGTTTTAGTACAAAGAACAGATACAAAAGTAAGGAATCAGACAATAGCAAAGACAATGATAGAAAACCATATATTTAAAAAATATATATGTGTACTTTGAATTGCAGGTAATTTTGAAGTATTGTTTGAGGCAAAAAGTTATATAGTAATATATATATTTAAAACAATGCGCTAGAGATGCCTTCATACACCATTTTTTTTTTTTATACATTTTTTTTTATTGTGGCACACAAAGTGAATAAGTAATAAACTGAAAGGCCAAATTTGACTTAAGAATTACCATGCAACCCCACAAATATTTTGTTCTAGAGGTTCTATAGAGATGAAGAGGAGGGTATCAATGTCTGCCCAAATGCATCTAAGCTGTAGCCAACAGTTAATCAACTTAGCGTATTGGAAATTTATTAGTGGAATAGATTTAGTAGTCCGTTTTCTTTTCTATATACTGTCTTGAATACCTTACGCCTCTTCAGCCTGAACAAGACAGATGTTTTCGTATCCTTAACCGAATTAACAAACTTGAGTCTATTGTATATTCACTGTACATGTACATCTTGTTCACTATTTTGCATGTATACACTTGTAATACTGACCTCCTGCACAAATGATACGCATTTTACTAGTGTATTAATACAAAATATTTTATGTATTCACCAAAAGGCCCAATTACCTAATAGAACAAATAGAAGTCCTTGTACAATTAAATACCAGTTTGGGCAGACATAGATGTATTCGTTATGCAGGCCTATATTGCTGCAATCTCATTTGTATGGTTTATGCACAGTTTGCCTTGGGCAAGTTTATTTTTTTTAGAATTATGCATCTGAATATATTTAGTATTTATTTTTTTATGGTCATTGCTGTTAATAGTCTTTATATTCTTTAGGTTCATGTTAGAGTGAAAATGTCACCCTCTCTGATTTTATTTCCACCTTGTTCTCCTTTTGGTGCTGTTCTCTACCCAAGATAATGGTGCAGTAAATGTTCTTTAAGTCAGTGGGTGGAGAGCTCATTTAGGAAATGTTATGAAGTGGCTCGGGTTTTGATAGATTGCAAGGCCGTTATTCATTGTTTAGTGAAGCATTATTTATGAGGGAATTTAAATGGCTTACCTATTTGCCAGTCCCAGGGTACTTTTAGCAACTCTTTGTGTTCCATTATTGCTCTGAAAGACAATATATGTTTCAATAAAAACACAATATAATATGTCAATCTAAAATAGAGTACGTTATACAAATAAAAAATGATTGAACAATTTACTGGCACAGTGAAACTTTTCAGGTTTAATCAAAGAATTCTCAATATACATGAAATATGAATGTTTTATCTCTGTTTAAATGACGGGTATTTCTAAAAATTTGATTTTCCTTATAAATGAGAATCTCTACAGCCCTTTCGAGTTATTTTATTCGTGATTTTGAGAACTCAATTCAATTGGGACACTTGAGTGCAAATATTATTCTTATAATTTATCTTTATTATTTTAGAACATAATGTTATGTATATACTTAAAGAGGTTGTCTAGTTTAGAAAACCCCTTTTTAAATACCAGATTTCAGAATTCTAAGTTGATGGGGGAGGGCAATCAGGATCCTTTTCTCTTAGATGGAGTCTAGAGTGGTTACAAAGATCTGGAAGACCAAGCATGTCCGTGCATTACTTTGCCAGCCCTTGATTTTTATGGTAACTGTGTAATGCTTCATCTCTCCTGCGGTGGCAGTGCAGAGGAATTAAACACTTGCTGAATAGGTTCCCTTACAGATCACAGCTGATTGATAGGGGTTCAAGCAATAAAACACCCTGTGGTCAGATTATTGTCAGTTGGGACCATTCTATCAAAAAGGGATTGTCCAAGGCTGGCATCTGTTTAATAGATGAATATGAGAATAAATGCCACTGTAATACATTTGTTTGTAGATGGGCAGTAAACAAGAAAACTGGACTAAACTTAGTCCGAGAGAAACGTCTTTAATGGATCTCTTAAAAAAGTGTTTATCCATGTATACAATTGTAAAACGAACATCACCCATAAATTGAATTGTGGACCATGATGTTTTGGGGTAAAATTCTGCATTCTAACATTAGTTAGCTGGTAGGTCATCTGTCCAACCTACGAAAACTCTGATTTCTTTCACTGCTAGGAAATGATAAGTGGCACTATAGCAAAGAGCACTCTGGTTGACACTTTTTAACCCTTTACTTAGAAGAGGAACCTGCATGCCAGTTAGGAAATTGCATTGTAGATAATGTCCACACTGCAAAATCTGTGGCAAATCAGGCAGTAACTTTGGTTTACGGTAATTTGCAAAATATACAAGAGTAAAGGGTAAAGGTTCTACATTTTAATAGATAAAGTAAATGTTATTAATATCAAGTATTATCTACCATCTTCTAATATTGCATATAGTATCAGAGCCTTTGTAATATATGGAACAATACCATTAAGACCCCCATAAGCCATGCACATTACACCTTCATATATGTTGCCTGTCTGTCTATGAAATTTGTTACACCATTTTTCTGCTCTTTCTACATAGCGGTGAGAACGATATACTCCCTTTAGTCTGGAATGGCATATTGCTGGTCACCCCAAGAAAAGCTGTAATACCAAATAGCAAAGATTTTAAGCTAATCCACAACCTTTTTAGAAGAAACTTATTTAAAACAGAGACGCACAAAACTTAAACAGTAAAATAAAAATGAATGCATGAAATGAAGTGTTCTTTTTTTTTTTCTATTGGAGTCATGCTAAGTTATTTTTCAGTTCATGAACAAATGTATCGTAATTGTCTGCTAATGCTAATATGTGACAGATTTAAATGGATGAAACATTACTTACAACCAAAATCTATCAATCAAAGCCACAATCAATGTCAGAAAATTACCTGCGACTATTGTAAAGAGCTGTCACTTTGACAGTGTAATCAATACAACCTTTCAATATTGCAGAATGACCACATAATAAGCATGACATTGCTGCAATAACCAGATTAGCTGTCAAATGCTGCTGAATAAACAGTCCACTATGAATAAATCTAGGAAATATCTAAAACAAAAATGTTTACTCTATGCGAGTCATGATAATAGCTCTGATCCTAGGTATATCATAGAGAAACTTAATAAAGCGATTATAGATTTAAAAAAAGAGAGATTCCATTAGAAATGACCTGTTACAAGGTGAATGATATATTGTTGACCTATATTTTTAAAGCTCTGTTCACACTACCATTTTTATATTTGCAGCAGGAGTTTCCGTATTTTTTTACAGCAAGGCTACTGCAGTCTGTAATGCTATTCTTGCAATCAAAAATACTGGAACATTGATGGACCCCATTACAAATAAATGGGATCCATCAGAATCAGTTTGAAAATTTTATCCGGCATAGATGTCATGGCATTTTTATGAATAGAAGCCATGCCGCTAATGTGAAGGGCTCAATTGTCAGATTGCACCACTCCAAAGGACAGCAATAAACCTTAAAGTGTTATTCCCATTTGACACAGTAACCGTGCCAGCTATAGTACAGTGCCCTCATAACCGTGCAAGCCACACAGTGCCCCCATAACAGTAGCAGCTACAAAGTACCCCCACAACTGTGCAAGCCACGATGCCCCGATTACTGCCAACTACACACCATAACTGTGCAAGCCACACAGTGCCCACCTATAAAAGTGCCAGCCAGACAGTGCCCCCCCCCCCCAGTGCACCACTAGTACTTTTCTATTGCTGCTCCTGTACTTCGTGATACTGGTACGGATGTTGCCATCTTTATCTTGACTCTGATAACTTGCTGCAGTGTGATATCACACAACAAAAGCCATTGAAAAAGTCAAGATAGGGAGAAAAAAATACACGGAGCACATGGTGCATCATCCAAAGGTTTTTAACTGTATTACATCAGGGAAGGGAATGGTGCTCACCTGATGACGTTGTGCTGGGAGCACAACATCCTTGATGGTGGATTTGATTATGGAGGTCCGCAGCCTGGGATTCTTCCGGTGACCCGAAAGGTTCCTTTAGGCACAATATATGAAGAGTCAAGAAAAAGTGGGATCCCACTTAACGGCGCTGTTCCTCCCCAATGAAAAATACTTCTTGACTCTTGAAGATAAAGGATCTTGTCACTGTGTATTTAATGCGTTAAAAGTCAAGGTAAAGACGGCTACATCTGTACTCTTCTCTCAGCATCAGAATAATGACTATCTTTTAACAGGCTTGTATTTTCGAACTATCGGGACTCACATAAGCATTTTTGTACCCTGATCATTGGAGGCAGTGCAGAAAGGCATCACGCTCCGCATGTGGCCACTAGGGAACAGGTTGTACACCCCGATTCTAAACCAAGAAAACTTTTCCAATTTCCCCTCCTCAAAAATACAGTGCTAAGTATGGCATGGTAAAGAGGTTGCTGCCTGTCATAGCTCTTTGCTGAATTAATTCAACTCTGTCTCAGCTTTTGTTGATCCCCTCAACAAAAAAAACCAAAAAAAAGACAACAGCTGATGCTGCCAATTACCTAAATCTATTCATAAATAATTTAAAAGGAGATCTTTGTTGAGAAGGATAAAATGTTGATCTGATGCTCTCCTGCTCATTTGGGACTATGGGACACAGAGGATCATGCCTAATGGCAGCCCTTGTGGTAAAGGGCGTCTGGTCCTCAGGATCAGGGGTGGATTATAGTTCATGCACTAGTTGTTGGTGACGTAGTCTATTTAATATTGCAATATAGCTCTGTGCCGAATATTAAGTTGTACTTTACTTAAGGCTCTTTTGCACAGGCAAAGGTTAGCCAATGAACGAGCAAATGCTCATTCATTGGCTGATCGCATCTTTTATGCAGCACTAAATATTATTATTGTTGGCGGCACATCTTCCTGTGTAAACCAGGAGGTGTGCTGCCCACATGATGCAAATGCATGGGGACGAACGATTGTTCGTCCCCATACTAAATGACCATTGCTCCATTTAAAAGGAGCAACGAGCACCGATAAACATGCTGTAGTGTTGATTGGTGCTCGTTTTATCTGCCTGTGTAATCCACCTTTAGGCATCTCTAGTAAAAGTTTTTGCCCACAGCGTCCTGTGACGTAAATCCAGTACGGAATGTAGAATATGCAATATCTAAATGCAGAGAATTGTTTTTCAAGCCAGACTGCATATGAACCTATGTTATTTTTTTTTTTATTGTATGCTAATTCTCTTGGTCTCCTGGTGCACATAACACGTATACGTCATATTGGCTATATAAACTTCTGTAATTAATAATGATGTCAGTTATGAATAGGAATGCAGAACTCTGTGTACAAACCATAAACCTTCTTTAACCCCTTCACGTCCGCCATATGGCTATATACGTTCTAACTGCCGATGCCCCATGCAGTTAGCACGAGTATAGACGTCGGCAGCCTGGAAGGGGTTTAATGAGTGCAGTGCTGTTTCAGCGTGACCTGCACTGCACTCTCATGTGGGCTTTGAGAGCCCCAAAATACACCCCCCCCCACTGTAGATAGTGCCACCCACAACCCCCGCAAAACCCTCTGTAAATAGCACCACCTAAGCTCGCTCCAGCATCGGAATCCCCGGCCAGCGCTCTGGCCAAGGATTCCCCTCCTAGAGGGAGCCCCCGCCGTCTTTCCATCCCCGCTGTAAATAGTGCCACCCTCACTGCAGATAACAAACCGCCCCTGCCTTGCTGTAGATAGCATCGCACCCCCCACTGTAAATAGCGCCACCTGAACTGACCCTAGGAGCGGAATCCCTGGTGTCAGATCGCACTGACAGGAAATTCCGCTCCTAGGCAGAGCACCTGACGTCACTGTCCAAATGATGGACAGTGACGTCAGGGGCTCTGTCTAGAAGCGAAATCCCTGGCCATGAAAAACGGATGCCAAATGCGGGTTAAAAACGGTTAGACGGCCAGGAAATGGATTCAAATCTTGAGACACATTGATGCAAAACAGCCATGAAAAACTGACAGTTGATTCATTGTTGACTGCCATTTTTCTCACTGTCGTGTGTATATAGCCCTCTTCACTCTTCCCTCACAGCGATTTTTTTATATATATTTATCTATCTATCTATCTATAGATATATATATATATATATATAAAAAAAACCTCAAAAAAAGTGGGGCATCAATGACCCTTGGTCATGAAAGGGTTAACCTAAAGAAGCTGCATTCATGTGAATTCCTACTGGAGATTGAGAAAGTTGTTACATTGCCGTAACAGTCTTCTTCTTACATAATGTTGTACCTGCCTCTTGAGATACTTTGAGGCCGAGGAGAGCTGACTCTAGCGCTGAGCGTGCTTTATTTCTCCAGAATGCATAAATGAGAAATTCAGCAATTAATTACTAAATGAAAACATATACATATGTTTCACTTTACTGGACTAAAGGCCTCTAGGGAGACACACAGCTAACAATACTTTAGCCAGTTTGTATGTTTCCAAAGAGTAAAATATCGCAAACATATCCCAGGTTGCTTCCCATTGCACTTTACCTTCTCAAATGGCTGGCCTCAAATGACAAAACTCTACATTGTTGAAAAAAAGACACCTCTTGTTTTCAATTCTAACATTTGAGTTCTTCTGGATCATTTGTCAAAGGTCCTTGAAAACTGAGCATTTCTAGAAATATTTTATGAGAACATATGTAGAAGTCACGGGTTTAAATTCAAGATTTTTAAACAAGACTATAATAAAGCGATTGTTTAAGGTTCATTCATTTTTATAAAAAATGAATGGTTGTCAATATTTAAGATGAAATATTATAAAATGTATAGATCAATTTAAAAAGGACAACCAGAAAAGTAAGGAAAAATAAACAAAGTAATATGTGAAATACGTTTGCGCTATATAAGCAACAGGAAAAAATAAATATGAGCCCACCTATCAACTGATCGACTACTTTAACTAACAAGTTTCTGCTTTAATCTTCCACATTTGAATCATCAAGGATTTTTTTTTGCTAATTATGTCTCTAACTTGATTAACTCGAATTCCAGATTATTGGATTCTGGATTAAAATCAAACTCCAATTTTTGGAGGCAATCTAAAGAGGATATGAAACAATTGTTTAAACAGAAGTTCTAGAATAATTCTAGAATAAGTGTTCATTGATGAGTATTGTAAGGCTAGAATATATTGCCTAAGGTGCTTTTATACACTTCGAGTTTAGTCGCATTGTGCGCATTATCGATCATCTCAACATGTAAATATTCGCAGGCCACCACTTCAAAATCAAGATCGCAGATCTTCATGTATGCAAAAATTTTGATCAATGGATACGCAAATCCCTGTGTGTAAATGCAATTGCTCAATTGTCTGGCAATTAAACCACTCATCTAGACTGTGGTGCTCTACCTCTGTACTATGTGACTATGATTACAATCCCATTACAATATTGAGGAATCGCCACATGTAAACACAAATCATTAGATTTTTTTCCAGACCAGTAGCGAATGGTCTCACAAGTGAGATATCGCTGTACGCATTAACAAAGCATGTAAAAGCACCCTTAGTTTGATAAATACTATATATGTATATATCTATACATATATATATATAGATATATATATATATCTATAGATATATATCTATAGATATATATATAGATATCTATATATATATAGATGTATGTATGTATATATATATATATATATATATATATATATATATATATAAATATATATAGATATATAGATGTATGTATATATTATATTGAAGTATATTTATTCTAATTTCTTTTGTCTGTTTTAAGTAATCTTATTTAGGAAGTCTTATCCATGCTTCCATATACGTTTGTCCAACCATCAGTAGAGGTTTAAATGTTGTTATGTCACATACTTACAGCTGTATTCCACTGAAGAAAGATCCAAAGAGTCCAATCATCCCTAGTAACTCAATTCGGCTGAGATTTCGAATGATATATTCTTGGCACACACTAGAAATCCCATACAGAGTGGCACCACCAAGAACCAATACATCTCCAATTAGTTTGCTATCTCCAGGAAAAAATGCTGTGAACAAAATGTAAAATAGAATATTACAAAAATACTTATTTAAAACATGAATTGTCTGTTAAGAAATTTGAAAAGACAGCATTCTCTTTATATTTGGAGATTTTTCGCAAGACTATACTCGTAGAACACTGCTATATATTTTCAAGCAGCGACAACAATAACAATAGACTCTGTTAACAGATTGATTCATGAGAGGTATTAAAACCAAATTAGGTTTACAACTGGTTGGTAACTGGCTTTCACATCAGTGCTGAAAATATTATATTCATAAGCGTTGCCATTTATATGTTCTGGAATCGTGCAAAACAAACCAACCGTATTAAAGTGTCTAATAGAGTGGTTGACCATTTCATATGGTCTTGTGATGATAGCATCCGGCAAGTTAGATGTTGTAATTGTGTCTAGTGCAGTTATGTAACAGCATTAATGAGTACAATAATATGATTTACCTTCCCTTTGTTGTCTTCCCATAAGTACATCTGCTCCGGCCATGCAACCTATTCCTAAGATACAGGCAATTGCACCAATAAAGTGTAAAACCTTATATCGCACCAGCAAGAAAAACCAGGACAGTAATATGACCACGGGGATAACAAAACAATTAAGTAACTGCAAAAAAAACAACAAAAAAACAGTAATTAATAATTATTTAGGTCAAATAGGAATTTAAATAGTTTTCTTAGTAAAGCAATATGGCATCTGACCAGAGAAGTAGCTGAGTCCCAGTGCAAAAGCCATACCTGGCATCACACTGTATTGGATTCGAATACGCTATAAAAGTATTCATTTGTATAGTGAGATAGTTCCATCTAAATGATTACATCATTGTGAAAGTAGCATGATATGCCACCTAATTACTGTAAATAGTGGCCATTGTAAAGTTAGGGACTACTGTAGTTATGATTAGTTCAACAGATTTAAACATTACAGAGATTATGCATTACACATATTGCTCCAGAATCGGCAACCTTCATCAAGTTCTGTAAGGAAAAAAACAAAACATCTTCCAGCTTTACCATGAGGGAACTCCTCTTAAGCATTCTCCTATCCTGAGGAATCCCTACTAACTTGCACACATTGATCCTTTATGCATGGACAACACACGCTTCTCATACTACCTCCTATCCTGCTGTATAACATTACATTGGGACAACTTGACTGCAATGTCCTTCAAACTTATCCAGGGGTAGGATGTAAAATTTTAATAACAGGATCTATACCTTGCTGACAAAGATATACGTGCCAAAGAAGAGAGTGTACAGAATGTGTGTGTACAGTGCATTCGGAAATTCTTCAGACCCTTTCACATTTTTCAAACTTTATGTTGAGGCCTTGTGCTAAAATAAAAAAATTATGTTTACCCCCATCAGTCTGCAATCAATACCCCATAATGACAAGGTAAAAACAGAATTTTAGAAATTTTTGCAAATTTATTAAAAATTAAAAACTCAAATTTTGCATGGACATAAGTGTTCAGACCCTTTGCTATGACACTTTAAAGTTAGCTCTAGGGACCTCCCATTTATCTAGATCATCTTTTAAATGTTTCTACACCTTGATTGGAGTCCACCTATGGTAAATTCATTTGATTGGCCATGATTTGGAAAGCTATTTCTGTCTATTTAAGGTCTCACAGCAGACAATGCATTTCAGAGCAAAAACCAAGCCACAAGGAAGAAAAAACTGCCTGTAGAGATCAGAGACAGGATTGAGTGGAGGCACAGATCTGGAGAAGTGTACAAAAAAATTCTCCTGCACTGAAAGTTCCCAAGAGCACAGAGGCCTCCATAATTCTTAAATAGGAGTTTAGAACAACCCGGACTCTTCCTAGAGCTGGCCGCTCCACCATACTAAGTAATCAGATGAAGGGCCTTGGTAAGAGAGGTGACCAAGAACCCAATGGTCACTCTGGCTGAGCTCCAAAGATCCTTTGTGCAGATGGGAGAAACTTCCAGAAGGTCAACCATCACCATATTGCTCTGGACCGCAGACTGGGCTGAAGGTTCACCTTCCAGCATGACAATGACCCTAAGCACACAGCCAAGACAACACAGGAGTGGCTCAGGGACAACTCTGTGAATGTCTTTGAGTCGTCCAGCCAGAGCCCTGACGTGAACCCAAATGAACATCGTCGGTCCCCATCCAACCGGACAGAGATTGAGAGGGTATGCAGAGAGGAATTGCAGAAAATCCCCAAATTTAGGAGTGCAAACCATGTAGCATCATACTCAAGAAGACTGGAGGCTGCTATCGCTGCCACAGGTGCTTCAACTAAGTACTGAATAAAGTGTCTGAATACTTACCGTATTTTTCTGACCATACGATGCAGTTTTTAAACCCATAAAATGGGGTTTGAATTTGACTGCGTCTTATGGAGAGAAGGTATCTTTTTTCTGGTATTATTACGAAGCAGGGGAGTGCAGGAGGGATTTAGTGCAGCTTGGAATGTCTTCCGACGGGCTGTGTCATTTCTGTGACTCGTCGGCTGCCGTTCTTCCGCTGTCTGTAGTGTCGGCAGCATGGAGGCTTGGGGTTAGAAAGGATCACTCATTCTGTGTAGAGTCCAGAGTCTTTCGAGAGAGTTTAAAGAGGCTCTGTCACCAGATTTTGCAACCCCTATCTGCTATTGCAGCAGATCGGCGCTGCAATGTAGATAAGAGTAACGTTTTTATTTTTCAAAAACGAGCATTTTTGGCCAAGTTATGACCATTTTTGTATTTATGCAAATGAGGCTTGCTAAAGTCCAACTGGGCATGTTTAAAGTAAAAGTCCAACTGGGCGTGTATTATGTGTGTTACATCTGGGCGCGTTTACTTCTTTTACTAGCTGGGCATTCTGACGAGAAGTATCATCCACTTCTCTTCAGAACGCCCAGCGTGCAGACACAGCGTGTTCTCGAGAGATCACGCTGTGTCGTCACTCACTTCCTGCCCCAGGTCCTGCATCGTGTCGGACGAGCGAGGACACATCGGCACCAGAGGCTACAGTTGATTCTGCAGCAGCATCGGCGTTTGCAGGTAAGCTACTTACCTGCAAACGCTGATGCTGCTGCAGAATCAACTGTAGCCTCTGGTGCCGATGTGGCCGACACGATGCAGGACCTGTGGCAGGAAGTGAGTGATGTCACAGCGTGATCTCTCGAGAACACGCTGTGTGTCTGCACTGCCAGAAGCTGGGTGTTAACGAACAGAAGTGGATGATGCTGATTCGTCAGCATCATACACTCCCATTCCTAACGCCCAGCTAGTAAAAGAAGTAAACACATAATACACGCCCACTTGGACTTTTACTTTTAAACACACCCACTTGGACTTTTGCAAGCCTCATTTGCATAAATACAAAAATGGTCATAACTTGGCCAAAAATGCTCGTTTTTTAAAAATAAAAACGTTACTGTAATCTACATTGCAGCGCCTATCTGCTACAATAGCAGATAGGGGTTGCAAAATCTGGTGACAGAGCCTCTTTAAAACTCTTTCTTTTCCTTGCATGGCTGATGGCAGTGTGATGGCTAGGAGAGGGAGTGGAGGGCGGTCAGAAGGGGTCGCTCGGCAGTATCTGCTGAGGGGTGTTAACTTATCTTCTGCCAGCCTCTTCCCTGCCTCCATCATCAGGACAACACAGTTGGAGGAGCTTGGACTGTACCACACAGAGGCAGAGATGGGCTCTGCTTTGTCTATAAAAATATAATAAAAACAAACACGTTTCTCTGTAGTACACTACAACTTTCTCTAATTGGCATGACTGTCTGCATAACAATAGGGAGCAGCCATTACAGGACAACATGTTGCTGCTCCCTATTATTAACAGACAGCAAGCTACAAAAAAATGGGAAAAAGTGTAATAAGGTACAAATACCCTCTGCTCCATAAGTGTGTCATTTCTATATGTCCCCCATAATAGTGTCATTTGTAGATGTCCCCCATAACAGTGTCATCCACAGATGTCCCCATAACAGTGTATCAACTACAGATGTCCCCATAACTGTGCGTCATCCACAGATGTCCACATAACAGTGCATTATACACAGATGACCACATAACAGTGCGTCATATTCAGATGACCCCCATAATGGTGTATCATCCACAGATTTGCCCTTAATAATGTGTTAGCTATTTAGAAACATTGTTTGCTTACTCTATTAAAATTTTTGGCATACTATTTGGTCTGAATTTTTTTTTTCATTTTCTTTCAACTAAAATTAGGGTGCGTCTTATGGTCTTATAGTCTGAAAAATCCGGCATGTCAATGCAATATTTTAGTTTTTCCATTTCAATAAATTAGCAAAGATTACTACCACTCTGTTTTCACTTTGCCATTATGGGGTATTGAGTGCAGAATGATGGGAAAAACGTTTTTTTTTTTTAAATATTTTAGCACAAGGCCACAACATAACAAAATGGGAAAAAAGTGAAAGGGTCTGAAGACTTTCCGAATACACTGTATATATTACAGTACTGAGCAAATGTTTTAGGCAAAATTGGAAAAATTCTGCAAAGTAAGAATACTTTCAAAAATAGAAGTGTAATAGTTTTTTTTTGTTTTTTTTTAAATTCAATTTTCAATATGCAAAATGAATGAACAGAAGAGAAATCTAAATAAATCAATATTTGGTGTGACCATCGTTTGCCCTCAAAACAGCATACATTTTTCCATGTACATTTGCACACAGTTTTTGAAGGAACTCGGCAGGGAGGTTGTTCCAAACATCTTGGAGAACTAAGCACAGATCTGCTGTGAATGTAGGCTTCCTCAAATCCTTCTGTCTCTTTATGTAATCCCAGACAGACTGAATGACGTTGAGATCAGGGCTCTATGGGTGCCAGGTTATCACATCCAGGGCTCCTTGTTCTTTGTGCTGAAGATAGTTCTTAATGACATTGGCTGTATGTTTGGGGTCGTTTTCCCGCTGCAGAATAAATTTGGAGCTAATCAGATGCCTCTGATGGTATTGTATGATGAGTAAGTGTCTGCCTGTATTTCTCAACATTGAGAACACCATTAATTCTGACTAATTCCCCATCTCCATTTGCTGAAATGCAGCCCCAAACTTGCAAGGAACCTCCACCATGCTTCACTGTTGCCTGCAGGCACTCATTATTGTACCGCCCTCTAGCCGTGCGGCGAACAAACTGCCTTCTGTTACAGCCAAATATTTCACATTTTAACTCATCAGTGCAGCCCACCTGCTGCCATTTTTCTGCACCCCAGTTCCTATGTTTTTGTGCATAGTAGAGTCACTTGGCCTTGTTTCCACGTCAAAGTTATGTCTTTTTGGTCGCAATTCTTCCATGAAGACCACTTCTGGCCAGACTTCTATAAACAGTAGATGAGTGTGTCACAGCTAATGACTGTGTTTCAACCTATATATGAAAATTATGATCCTTATGGATGGCATAATTGGTTAATCATACACCGGACTGTAATCAATTAAAATACATGACTTTGTGCAAGTGTACATAAAAGAATTGATGCTGTTTTGAAGTAAAAGGGTGCTCACGCCAAATATTGATTTGATTTAGATTTCTCATTCACTTTTTTAATTGATAAAAAAACTATTAATACTTCTCTTTTTGAAAGCATTCCTACTTTGCAGCATTTTTCCACAACTGCCTAAAACGTTTGCACAGTGCTGTATGTGTGTGTATATACACAGTCCAGATACAAGTGAACACAGCACTCCAACCTCCAACATACCCATATATCAGGCCATGTGCTCGTCACCAGGGGAATGATTCAATTTCCCAACTTAGATAGAGAAAAACCATAGAACGTAGTAACGGCACCAGGACTTCAAAGTAGTTGAAAACAGGGTGGATTTACTCACCTCAAGACAGCTATCCTTGAGAAAGGTTCCTGTTGAACTGAAACATCGCTGTCTTGAGGTGAATAAATTCACCCTGTTTTCATCTACTTTGAAGTTCTGGTGCCGTTACTATGTTCTATGGTATATATATATATATATATATATATATATATATACACAACAGCAGAAAGCAGCAGCACTCACTGGAAATAAATGTATAGGTGCCAAGCGAGTCATCCCGATCCGAGGACAAAGCAGTATACAAAAATAGAAATCTTGCAGCACTCCAAATGTGAAAAAATAGTGGTTTATTCAGCCAACAAACATCGACGTTTCTGTCCAACAATAGGACCTTTATCAAGCATGATAAAGGTCCTATTGTTGGACAGAAACGTCGCTGTTTGTTGGCTGAATAAACCACTATTTTTTCACATTTGGAGTGCTGCAAGATTTCTATTTTCTATTTCTTTCTATCTATCTATCTATCTATCTATCTATCTATCTATCTATGTATGTATATATATATAATGGAAAAGCAGCAGCACTCACAATGCAATTCCAAGATGGTCTCAGGTGCAAGCAGGTAATCCCGACCCAGGGGATATAGATCAATATTGAAGAAAGTCCCACAGCACTCCGTGTTAGTGAAAAAAATGGTGGTTTATTCAGTCAGCACAAGCTGCAACGTTTCTGTCCTGCTATAGGACCTTTATCAAGCATTGCTTGATAGAGGTCCTATAGCAGGACGGAAACGTTGCAGCTTGTGCTGGCTTAATAAACCACCATTTTTTTCACTAAAACGGAGTGCTGTGGGACTTTCTTCAATATATTTATATATATATATATATATATATATATATATATATATATATATATATATATAAAAATGACATAAGCAAACACCTATATTCACTCAAACTCACCCATTACATGTAGACCTATGTGTGCACATTCAGTACCCTAAGCTTACGCAGCATATTTAGTTAGACTGTGCATTGTGAGAAGGGTGGAAAAGAGTGCAGCATGCATCAGTACATAAATATACTATCAGTACCAAATCCAGTACACGAATACAGCACCAGAACCAAACCCAGTACATAAATACAGCACCAGAACCCAGCTTAGTACATAAATACAGCACCAAGCTCAGTGCATATATACAGTACTAGAACCAAGCTCAGAGCATAACCACAGCACCAGAACAAAGCTCACTACATATATACAGCACCAGAACCAAGCTCCGTACATAAATACAGCACCAGAACAAGGCTCAGTACCTAAATACAGCTGCAGAACCAAGCACCGTGCATATATACAGTACCAGAACCAAGTTCCGTACATAAACACAGCACCAGAACCAAGCTCAGTACATAACTACAGCACCAGAACCAAGCTCAGTACATAAATATAGCACAGAAAACATGCTCAGTACCCAAATACAGCACCAGAACCAAGCTCAATACATATACATTACCAGTACAAATACAGCGCAGCACAGAGACTATTTGCAAATTCAGCTTAACTCCTGCCATATAAGTTTGTACCATGTAAAATTGCAGATCCCAGTATGGCCTCCAGTACGGTATCCTGGAAGTTGTTGATGCACACAGAACAATACTTCCAGCATGCTGTAGACCATACGAGTGACTACAGTATCGATCAAAGTGAGACACTGGTGATGTCTTGGAGTCGTTCACTTTTCCTTTCCATCTGATTCCGACATCCATGACGACTTCTCCTGACCACAACTCATCTTTGCAGAGTTTACTTGACTTTTTCAAAACACATCCGCACCTATAACCTAACACAAAATCCTCATGGCTCCATACACTGGAGCCCTGAATTTAACGCCATACACTGTGCCTGTGAATATATTGACAACCACTGTGCCTATGAATATGCTTCCACACACTGTGTCCATGAATATACTGCCACACACTTTGCCCCTCAATATAGTGCCACATACTGTGCCCCTGAACCTAAAAACCCCATGCTCTATGTCCCTGATTATATTGCCACACACAGTCCCCCCTGTAGATAGTAGCTACGAATATACTCATCTGTTCCCATTCCCATGCTGTCATCCAGCATTGCAGGCCTGGCCTCTTCTGGCTATGTCTACTCCAGCGGAATGACGCAAGTGGTGCTATGACATCATCGCGCCTCCTGCATCACAGGAAAAGCGTTGAATGGCAGGGCAGGGAAATGATAGTTCCATTGCCGCACCAGTGCTAGGTAGACTGTTCAGTTGAGTGCAGGATACAATTGAGTGCAAGGTGACCAGGTCGGGATTTCGCTTACATGGGTTCCCGTTTACAGGAATTGGCTGTTATTTTAAGAGTCAGTTCAGGAGAATCAGTTGGATCCCACTTCTATAATTATCTCAGCACCACCAGAGACAGCCAATATAAGGACAGAAAAAGTATTATCAGATTTGTAGAATTTGCCCACCCCATGCTAAGCATCTTTGTATGAGCTGAAGATCAACATATCACTCTTTGCATTTAAAGTGGAATGTTGTGTTGGGAAACATTCCTAAATTATTCACACAAAGCATTCGTTTATATTGCAATATATATTCGTTTATATTAGTTTATATTGCAATAACAAAAATAAAATTGGGGTTAAACTATACATTTCTGCCCCTACTAATAAAACACCCTTAGGCTGGGTTCACACGACGTATTTCGGCCGGAAGTCCCGGACCGAACTCAGTGCAGGGAGCCGGGCTCCTAGCATCATAGTTATGTACGACGCTAGGAGTCCCGGCCTCGCTGCCGGACAACTGTCCCGTACTGTAATCATGTTTTCAGTACGGGACAGTAGTTCCACGGAGAGGCAGGGACTCCTAGCATCGTACATAACTATGATGCTAGGAGCCCGGCTCCCTGCACTGAGTTCGGTCCGGGACTTCCGGCCGAAATACGTCCGTCCATTACGGACGTTAATGTGGTCGTGTGAACCCAACCTTAAAGCGTACCTAACTTTTCAGATGACTTTTCAGAATATGTTGTCATAAATGTGTACATGAGGAATAAAACTATTTCCTGCCACTGTATGATTTGTATCCTGCATTTTGTTTTTTTCAGTAGTTTTTCCCTCTGCAGGCTTTATCTCAAATTTTCTGTTGTCCCTGAGCTACTAGGTGCAGCCTAACCACTAACATGATTACCATACACTGCCCACATAGAAGAGAATCCTGCTCTCTTATTATATATATATATATATATATATATATATATATATATAAATAAAGCAGCAACATGGACAAGATTATACAGTAGTAATGAGCAATGTAGATCAGAATCCAGCACTGGTGTGAGACATAACACTTACCAGAAGCTGAGAAGCTGCAGTACGTCTGTGTGTTTCTTTCTCACTCTGCTCCTGCTCCCCCTCCCCTCTTTATAGACTTGTATGGGCATCATGTCTGTCTCCCTTTCTCTCTGCTCCCTTCTCCTGCTCCCTCTCCCCTCTTCATAAACTTGTATTAGCAGGCAGTAAAAAGACAACCCCCCCAATTTCAGCAGTCCGCCAATTCTGCTCTGTAACTAGGGACGAATTTTGCTTGACAACAGGGGGTGGCAGCAACTTCACACAGTATTTGCATGGATAAAACAACAACATTTTAACAGTAAGTAAATTACAAAGTTGATATATATCAGGTATACAATTAGATTAGCATACGTTGTTTGAAAAGTTAGTGTCCACTTAAAGACAACTACAATTTATTTAAAAATGTTTGATGATGGATGTTAACTTAACTCCCTAAGAAAAGTGGGTACTGCCAACCCTCCTTGCTCATTTTTTGCTAGTTTAAAAAAACAAATACAATTTCTAATGCAAATAAAAGGACATACAACTTCATTTCCTGAGATAAAAAAAAGAGACAGCAACAAAACAGCTTCATTTCATGGTCCTTAATATGGCCACAACTCCCACATGGTTATACTGCACCCATGTGTAGAACCTTTGGTGATCTAAGTTTGGTTCCGTTTTGTGGCATTTAGTGTTATTACTGTCTGAAACTGGCCAAACTAGTCCACCCACTGGAGACTTATTTGACGTAATAACATAAGCAACAATTAGCTGCTTTAGCAATGAATTTACCATGGATTCTCCCAATAATAGGCATATGATATTCTCAACATCAATGAAGCAAATTAATGTAAATTGCAATGTGCATGTATTGATATCTCACAGCCGAAGTATCAGCCCTCACACAATACATAGCCTACATTATCATGATGGTATTTTATTAGGATATTTCGTTTTTTTTTGCTATTAAGTAATTAATTAGTGAAACTTTACATAAGCTCAGTCTGTTGGTAAAACTTTTCCATGGAATGTTCTTGATAAGTTGACTTTATAATTAATTCATCATAACACTGTTTCCATAGCAACAAGTGGAATAAATGAGTGGAAAAGTCATAATTTCTACCTGATTTGTTTGAAACTTCGGTGTCTAGTTAATAGATGTAACAAAGTAGATCCATTGTCAGGAACCATCAAATAAAAATCCAAAGCTACTGCTCTGACATCAAAAGCTTCTTAATAAGTCCAGAGCTGTTCTCTAGTGACAGGTGCTAAAAGTGGAGAACATGCCACAGGTAATTGGAGTGATATACTGCACATCCAGAGCTCCTGCTGTGTTGAGGTGTGGCGTAATATCATAGTGTCAGCTTTATTTGCCTGTCTGCTATTTTATATATTTTTTACACTTTCCTCTTTGGATTTGCCATCCAAAGCAATCAGCAGATCGAGAAACTACACTCATTTGCGGACCATATACTCATTGGGATGAAGATATATAAAAATTTTAACCCAGCCGTAGTTAGAATAATGCAGCCACAGTGTTTTTCAATTTGTTGTAAACCAGGATACTTACCTATTCCCAATCCAGACCCTCATCTAAGCCACGGGAGACAGCTGAGGGTCTGGGAGGTCACACGTGAAGTCATCTGGGATCTGGGAGGTACGGCAAATTTAAGCTGAAGCCTTTTCAGTATTCCTTGCTCTGGTCTACAAACACCTTGGTGTTTCGTGATTTTGGCCTTGCACTTGTCACTGAAACCTGCTCTGCCCCTACACTCCAGCTGATATGCCTTGCCAGTCTGTTGTTACCATCCCAGAATACCAGCTGCTTCTGCCTGCTTTAGTTTGCTCTTGCTGATATGCCTTGCCAGTGAGTGGTACTCATGGACGGACTTATCATCTAACAATTCTAGCAAATGCCAGATGTGCGGTTGTATGCAGTGGGCCGCTCCCGTTCACTTCTTCCTCAAAAGCAGCTCCTATACTGTAGGCGCTCCTCCACCAAGCTCAGACTGACACATTCCCCCGTAAGCGGTGCACAGTCCACTCGCTGGCCACTGCACTACACAACCTATTGCAGTCAGTTGGTGAAGCAGTGGCAGGTGGGGCATGAGTCCCGGCCCCGCCATCTCAACCCACCTGGCCCCAATAATGTTGCAGCTTCTTGCTGCTCACTGCTCTGCGTGAGCACACAAACGCACATTCATCCTCAGTGACAGCACGTCGGTGGGATCACAGATCACTCAGAGGCAGAGCTGCGCTGAGAGAGAGACTGAAGAGGCAAGGGCCAGGCAGCGCCTACACAACTAACTTATAAAAGAAAGCACATTTGCAAAGAAATTACTGTCTGCTCTGCTATACCCTTCTCCATGGGGAACTAAAACTTCCAGCATGCCCTGACAGCTGTAGAACTTCAGGACCTGCTGAGGCTTGTAGCTCTCCCCACAGATTGCATTCAACAAGGAACTTGCTACCTTCTTAAAGGTGGATTGCCATTCACAGTATATGCCATAAATGACACCTATGGGATCCTCAAGAGAATGGGTTTACACGACCCCGTCTGCCAATTGCTGCTTGCTGTAATCTCCATATATACAGTTGAGATGTTGCTGCACGCAGGCACAGCAACCTTTCCATTGATGTGTGAGGAGAATGCAGTGACTGGGAGTTGGCGAATTGAGGGGGTCAGTGGAACCCCTTTCTCCAGATAGGTGAGAATCCCATAGATGAGGCCTGCACTTATCAGGCATTTATGACATGTCATGTGCATATCCCTTTAATGCTTAAAATGGGAATACGCCGTTAACCGCAAGCACACCTTTTTACGGTCCCCGTGGCAATTAAGGGGATTGTCCACTCATCTCTTGAGAAACTACAACTCCCAGAATACCCTGAAAGCTGCAGACCATTAGGGAATTCTAAAAGCTTGTGTGCCACAGGAGAATGTTCCGATACCACATAGTGTTAAATACTAATCTTGTTATCAGTCCATATGTTAAACATATGGTTGAACATCAGGATTGTAGTGCGGAACTGCGGCATTCTGTTGCGGCAGTCCGAGCTAGTTCCAAAGGAAGAAGTGGCTACAGATTTTAAAATGCCTGGCACCATAAGGCTGAATGCACACATTGCGTATCACATGCATATTTGCCACGCGTATTTTCATTCGTAATACAATACCAGCAAAGTAAATGAGATTTCAAGAAATCTCATCTACACGGTGCAGATTTTTTCTGCGCGTAAATAGACCTGCGGTTCGGATTGTAAAATCTGCAGCATGTCAATTTATCCTGCGTTTCCGCTTGCAAACTGTTTCTGGCTAGTTTTACAGAAAAACACAACATAATCCGCAGCATAAAAACTTACCTATTACCGCATCAAAATGTAAAGAAACGCACCTAAAAACACATCAAAAGACGCAGCATTAGGTGCAGTTTTAGCTGCGGAATTACGTGCGTATACCTACAAGTCTGATGCGGATTTTCCGCATCAAATTACCCAACGTGTGTATTTAGCCTAAGGCTGGGTTCACACAACCTATTTTCAGATGTAAACGAGGCGTATTATGCCTCGTTTTATGTCTGAAAATAGGTCTACAATACGTCGGCAAACATCTGCCCATTCATTTGAATGGGTTTGCCGACGTACTGTGCAGACGACCTGTCATTTACGCGTCGTCGTTTGACAGCTGTCAAACGACGACGCGTAAAATGACTGCCTCGGCAAAGAAGTGCAGGACACTTCCTTGCAACGTAATTTGAGCCGTTCTTCATTGAAGTCAATGAAGAGCAGCTCAAGATTTACGAGCGTCAAATCTTAATGCGAGGAGGAGCTTTTACGTCTGAAACGACGCAGCTGTTTTCTCCTGAAAACAGTCTGTCTTTTCAGACGTAAAAGTTCCCGTGTGCACATACCCTTAATCTTCTGTCCAGATAAGCCCTCCACTAGTTCGTAATTTATTATAAAAAGTAATTGGGGACTTTACTAGTTTGGAATAGACCACATTCAGATTTAGTTTTGGAAGATACTATAGTAAAGCGCACACGATATATATATATATATATATATATATATATATATATATATATATATATATATATATGTGTATATATATATATATATGTATATATATATATATATATATATATATATATATACACACACACTAGGCATTCTCAATGAATTGGAATATGATCAAAAAGTTAATTTATTTCAGTAATTCAATTAAAAAAGTGGAACTCATATATTATATAGATGCATTACACACAGAGTGATCTATTTCCAGCATTTTTTAATGTTGATGATTGTGGTAACAGTTAATAAAAACCCAAAAAAGAAAAATAGAATATTATATAAGCCCAATTTCAAAAATTATTCTTAATACCGAAATGTTGTCCTACTGAAAAGTAAGTATAGCATATGCACTCAATACTTGGTCGGGGCTCCTTTTGCATGAATTACTGCATCAATGCGGCGTGGCATGGAGGCGATCAGCCTGTGGCACTTCTGAGGTGTTATGGAAGCCCAGGTTGCTTTGATAGTGGCATTCAGCTCGTCTGCATTGTTGGGTCTGATGTCTCTCATCTTCCTCGTGATAATACCCCATTGATTATCTATGGGGTTTAGGTCAGGCGAGTTTGCTGGCCAATCAAGCGCAGTGATACTGTGGTTATTAAACCAGGTATTGGTACTTTTGGCAGTATGGGCAGGTGCCAAGTCCTGCTGGAAAATTAAATCAGCATCTCCATATTATTATTGCAAAGTGGAAGTGTTTATGAACCACAGCAACTCACGAAGTGGTAGACTACGTAAAGTTACAGCCGAGTGCTGAGTCGCATAGTGCATAAAAGTCTCCAATGCTCTGCTGACTTAATAACTGCAAAGTTCCAAACCTCCTCTGGCATTAACACCGCACAAAAACTGGCCGCCGGGAGCTTCATGGCATGGGTTACCATGGCCGAGCAGCTGCATGTAAGTTTTACATCACAAAGCATAATGCCAAGCATCAGATGGAGTGGTGTAAAGCATGCTGCCACTAGACTCTGGAGCAGTGGAAATGTGTTCTGTGGAGAGATGAATCACCCTTCTTTATCTGGCAGTCTGATGGACGAGTCTGGGTTTGGCAAATGCCTGGGGAACATTACCTGCCTGGCTGCATTGTGCCAACTGTAATATTTGGTGGAGGAGGGATAATACTATGGGGTTGTTTTTCAAGGGTTGGCCTAGGCCTCTTAGTTTCAGTGAAGGGAAATCTT
Source organism: Rhinoderma darwinii (assembly GCF_050947455.1). Taxonomy (NCBI): domain Eukaryota; kingdom Metazoa; phylum Chordata; class Amphibia; order Anura; family Rhinodermatidae; genus Rhinoderma; species Rhinoderma darwinii. The sequence continues at coordinate 258,253,762 of NC_134690.1, forward strand.
AATGCTTAAGCATACCAAGACATTTTGGACAATCCAGTATGACTGTGCTCCAGTGCACAAAGCTATATCCAAATAAGACATGGTTGGGTGAGTTTGGTGTGGAAGAACTTGACTGGCCCGCACAGTGCCCTGACCTCAACCCCATCAAACACCTTTGGGATGAACTAGAGCGGGTTTTTCCGATCCCAGGCCCTCTCGACAAACATCAGTGACTGACCTCACAAATGCTCTTCTAGATGTGGCAAAAATTCCCACAGACACAATCCAAAATCTTGTAGAAAGTCTTCCCAGAAGATTTGGATCTGTTTTAGCTGCGAAGAGGGACCAACTACATATTAATGCCTATGGATTTAGAATGGGATATCATAAAAGCTCATATAAGTGTAATGTATTGGTGTCCCAATACTTTTGTCTATATAGTGTGTACACACACACATTTACATTACCTCAATCAGTTTTGAGGCTGTGCTTACCATTCATATTCCTTCCTCCAATACGTATACAATAAATGTTCTCCTATAAAATGATTTACATCTAAGGATACAAGCTTCCTACTCTTGGGTAACTTGAGATATATAAATCATGATTTTCAAATGGTCCACTATGTAATGTACGACATTTGTGAGTGGCAATGGCATATCTGAAGAGAGGAGAAAAGATGAGAGCAAGCACATCTTATGTATTCACTTTGTCTACAGCAGTGATTCCAAACTGCACCTAGTCAATCCTAAATTAAGGTTTTTGGAGTTTTACTATATCTATGTTTTTAGTTGCACCACGGCAGACAATGCGGCATATCCCAATAATGCCAAGGTACATTGCAACCCTTTTATAACCGTGTAGTACATTAAATAGGGTTTCTGGAACTTTTATATTTTTGGCCTATCCTTAGAATTTGGGCCCATTATAAAGGGCCTACAGGGCTTCAGCAAGCTCTTCATTGCTTACATAGGCACAGTAGCTCATCCATATAAGCGGCTGTGCCTGGTACTGCAGCTCAGTCCCATTCATGTGAAGTTGCGTTTACTGCTCATGCTCCACCCTTTTGTGTCTAAAGGTGGTCATACACATTAGACCTACGTCGGCTGAACCTGTTCAGCTGGAAGCTATTGAAGGTGTATAGCCACCTTAAAGCACTGTACATAATATTATTTACCCCCTCCCTGCACAGACTTATCCCTGCTCTGTTATCACTCACGTTGTATCAGCCAATTATAATGCATTATGAGGGAAGTGCCTGTTACAGGACCTAGGTCTATGTACAGTGAAGGAAATAAGTATTTGATCCCTTGCTGATTTTGTAAGTTTGACCACTGTCAAAGACATGAACAGTCTAGAATTTTTAGGCTAGGTTAATTTTACCAGTGAGATAGATTATATTAAAAAAAAACAACAGAAAATCACATTGTCAAAATTATATATATTTATTTGCATTGTGCACAGAGAAATAAGTATTTGATCCCCTACCAACCATTAAGAGTTCAGCCTCCTCCAGACCAGTTACACGCTCCAAATCAACTTGGTGCCTGCATTAAAGACAGCTGTCTTAAATGGTCACCTGTATAAAAGACTCCTGTCCACAGACTCAATTAATCAGTTTGACTCTAACCTCTACAACATGGGCAAGACCAAAGAGCTTTCTAAGGATGTCAGGGACAAGATCATAGACCTGCAAATGGCTCATGGCTGGGTCTTCCAGCACGACAATGACCCGAAACATACAGCCAAGGCAACAAAGGAGTGGCTCAAAAAGAAGCACATTAAGGTCATGGAGTGGCCTAGCCAGTCTCCAGACCTTAATCCCATCGAAAATGTATGGAGGGAGCTGAAGATCCGAGTTGCCAAGCGACAGCCTCGAAATCTTAATGATTTACAGATGATCTGCAAAGAGGAGTGGCCCAAAATTCCATCTAACATTTGTACAAATCTCATCATCAACTACAAAAAACGTCTGACTGCTGTGCTTGCCAACAAGGGTTTTGCCACCTAGTATTAAGTCTTGTTTGCCAAAGGGATCAAATACTTATTTCTCTGTGCACAATGCAAATAAATATATATAATTTTGACAATGTGATATATTTTTTTTTTTTTTAATATAATCTATCTGTCACTGGTAAAATTAACCTAGCCTAAAAATTCTAGACTGTTCATGTCTTTGACAGTGGGCAAACTTACAAAATCAGCAAGGGATCAAATACTTATTTCCTTCACTGTATCTTATTTCCCTCCTTAGAAAGATAATAAATCTTCTTTCTCAAACTTTTGTAGCCCAAGATGGAAGAGAGTAACAGTCCATGAGGGTCAAGATCCTGTTACATTACAGCTTTTACAGGCTTCTCTGGATGCATCTAGGGTTAGAAACATGCAGATAAACAAACTAACCCTGAAACAGGCTGAGAAACTAAAGAGCGCTGAAAAGGTAAATAAATGCACTAATTTATACTTTATAGCAATTTATAGTAATTATTTATATTATTATATAAATTTATAGTAATTTATACATTATAGATGAGCATATAGAGGTACAGGCAGACTGTTTGTGCCTGGAATACCTATATTTTACATACAAACCTCCAAAAAAGAAAATGTAATCATATCAAATTTTAAAACCACGTGTGCTATTAATATATGATCTTATTTGTGGTCTAGCTTTCTATATTCATAATTATGCTTTATTTAATTTACATTTTACTTTAGAGATTGTTCACAATTTCAAGTATATCCTGGCAAGCAGCCTATAAATCTATGTAATCTGTTTATCAAAGTGAAAAGTTTAATCTTTGTACTATGTACTTTTTTTTTCTACAAATGTGCAGTTATAGGCATTGACATATTGAGCAAGCAGATCTTATAAATAGAACAGCATATGGAAGGCAATAAATATCCAGCAGAGAAAATCCTGCTTATTGGAGCCTACTATCTAAGTGAAGCCATTCTTCCATGTATTTGAAAATTACTGATTTAGGTCTTAGATAAGGCACTATAAAAGGTTTGACCCAGGAATGCTTGACTTAAGACGACATTCAAATATTTCTGCCTTGTTTAAACCGATCAATCCAAGCTGGTTCCAACCACTCAGCTGAAGTAAATTCCTTAAAGTATTACTAAATCAAAGATAGAATCCATAACGTGTAAACATGGCCTATCAGTTTTTAAGCTCCGATTTCATGCCTAAATACGGACAGAATCCGCAAGCATTACGCCGGTAATGCATGTGAGTGGGGCATTTCATGCCCTATTCACATGCTCTGGATATTTTCTTTTAATGCGCAGCATGTTCATTATTGAGAAGGATTCCACACCTAAAAGTAGTGGATTAGCTCCATTGAATTCAATCTACTAAACTAATCAGCGTGTGGATCCCGTAATATGAGTTTCTGTAGTGAATTTTTGCCGCGGATTATCATCAAATTCCATGTCTAATGCCAATCTTGATCGTGTGAATATACTAATTACAATGACGTTATGAATTGGTAAGTGCCTCATCAAACCATTTGTTTCAAATATTTGCTGGCATCAGGATCACAGAGATTTTTGGTGTCTTCAGTTTTGATGATTATGTGAAGATGTGCATGTTGCCATAGGTATAATTGGCAAGTATGAACTGTGCACATCTGGCGGCGATGTGCATCTTAGGCTCTGTTTGGTCAGACTTGACAGAATCAGCACAAGTGACCAAAAGAAAATGTAACCTTTATCTAAAATAATTAAAATAAATATTATTATTAACACTAGTTGCACCCCAGAGATATCCCTATGGCGCTCCCATATTCATCACAGGATTCATCAGGAACTTGCAGGACTAAAATATTAAACATAAAAACCAGTCCAGTGCAGTAGAGCTGGTTTGGTTGGGTGTACAAAGTACGTTTCCACAGAAGTGGGCAGCATGGTGCCTTTTTGGTATTTGGAATATGGCGCTAAGTAACTAGCTACCTATTTTACATGTGATCTTAAACTCTGCCTGCTTCCCTGACGTATGGCAACAGAGTATATGTTGGCTAAAATCCAGCCAACTCCTTGGCATCCTAATGTGAGGGGGCGGAGCTTGAAGTGCGTGCGTAGTCACCACAATGCTGCAATTACAAGCAGATTTGATTAGCAGGTAGACAGGGCAGCATAAACAAGCAAATACAATGTAATAAGAGTGCCAGACCATGTAAGGGTATAGTATGCATTTGGTATATGTAGGGATTTATACATACATTCCACCTACATGCTGGTTTCTGCTAGCTTAAAATAGACACATAGCTGTGTGTATGCAATAGATATCCCTTTAGCTGTATATGCATACATGGCAGGAGATGATTGTTCCATTAATATTCAGAACATACTCTGTATAAACCAGCAGACCAAACCCCTGCTCAGGGATCAGCAACCTGTGGCACTTGTACCACAGCCGGCACATGGGGTATGGTTTGCTTTCCAACGCTGTTGTGTGCCTAGCGCTGCTGGACATAGGGAGTGCGCGGAGCTTCATAATGCGTTTGGCAGCGCTGCTCGCCAGGAAAGAGAGCTGTGCTTCACTTTGTTTGTCGGTGCTCAACACTTGGCAAGCACACAATACAGCACTTCTCTCTCTCCAGGTGTTCACTATAGCCAAATGCATAATGAAGCGCTGCTCTCTCCTTGTGATCAGCCTCGCAAGAACAGAGTTCAGTACCCGCTCTTTAGAAGAAAAAGTTATCAAAAGTTGTCAGCTCTCTCTTCTATGTGCACTCCCTAGCAGGTGTTAAGTAGCGTGGTCTCTCCTATGTGCACCCCCCCCCCCCCAAGCTGGTATTCAGTAACCGAGGTCTCTCCTATGTGCAGTTCTCCCATGCCTGGTATTAGCCGCGATCTTTCCTATGTGCACTTCCCAGCTAGTGCTCAGTAGCCGTGATCTATCCTATGTGCACCACCCCTAAATCTGGTGTTCAGTAGTCCCTCTCTCTCCTGTGTGCAACCCCCTAGCTGGCGTTCTGTAGTCGCTCTCTCTCGTGGGTGCAGCACCCCCAAAGTTGGTATTCAGCAGCTGCCATCTCTTCTGTGCTCAGTTCCCCCTAGTCAAAAGGGTATCTTGTAGGTACAGTATCTTAGGATGGGTAGAAATTGCTTGTTTAAGGGGAAATTACTAAAGCAGGTGAGAGTTCTAAGATTTTTGTATAGGGAATATCCTGGCTAAATCCTTATACCAGCTTTTCAGACTGCACGATCCCGGGAAAGAAGGGATCTCATACTACCAAAAAGGGAAAGTGTAAAGAAAGACAAACTGATCAGGATGATCACAACCTTTGTTACTGGGCGGATACAGCACTAAAAGTGTTTAAAAAACACTGGGAGATTCTGAGATCGGACACAGATTTTAGTGACGTTATACATTTACAGATGTAGCCACCCTTCGCTTTTCTTGAATTTATTAAAAGACCACAATTTCTCATGAAACCAATTCAATACTATAATGCAATATGCTAGCAAAACCCTTAACAGGTTGCAATTCACATCAAAATGACTGGGTGGCCACACATAGACACTTATAGCATAGCCATCTCATGACAGAGTATTGCAAAATCGTATTTTTTAAAAAAAAAATAGTCATCTTTTGCCACACAAAATATGTTGAGATATGAGAAAAGTTAAGGAAGGACATATCTGTAGGAGAGGCCGATATATCAGGGATAGCCTGGTTCACAGTCACCTTACCCCAGAAGCCAAGAAAGGAACATGGCTAGACAGAAAAGTGAGAGGCTGCTTTTAGATGCAATTGTTGCATTGTCTGAAATTGTATTCAAAGTGGCAATACTTTTTACAAGTTCAGTGAAAAAAATAACAAAAAATAAAAAGTTGATGAGTTTATTAACTGTTGGTCACAAGGGGTCATATACAATTCTAAACACCTTTAGCCCCAAGAAACCTCTGAAGATACTACATGTGTAGCGAAACATGTCGGGGGGGCTGACTGTTTTTAATGCTGATAGATACACAGACAAAATATCATTAGACCATGTAGGCACAGCATACTGCAGCTGCTGGCTCAGACACTAATAGATACCTACTTTTTGTATAGGGAGTTGGAAAAAAGCTTTTTTTTATTGGCTTCTGGCAAATGGTATTTAGAATTGTTCATGTGCCCGCCGATTACCATGATCTCTCTAGTGCTCCGAGGGGTCATATACAAGGCCACACGTGTACGTGTTATTGAATATGTGGCCAGAGGATAGGTGACCACATAGTTGACATCACTTACGTGACACCCCATTAGTAAGACACATCCACACACAACATGATGGCAACACATATTCCTTGAAATTTATGAGCATTGATGTAGTAAAACCATCAGGGAGAGGTGGAAATTGGAAGAAAAAGGTTCTAAAGAGAGAGATGGAATGGATCTTTAGGCTGGGTTCAGTTGCACCCAAGGGCCTAAATGAGCAAGTGCATTTTGGCTGCTTGTTCTGATCCCCCTCTCTCACTGTGTATGTGACATTATACCGCCCAATCACCCAGAGTCAACTATTTAGTACCCAACATATATAAATACAGCGCAATGCTTGAAGGCATTGTCAGTCTATCTAACCTACAACCGGGTTCTCCACCTCAGGGGGATATCATGTGGAGTTTGGTCTGCCCGTTTATACAGAGCATGTTTTGTATGATAATGGAACACTCACCTCTTGCCCTGTATTTATATACAGGTAGAGGTATATCTATTGTATACAGCCTTATAACCTCAAGCATAATGCCAAGCATCAGATGGAGTGGTGTAAAGCACGCCGACCCTGGACTCTGGCTTAGTTGAAACGTGTTCTGTGGAGTGACGAATAACGCTTCTCTATCTGGCAGTCTGATGGATGAGTCTGGGTTTGATGAATGCCAGGAAAATGTTACCTGCCTAACTGCATTGTGCCACCAAGTTTGGTGGAGGAATAATTCACTTGTAATTAGGCGAACATCGCTATCGCAGTGACGAGGCACTGATGTCAAGCCAGCCCCCTGATGTAAGACACAGGACCCCAAGGAGTGGGTTGGATTTACGGCCAACATACACTCTGATGTGTTATGTCAGAGAGGTGGCTGGAGCCTTTTTATTAAATACATAGCATAGTAATTAACACATGACCTCTACTCCTACAAGGTCTTAATATCCCAACCACAATCCCAACATATCCAAAAAAAACAATAACATTGCCATGCATGAACAAATACTGTAAAGCCCTAAAAATATTAGGGACGGTCCTCGAAGCCCACACCACAGGCAGTAAAATTCAACCCAAACTCAGTGTAATTACATTCAGTTTTAAATATTAGTGGTATATTTAACCAGTTCAGGACCGGGCTATTTTGAGCCTTCAGGACCAGACACCGTTTAGGCATTTTTAGCACGCGTTAGTTAAATGGCTATAACTTTTTTATTTGTTGGGCTAACGACGTGATTTTTGCGACGTTTTTTTCCGTAGACAATGCAGGTTTCTTTTTTTATCGTTTTTATACACATCCTTTTTGCTATTTTAGAATTTGTTTTTGATTCATTAGATTTTTATTTGAATTTTCCAACACAAAAACATAACAGAAATGTGAAGATCTCTAAACATTTCGAGATCTGTCAATGATACATGTAAATACAAACATGGAAATAAACATTGCCTCCAAGGAAAGAATGCCCCTGACTAGATCAATCCTATTGCTTCACTTGAAATACTTAGATTGTAACCACCTTTCCCATAACATCCTAGTACGGTGATGAGTATGAACCTGTGATAATAATGATGTTTCATAATAACATTGCATATTGACCCTCCGAATAACTTTAGCAATATTAGGAGAAGCTGGGGACCTCCATGACTGAGCTATAGTTAATCTAGTAGCAATTAAAATATGGTGTATGACCAATCTCTTGTCCGGTGAGATGTCATCATGCGAGATGTCTAGAATTGCTAGAGAAGGATTGATCCTAACCTAAGATTCTGATACCTCTGAAATTAGATTAAATGTATCTGTCCATAAAGAGGCAATAATAGGGCACGACCACCACATATGTAGTAGAGATCCCGTGAGTCCGCACCCCATCCAACACATTCTGGAAGACCCCTGAAAAATGTGCACCATCCTAGAAGGAGTAAAGTACCATCTAAGATGGATTTTCTTCATTAATTCCATGTGGTTCACACATTTGGACAATTTAGATGGCCATGTAGATGCTTTAATCCATTGCTCAATAGGGAAGGAAGTCCCCAATTCCCCCTCCCATTTTGTCATATACACTGCTTTCCCTCCTTTCCCCAACTTAAGAATAAGGTCGTAACTACATGTCAGACCTTTGCCCTGTCCTGACCTCGCCCACAGGAATTTGTGAAAGGCACCAAAACTTTCTGGCGTCGATGGAAATTTTACTGACTGCATGAGGTGCCGTATTTGAAGATACTGAAAAAAATATCTAGAGGAGATGTTATATGTATTTGCAAGATTCTCAAAAGATTTAAACGTACAACCGTCAAAAAAAATCTGAGAACCACTCAAGCCCAGCTTCCAGCCATGGAGTAATCGAGATGTGAGGGAGAAAGAGTGCAATAATTTGGGTTGGGATTTTAGTCAATGGCACATGGATCCAGTTTTCTTTACATGCATATTTACCCCAAACCTGTAGAGAATCCGACATCGACCGCAAAGGCATAGGTGGTGTTTTAGCCCCTATGTATGTAGCTACCATAAAAAGCTTCATTATTAACGTAGGAAACATTGCATCTTCTAATTGAGACCATAGAGGTTGTTCAGAGGAAATCCAACTTGGTTTCATCTGATCCATTATGGCCGCTACATTATACGCTTTTAAGTTTGGAACTCCCAGTCCTCCATATTTCCCCCTTTGAAACAATAGATGTTTAGCTACTCTCGCTCTCTTATTGTTCCAAATGAATTTCATAAGTACTGTTTGTAATCTGGACAATAACGAGGACGATATTAAATAAGGTATTGTCCTACAATTATATAAATATTTGGGCAGAAGTAGCATTTTTACTATATTAATCCTGGCCATCCATGACAATTGAAACTTATCCAATCTATTACAATCCTTCGTTAATTGAGAGAGGAGTGTCGTGTAATTTTTGTTCATAACCGTAGCTGGATGAGGAGTCAATATTATACCCAGATATGGTAGACCACCATTTGCCCAAATAAAATTAAAGCTATAGAGAAGCGGTTTCATTATTGGGGGAATATGAATGGGTATTAGCAGGGATTTTGCTACATTCAGTTTATAGTATGACATCTCAGAATAGCAGGCTATAATCTTAGTTATTTCAGCTAAGAAAGACATAGGCGACTGACAAATAAGAACCACATCGTCCGCATAAAGACCAATTTTGTGTTCTCTTCCCCCTGCGATAATACCTGAGATATGTGGCGATGTTCTAATCATTTCCGCAAATGGTTCCATACATAAATCGAAAATTAGGGGGGAGAGAGGGCAACCCTGGCGAGTTCCGTTGCTTATAAAAAATGTTTTGGACAAAAACCCAGACGTATATACCAGAGCCGAAGGATTGGAGTAGAGGGAGAGGACCGCCTTTTTAATAAAGGAGTGAAAGCCGAATTTATCTAATACAGCTTCTAAAAAACGCCAATGTACCCGGTCAAAGGCCTTTTCCGCGTCCAGAGAAAGGACAACTGTGGGTTCTGACGAATCATATGCTATCTGAATCAAATCTAACAGTCTTCTGGTGCCATCTCTGGCCTGACGACCTTTCACAAACCCTACTTGGTCCAAGGAGACCAAGGAGGGCAGGCACTCATTTATTCGCATTGCCAGTAGTTTTGAAAAAATTTTGATATCACTATTTAGTAGCGAAATTGGACGAAAGTTCTCTGGTCTATCCGTCGATTTACCAGGTTTAGGGAGAGTTATCAAAATCGCCTGCAGCATTTCCGATGGAGGAGACTGTTTGGCCACCAACTCATTATATGTATTAGTCATATATGGAAGAAGTACTTCATCAAATATTTTAAAATACTCATTAGGGAGCCCGTCCGGACCCGGAGCTTTGTTTAGTTTTAAACCCTTCATTACTTTTTTAAGTTCAGTCTCTGAAATTGGATCATTTAGGCTAACTATTTGTGACTCAGATAGTTGTGGGAGGTTAATTTCAGACAGGAACTCTTTAATTCGGTCTGAAGAAACATGGGGTAAAGAAGAGTCCTCCTTCAAGTTATATAATCAGCTATAGTAGTCTGCAAAGGAATCTGCAATCTTTTGAGGTTCATACACCTTTTGTCCATTCGGAAGGGATAAGTATTGAATTTTTGATCTAGCTGTTTGAACTTTTACCCTTTTCGCTAAAAGTTTACCAGGCCTATCCCCTTGTGCATAAAAGTTCAGTTTGAGGCGTTTCAAATTTTTATCATATTGAAATAAATTCAAGACCTGAAGTTTATCACGTAAATCTCGAAGAATCTCACCTGTAGCCCGCGTAGGGTTATATTTCATCAAGGATTCATTAACTTTAATTGCTGTTAATAACACATCCATTTCTTTATTCCTATCTCGCTTTGCCCTAGTCGCCTGTTGAATAAAAAGACCTCTCACGAAAGCTTTATGTGTACACCACACCAATTCTGGAGTAGCAGAGGGAGAGTTTATTTCAAAGAACTCTATCAAAGCTGCCCGTATAGAATCTTGAATAAGCCGAGACTTCAAAAGAAACGTGTTCAGTTTCCATGGGGCTCTAGGAGGCAGACTATATTTTGCCTTCAGGGTTAAGGATATGGGGGCGTGATCCGACCAGGTAACAACCCCAATATCCGTTTTTTCAGAGTTTAATAAAATCTCTCTATCGATCAAGAAAAAATCTATCCTGGAATACGCTGTATGAGGCGCCGAAAAAAAGGTGAAGTCTCTTTCAGATGTGTGTTGATAACGCCATACATCATGTAAGTATTCCCCTGATACCAAAGATTCTTTATCTAAACCTCTGCCCCTCCCTGGATTAGATCTATCCAATCTGTTATACATAACAGAATTAAAGTCCCCACAAATCAGCAAGCCGCCCTGTTGCATAGTTTTAGCTTTAGTAAGAATTTTAGTAATAAACGGAATTTGTCGTTTATTAGGTGCATATAGAGAAACAATAGTATACATAACTGAATCCAATTTGCAGACCAGAATTATATATCTGCCTTGAGGGTCTATTAAAGACGCAATATTTTCGAACAATACTGAGAAATTATCTTGCGTACTAAATACTCAGTATTTAGATATGAGCTACCTCCACAATCTACCACCAAGAATACCTAGGACAAATGAAGGTCTTATACATTTAGCACAATATACTTATATATATATATCAGTCTCCCGTTCTTTTCCTGGAGCGGCTGACTTTTTCTGACCACAATGGGGTGATCACCTCCGGACGTAAATCTTCCTGGCTTCGAGGACTCTGTGACGGTGAAGTAATAAGTCCCCATTCTTGAAGCAATTCTTTCGCTGCCTCAGGTGAAGTACACACATGTACACTACCATTTCTAGAGACAATGAGCTTCACCGGAAATCCCCATTTGTAGAGGATTCCTTTGTCTCGTAGAATTTTAGTTAAGAGGCATATACTCTCTACGCCTTAGCATAGTAGCTGCTGACGGGTCTGGATAAATCGCAATTTCTTTGAAGCGTTCCGGCAGTTCTGGAGAGCTTTTCAGAGCACGGAAGAACTCCTCTTTAATATGGTAAAAATGGATCCTAGCGATGGAATCTCTCGGGAGATGTGGCGCGATATGCCGCGGGTTAGGAATTAGATGGATCCTATCTATAGTCATATCCAAGGTCGTTTTTTGAGGCAATACCACATTCAGGAGATCCGTTAGATATGGAGAAAGTTGATCCGGGGTCACTGATTCCGGAATACCCCGAATTCTTACATTGTTCCTGCGTGATCTGTCCTCAAGATCTAAAACTTTATTGGATAACCTCTGAACCTCCTCCTCCAGTGTTGAATTCGCATCTATTAGCAAATTATGCGATTTAGCAAAGGCTTCAAATTTATGTTCAATATGATCCGTGCGAGAGGTTATGGCAAGAATGTCAGTTTTCAGCTCCCCCAAAATGCTTTTGAAATCGGACTGTAGAGAGTCTCTCAAAGAATTCAATAGCTTTTTAATTGTAGTTTCCGATACTGGATGTATATCAGAATCTTCCCCTATGTCGTTATTTAGTGATTCTGCTCTGGAGGAAGATGTAGGAGACGAAGGAGGTAACGATAGACGTCTCTTTGCTCCTGCCTGCCGAGAAGGAGAGGTGGCAAAAAACTCTGAGTTTAGTGGGTTTAGATTTCTGGTCTTTTTTCTTTGTAGTGCCGCCCATTGGGAACTTTGATGTACAAGGTGAATAAAGAAATAATAATAAATTTCCAAGTTATGTAGGTATCTGTACGTTTAGGAATCTCAGTCAGATACTGGTGTTGGGGACCTGTACTGTACACCGTCTTGCAGAGTGAGGTGAGGGGAAGGGAAAAATGGCGCCTGTTCCCACCAATAGTGGGTTCTCCTCACTCCTGTCTATGCTCTCTATAGTGCAGTAAAGAGATAACAAGGTGAAGGACTGCCTATGGAAGTCTGTATTTAGATGTTATCTCCCTTCAGTTTAGAGCAGAGCCCTGTGACATACCTCCGGAGAACGGGACTATCAAGATGGCGAATCCTCTCCTCTGAACTGCTCCCCTCCGGTCTGACCTGCACCTTCAAGGCCAGTGAACCGGCATAAGCTGTAATGTCTCCCGTCCACACGAAAAACAGCAGTTCCCTCGTGGCACACCAGGATTCAGGCATTCAGCGACTCCTGATCTGCTGCTTGTGATCTTTGTAGAGAAGCCTGAGCCCGGGCAGAAGCACCTCGTGTTTCCCCTCCGCCGCGTTGAGCCGTTTCCAGAGCCGAACCAGCTCCTGTCCGTAGCCGACCACCCGCCTTCAAGCCGCCCACTAGACACAGGACGTCTTCATCTACCGGGAGAAAGATTAGGTACTGATATGCAGGTTTATTTAAGCCGTTTTGAGCTTCATAGCCACAGTGCTCCCAGTCACACGTCCGTCCTCATGCAGGTCCAGGCCACGCCCCCTATTTTAGAATTTTTATTCCTAAAGTTTGAAAATAATAGTAAAAAAATAAGCTTTTTTAAATTTCAGCAATTTTTTGGGTAATAACATAGTTTTACCCTAAAATAGACCTTTTATTTGTGATCGTCACTGTCTACCGTAAATTTTAATATATTACATGTCTACATTAGGGTAATTGGGTCAGCGCTAGCGTTACGACAATGATTGGCGGGCGGAACGGGTTTTTTTGGCGTGGGTATTTTATGTGTATTTATTAATTTTTTTTGCACTTTACTTTACTGTTTTTTATTACTATGGTCTGTCCCTCAAAGGTCTAAAAAGACCTTTGAGGAACTTTATATATTTTTTTTCTTTCTTTTACACCATGCTTTTCCCCGGCAGTCACTGACAGCTGGAGATCCGACATTCAGCTGCCCGATCGCTCAGGCAGCATGTTAAAACCCGAGCCGTAAAAAGTCTATGGCTCGGGTTTTAAGGACCCTGACCGCTGGCCGTAAAAACACAGCCAGCTGTCGGGAACCAGTTAAAGCCTTCCACCAATGGTTATTTGTAATTTTTGAACTCTACTTAGAATAATGATTAAATCACTGGAATAGGACTAGAGTTTAATAAAACATAACTTTTACTCATTTATTTTTAAAAAAACGTGTGCAAACAGGAACACACTAATACTAATTTTTCATAACAAAGAACTACTTCCTATTGTAAAGAGAATATAATACTCTGTACGGTTATTAGACGCAAATTTCTGCAGGCGCTATTCATATTTTTTATAAAGTGTATGTAATGCTCCAAGTTATTTCAAAATATGAGGACAATGTTTTTCTCAGACAGATAGATAGTGGCATGTATGGGGTGTTGAACCCCCCTACCCGTTCCGTAGTGTAGCAGAGTTCGTGTCGTTCCTATAACTGGGGACTAGGAAACCTCATTATTCCTTTTTTATGTATCCAGACAATTAATTTTTGCCCTCTCCCGACGCATTTCTTTGTGGTCGAAATTCTTCAGGGGAGATAAGGCCAAGTGGCCCCTTCAAGTGGAGGCTCAGATGAAGTTGAGATTCCCAAAAGCATCTGTTCCTACAGTACTGGAGTGTTAAAATTATATGAAAGGGAAGCATTCCGCCAGCTGCGAGATAAGGAGACGTATCAAAAACTTACTTTTAACCCAATAGGTCCCTTTTCTCTTGAGCTGGAAAAAATCTTAAATCTTAAATACTGCCTTTGAAAAGGGGATTATTCCTAAAAAAGTGCTTGACGGTCTCACTGTTAAATACCCCAAAATCCCCACTTTTTATCTTCTCCCAAAGATTCATAAAAGTGTAATTGATCCACCAGGCCAACCGATTGTGTCAGGGATTGGGGGACTGTGCGAACCGGCATGCAGGTTCATTGATTTCTATTTGAAACCCCTAGTAGAGTGCCTACCGTCATATGTGAGAGAAACCACCGAGGTACTCACAAGAATCGATGGAATATCTTTAGAGACTGATATGCTTTTAGTCACAGCCGACGTAGAGTCTCTTTACACGAGTATTAGACACTGGGACGGGATCAATGCGGCCCGCTTCTTCCTGGGAATGAGCTACCAGGACAGCCAGTTGTGCGATCTGGTGATTGAACTCTTGGAGTACATCCTCACTCACAATTTGTTTGTTTTTAAGGACGCTTTTTATGTTCAAAAGCAAGGCACTGCCATGGGGGCTGCGTGCGCGCCATCATATGCCAACCTGTTTCTTGGATTTTGGGAGAGGCAGGTTGTGCATGGTGACGGCGCCTGCGCCGCTGACCATGTGCAGTGCTGGCTTCGTTATATTGATGACGTGTTCATTATCTGGCAAGGTACAGAGACACAACTCATCAGTTTTATACAGGATTTGAATATTAATACCTGGAATAGAGATGAGCGTACCGGGACAACCGAACCCGTGAAAAGTTCGGTTCACAGCGAATCCGAACTTCACCGGGTTCGGCCGAACATGTTTTGACCGAACCCGGCTTATGAGTCACTGATTTTCCGGTACGCGACATCAGGAGATAGTCACTGACCAGGGTGCTGAAAGAGTTAAGCGATCGGCAGTAACTGTTTCAGCATCCTGGACAGTGACTTCCAATCACAAGATACATCAACGTGTAAAAAAAAATAGAAGTTCCTACTTACCGATAACTCCGTGCTTCTTCCTCCAGTCCGACCTCCCGGGATGACGATTCAGTCCAAGTGACCGCTGCAGCCAATCACAGGCCGATCACAGGCTGCAGCCAATCACAGGCCAATCCCAGGCCAATCCCAGGCTGCAGCGGTCACATGGACTGCCGCGTCATCCAGGGAGGTCGGGATGGATGTCGAAAGAGGGACGCATCACCAGGCATGTCGAGAGGGACGCGTCACCAAGGCAACGGCCGGGAGACAGGACTGGAGGAAGAAGCAGGAAGTTCTCGGTAAGTACGAACTTTTTCTTTTTTTTTTACAGTTTGCTCTATATTGTGATCGGAATTCACTGTCCAGGGTGCTGAAAGAGTTACTGCCGATCAGTTAACTCTTTCAGCACCCTGGACAGTGACTATTTACTGACATCGCCTAGCAACGCTGCCGTAATGCCGGGTGCACACATGTAGCCACCCGTCATTACGGGAGCTCCATACATGATTTTTATGGGCTTTCTTGAATTACAGGTTCGGTCCGAATCAAACTTTTTCAAGAAATTCGGCGAACCAGCCGAACCGAACTTATCATAAGTTCGCTCATCTCTAACCTGGAACATAAAACTCACATATGTCCATGACAGGCAAAGGGTGGATTTTTTGGATGTGTCCATTGAGGCAGATGAAGAGGGAAGATTACAGACCGACGTCTTCAGGAAAGAGCCGTCGGTCAATTCTCTCTTGCACGCCACATCAGCACATACTTACTCTACTGTCAAAGCTATCCCGGTGGGTCAATTTCTGAGGATGAAGCGGATTTGCTCCTCAGACACTAAATTTGAGAATCAAGCACAGGACCTAAAAGAAAGATTCAGAGACAGGGGCTACAGTCAGAGATGCATCAAACAAGGATATAGTCGGGCCAAAAAAATGGAACGCCAACAATTATTAAATCTGCTAAAAACCAACAAGAAAGATGTGACTAATAGCAAGATTAGGTTTATCTCCACTTATAATAATCAGTGGCAGTCAATGAGGGCTATACTACAAAAACACTGGCCCATCTTGCAATTGGAACCAACTCTGACTGTAGCCCTACCATCAAATCCTCAAATGACGGCGAGAAGAAGTAAAAATCTTAAGGACATGTTAGTTAAAATTCACTACATACCTAAACAACAAAATCCCTTCTCAATCAGAGGTCCTGTACAAGGCTGTTTCCCCTGTGGGGACTGCGTGGCGTGTCCTAATGTACTACGTACGACATTTTTTGACTCTATCAAAAATGAAAGACGATTCAAAATTCTGCAATGCATCTCCTGTAGTACAACCCATGTCATCTATTATGCTACATGTGGATGTCCTAAGGTCTATGTAGGCCAAACCTCGAGGCAATTGAGAATACGTGTTTGGGAACACGTACGGGATATATCCGCCGCAAAGGATATAGATGATATAATGACCTTGAAAACAATCCCTAAACATTTCAAATTGTACCATGGATGTGATCTCAAAACATTCTCCGTACGGGGTATAGGTAGGATACATTGTGGTGTGAGAGGTGGAGATGTGAAGATGACACTTGCACAAAAAGAATGCAGGTGGATTGTCACATTGGGCACCATGACTCCACATGGTCTCAATGAGAATTTAAGCTTTGCTGCCTTTCTATAGGGCTATCCCTGTTTTGAGCACTGCTAAAAATGGTTAGAAACTCCTCTTTTGTTAAAATGTCTTTCGGATTTTAAACTTTATGATTTGTTATTAATTTGCCTGTTTTATACTCCTGTTTAGATTTCGCTGGGTGGACCTATTTTGTGTTCATTTCTGATGTGTTCACGGAGATATATCGGATAGAAGGATCATCTAGCAAAATTGAGAAAGATCTTGCTTTATTTGAGATCTTTGTTATCCCAGTTTTGATAGACACTATATGCAATTTCATTGTGACTGAATAAGTTGTCGTCATTCCCCCTGTTTGATATAAAATATTTTGTGCATTTGTATTCACATTCGCAACTTTATAATTGCGTCTTCCTTATATGGTAATCATGTTCTTCCTTCACTTTAGTTTTTTATTCACGTTTTTTTGTTTTGTATAAATACTATATTATATTAATACTTTCATTCTAATGTACTTTGTGCTATATTCACATTATTGAGATTTCTTTGACTGATTTTGTTACATTATTTACTTTTTGTTTTATTATTTTACTTGTTCTCCCCTTTGTATATTAGATGGCATAAACAATAAACCAATATACACTAATGACCTGCACTATCTTATCAACTGATTACAGATATACCTATACTGATATCCTCCGTCGCGGGGTTGTGCATGCGATGGTGAGTCTGGGAGCCCCGCCCCGTTCTCCTCTCGTCTAGACGCTGGTACTGTGCCTGCTTTGTCTCCTTGGACGCAGTATGAGTGTGACGACAGGCGACGGGATCTCGCGGCTCAGGACAAACTCCCGTGCATGTGCCGGAGACCGTACCGGAAGGACACACCGGAACATCATTACTCCCACGTTCATTATGGCCCAGCTATATAAATATGACATTCTTATCTATCAAACACTACACCCTGAGGAAGCTACATTGGCGAAACGCGAGTTGGGGCACCACTATATCAGGCTTCATTGTGTGGGCTGTCTTGACTATCTCCATCTCCATGGGTAAGCTTATGCTGATGTCTGCCATTCTAGGCAGATCTTTGTTTGACGGAACACTATAATATATGCTGGGATATTTCTCCCTTTTGTACTTATTGTAAAGATAAGAGCCCCTCTCTTTCGGATTATGCTTCTTTATAGTGTCTCTTTCACCATTTGACATTTTTAGCATTAGGACCCTTCTTTTGTTTTGTGTCCTAATTACCCTGCCATATGTATACTACTCTATACCAAATATAAGACGCTATGATGATGCATCACCGATACTGGCTTTTTTTCATTGCCTAGGGCTACTGTATTTTTTCAACACAAGATACTCGTGGCAATATAATTTTTCTTAATTACCCACACTTGATATTTTAGATCCTTATACCACCTTTTTATCTGTGTTATGTAATATTGTATGTTCTATTATAAATAAAGTTTTGTATTTATTCATATTATTTGTGGCGCTTTGACTCCTTTTTCTCAATTTCTTTGCTTAGTGCTGGAGTGTGCGCCTGTCTCGGCGTCTGACGTCATCACCCACATGTTTTTTTAGCTACTATTTAACTAGGAGTTTCCTCCCTCTTGTACACACCCCCAGTGATGTATCTGGAGGTGTGTTCGTGGGTAGGAGCTGATACGCTGCCGAACACAGGGCACCTCCCAATGGGTGGTGCCTGTTTCATCGTCGGCAGCGCATAGCTCCCCCCACCAAAATCGCAAGTCAACAAGTCCGTGTCTCCTGTAACAGCCGGCAAACTACTACATTGCAGCAAATCCGCCCACCATAGACAGAGGTCAGCAGACATCATCGACGCATGCATTCACAAAGTGAATCAGACCTATTTCCATGCAAGTTTAGGAGTGAAGGAAATAGGGTGTGTTTTACGTCTCCTCCAGTGTCCTCCAAAAAATTTATGTAGACTGCTACACCGGAGTCAAAAGACTACACCAACAAATCCCTTTATAGTCTTTTCTTCGTTTGCCATATATATGGGTCTTGTATATTTTTTAAGATTTTTAATTGGATATTTTTGGTAGTAAAATCAGCTATAAATCAGGCCTCACTACTCTGTAGAGCCTGCTCTGTGGCTTGAATAACAAGTGGTTTGTATATTAAGTGGAGTTCCAAAAACCGGATTGATTTACTGTGTTGTGTGTGACAAAGTGGGGGGCCATTGTATGTGATATATGTATTGATTGCTTGCTTGCTACAAAGTTTGCAAAAGTGACATAATTTGTAACCATTTTTCCTTTGCAGTTTCCTGAGTAGCTGAGTAAGGGGGAGGGGTTAGCTGCTACCAGGTGCTATAAATCAGGCCTCACTACTCTGTAGAGCCTGCTCTGTGGCTTGAATAACAAGTGGTTTGTATATTAAGTGGAGTTCCAAAAACCGGAGTTCAAAAGAGGAGTTAAAGCCCAAGTAAGTGCTCTTCTACTTCTTTATCTTTTTGATTAACACCTGTTCGCTGTTTTTTTTGGTAACTGGGATAATGGACAGCAAGATTGGAGGTTTTCTTCAGTGCACAGTTTGCCATATGTATGCACGACTGGAGCCGGAGTTCCAGGGTGAATATCTCTGTGGCAGATGTGAGCATATTGTTCACCTGGAAGCTCGTATTAGAGATCTGGAGGAGCAGAATGCAACACTGAGGAGGATAGACAATTTTGAACGGAGCTTGCTGCTCACAGAGCATGCAGTTAGTGGGTTACAACTGGAGGGTGAAGACATGGGTGAGCAGGATCAGGTAAGTAGCTGGGTTAATGTAGTTAGGGGCAGTAGAAAGGGGTCAAAGACAAGGAAGGCCGATCCGGTTTCTGACATTCCAGGCAAAATTGCCAAGTTGGGTGATGATGCGAGGGTGTCAGTCTCAGAAATGGCAGCCCTAGTGGATACTGATCTCCCTAACAGCCGGGAGAACAGCCCAGCTAGTAGTCGGCGGGATGGTAATGCAGGTAAGCCAAGACAATTGATAGTCGTAGGGGATTCTATAATCAGGAAGACGGATAGAATCATTTGTCGCCAAGACCACCTCAACCGAATGGTTTGCTGTCTCCCTGGTGCCAGGGTTCGGCATGTGGTGGAACGGGTGGACAAATTGCTGGGAGGGGCTGGTGATGATCCAGCTGTCGTGGTCCATGTCGGTACCAACGACAGAATAAATGGTAGGT
This sequence comes from Rhinoderma darwinii, assembly GCF_050947455.1. NCBI lineage: Eukaryota > Metazoa > Chordata > Amphibia > Anura > Rhinodermatidae > Rhinoderma > Rhinoderma darwinii. The sequence continues at coordinate 258,273,809 of NC_134690.1, forward strand.
GGAGGAGCCTTAAGAATAATTTTAAAGAACTAGGCTACAAGCTGAAGGGAAGGACCTCCAAGGTTGTATTCTCAGGAATACTGCCTGTGCCATGCGCATCACAGGAAAGACAGCGGGAGCTTAGGGAGTTAAATGCATGGCTGAAGTCTTGGTGTAGAGGAGAAGGATTTGGGTTCCTAGAGCACTGGGCTGACTTTTCATTGGGGTACAAACTGTATTCTGCAGATGATTTGCACCTAAATGGAAGGGGGTCCGCTGTGCTGGGGGAGAAAATTCTAGCTGGGGTGGCGGAGTATTTAAACTAGGGCTGAGGAGGGAGGTCAATGTAGAAAAAAAAGGGGTAGCCAGGTTAGAGAGGGGTCAGACTATATTGGTGGGGGGAGAAACAGAATGTGGGGAGAGGACTAGACAACAAGATAAGGAGATCCTTTCGTTACAAAACATCAGTGTAAATAAAAAGGACCGATCAATGTCAAATCACATTTCTGATAATAAAAGTGAAAAACTGACAGGCAAGTTAAAGAGGCTCTGTCACCAGATTTTGCAACCCCTATCTGCTATTGCAGCAGATAGGCGCTGCAATGTAGATTACAGTAACGTTTTTATTTTTAAAAAACGAGCATTTTTGGCCAAGTTATGACCATTTTTGTAGTTATGCAAATGAGGCTTGCAAAAGTCCAAGTGGGTGTGTTTAAAAGTAAAAGTCCAAGTGGGCGTGTATTATGTGCGTACATCGGGGCGTTTTTAATACTTTTACTAGCTGGGCGCTCTGAAGAGAAGTAACATCCTCTTCTCTTCAGAACGCCCAGCTTCTGACAGTGCAGATCTGTGACGTCACTCACAGGTCCTGCATCGTGACGGCCACATCGGCACCAGAGGCTACAGTTGATTCTGCACTTTTTCGTAAAGACAGGACAAATAGGAAAGGTGGTGGTGTATGCCTGTATGTGAGAAGTGATATGAAGGCGAGTGTGAAAGAGACAATAGTGGGTGAAGACTGTGAGGAGGTTGAAACCTTGTGGGTAGAACTAGAAAGGAAGGTAAACACTGAAAAAATTACTTTTGGTGCAATCTATAGACCCCCCAATATAACTGAGGAGATGGAAGTTCAGCTATATAAACAGATGGAGCGGGCTGCACAGGCGGGTACTGTAGTGATAATGGGAGATTTTAATTTCCGGGATATTAATTGGTGTCATGGTTCGGCTTCAACTGCAAAGGGGAGAGATTTCCTCAACCTGTTGCAGGAAAATTTTATGGGCCAGTTTGTGGAAGACCCGACTAGAGGTGAAGCTCTGTTGGATCTGGTCATTTCTAATAATGCAGATCTTGTTGGGAATGTCAATGTTCGTGAAAACCTTGGTAACAGTGATCATAATATAGTTACATTTTACCTATACTGTAAAAAACAAACGCAGGCTGGGAGGGCAAAAACATTTAATTTTAAGAAAGCCAATTTCCCCAGGATGAGGGCTGCAATTCAGGATATAGACTGGGAAGAACTAATGTCAAATAATGGAACAAATGATAAATGGGAGATTTTCAAATCTACTTTGAGTTATTATAGTGCAAAATTTATTCCTACAGGTAATAAGTATAAACGACTCAAATTAAACCCCACATGGCTTACACCTTCTGTGAAAGGGGCAATACATGACAAAAAAAGGGCATTTAAAAAATACAAATCTGAGGGTACATCTGCAGCCTTTGTAAAATATAAAGAGCTTAATAAAATCTGTAAAAATGTAATAAAATTAGCAAAAATACAAAATGAAAGGCAGGTGGCCAAGGATAGTAAAACCAATCCCAAAAAATTCTTCAAGCATATAAATGCAAAAAAGCCAAGGTCTGAACATGTAGGACCCCTAGATAATGGTAATGGGGAGTTGATCACAGGGGATCAAGAGAAGGCAGAGTTACTAAATGGGTTCTTTAGCTCTGTATATACAACAGAAGAAAGAGCAGCTGATGTAGCCGGTGCCAGTGCTGTTAATATATCAGTTGATATACTGAATTGGATGAATGTAGAGATGGTCCAAGCTAAATAAAATAAAATAAATGTGCACAAGGCCCCGGGACCAGATGGGTTACACCCTAGAATTCTTAAAGAGCTTAGTTCAGTTATTTCTGTCCCCCTTTTCATAATATTCAGAGAATCTCTAGTGACTGGTATAGTGCCAAGGGACTGGCGCAGGGCAAATGTGGTGCCTATTTTCAAAAAGGGCTCTAGGTCTTCCCCGGGTAATTATAGACCAGTAAGCTTAACATCCATCGTGGGGAAAATGTTTGAGGGGCTATTGAGGGACTATATACAGGATTATGTGACAATAAATAGCATTATAAGTGACAGCCACCACGGTTTTACTAAGGACAGAAGTTGTCAAACTAACCTGATCTGTTTTTATGAAGAGGTGAGCAGAAGTCTAGACAGAGGGGCCGCTGTGGATTTAGTGTTTTTGGACTTTGCAAAGGCATTTGACACTGTCCCCCATAGACGCCTAATGGGTAAATTAAGGACTATAGGTTTAGAAAATATAGTTTGTAATTGGATTGAGAATTGGCTCAAGGACCGTATCCAGAGAGTTGTGGTTAATGATTCCTTCTCTGAATGGTCACCGGTTATAAGTGGTGTACCCCAGGGTTCAGTGCTGGGACCACTATTATTCAACTTATTTATTAATGATATAGAGGAAGGGATTAATAGCACTATTTCTATTTTTGCAGATGACACCAAGCTATGTAATATAGTTCAGACTATGGAAGATGTTCATGAATTACAGGCAGATTTAAACAAACTAAGTGTTTGGGCGTCCACTTGGCAGATGAAGTTTAATGTAGATAAATGTAAAGTTATGCATCTGGGTACCAACAACCTGCATGCATCATATGTCCTAGGTTGCGCTACACTGGCGGATTCACTTGTTGAGAAGGATCTGGGTGTACTTGTAAATCATAAACTCAATAACAGCATGCAGTGTCAATCAGCTGCTTCAAAGGCCAGCAGGATATTGTCGTGTATTAAAAGAGGCATGGACTCACGGGACAGGGATGTAATAATGCCACTTTACAAAGCATTAGTGAGGCCTCATCTAGAATATGCAGTTCAGTTCTGGGCTCCAGTTCATAGAAAGGATGCCCTGGAGTTGGAAAAAATACAAAGAAGAGCAACGAAGCTAATAAGGGGCATGGAGTATTTAAGTTATGAGGAAAGATTGAAAGAATTAAACCTATTTAGCCTTGAAAAAAGACGACTAAGGGGGGACATAATTAACTTATATAAATATATTAATGGCACATACAAAAAATATGGTGAAATCCTGTTCCTTGTAAAACCCCCTCAAAAAACAAGGGGGCACTCCCTCCGTCTGGAGAAAAAAAGGTTCAAGCTGCAGAGGCGACAAGGCTTCTTTACAGTAAGAACGGTGAATTTATGGAATAGCCTACCGCAGGAGCTGGTCACAGCAGGGACAGTAGATGGCTTTAAAAAAGGGTTAGATAATTTCCTAGAACAAAAAAATATTAGCTCCTATGTGTAGAAATTTTTCCTTCCCTTTTCCCTTGGTTGAACTTGATGGACATGTGTCTTTTTTCAGCCGTACTAACTATGTAACTATGTAACTATGTAACCACCTATTGTGTATTTTTTATTATAAAGATGATTCTAAACTTTATATGCAAAGACTTTTTTAAAAAATATTTAAATTATGGACATAGGCAAAGGAAGTAATAATGTTGGAATTAATTTTATAAAGCTACTTTTTAGAGTTGTTCATTTGTGTCGATTTTACACCTCTTATAGACTGCTCAAAGGGATTAGATGAAAGAGCAAAAATTTAGTTGCTCATGCAATCCATGGGGTGCCGAGGAGCCCAATTTAAATATCCATCTGGACTCCCTTTGTAGGACCACTGTATCTATATCTCCTCCCCTTATCGATGGATGAATTAGTTCGATAACTGTAAATTTAAGGCATTTTGCATTCCCCCCATGATTTAGATGTACATGTCTGGCCACTGGTTTATCCCTGTCTTTCGAGATGTCCCCTTGGTGCTCTAGGACCCTCTTTCTCCATTCTCTAGTGGTCTTACCTATGTAGTCTAAGGGACAGCTACATGTGATTTTATACACTACATTTTTTGAACTACAATTTATGAAATCCCTAACATTGTAATTTTCTCCAGTATACGAGCTCGCGCGGTGATACAAAATACGAAACAATTTACGAGCTCGTATAGTGGAAAAAATTACAATGTTAGGGATTTCATAAATTGTAGTTCAAAAAATGTAGTGTATAAAATCGACACAAATGAACAACTCTAAAACGTAGCTTCATACAATTGATTACAACATTATTACTTCCTTTGCCTAAGTCCATAATTTAAATATTTAAAAAAAAAGTCTTTGCATATAAAGTTTAGAATCATCTTTATAATAAAAAATACACAATAGGTGGTTACTACCAAAAATATCCAATTAAAAATGTTAAATCTTAAAAAATATACAAGACCCATATATATGGCAAACTAAGAAAAGACTATAAAGGGATTTGTTTGTGTAGTCTTTTGACTCTGGTGTAGCAGTCTACATTAATTTTTTGAAGTTACCGCATGAACACTGGAGGAGACATAAATAACGTGCCCTATTTCCTTCCCTCCCAAACTTGCATGGAAATAGGCCTGATTCACTTTGTGAATGCATGCGTTGATGATGCCTGCTGACCCTCTGTCTATGGTGGGCGGATCTGCTGCAATGTAGTAGTTTACCGGCTGTTACAGGAGACACAGACTTGTTGACTTGCGATTTTGGTGATTTTGTATTAGTGTGTTCTTGTTTGCACTAATTACATTAAGCCAATAATCTCAGACTCAAAGGCACCTAGTGCACAACCTTGTGTGCATCCATATTATCACATGCTCCGCTAGATCATTAGACCAATGCATGGGATACCCGACCTTTACCAGATCCAAACCTAAACAACACCACGGTAAGTAAAAATCGTATCGGGTCCCTCCCTCAAACTTTACACCATTGTTTTCCTTCCCATCTTTGAGGACCCCCCCCCCCCTTCGCCGACACTCCAGCCACGGTTACAAGAGAATAAAAAAAAAAAATACACACTGTCAGTGAATCCAAACCATTCCCATGAAAACCGCCACCCTAACTCTAAAGCTCAACCACGTCCTATAACCAAACCAAATTAATAGGGGTCACTATGACCTCACTAAAACCCACCCATCTTATTGGCTCCATTTTACTCACTACAAATCCTGTCATGTTGCCCCCCCCCCAAAGCTCCACCCTGAGTCTGGTCTTTGTCCGGCCACTGCCTCACCAATGGCTCAGCTAAAAGGGTTTTCATTGGGTGTATAAACGACCATCTAATTAATAATAACAATGGGTTCCATTTAATTTTAATAATCCGTATGATAATTATATAAGTAAAATGTTTTTACCTAATACACAGGGGCGGACATTGACAGCAAAGTGTCACTGTGCAAGAAGTTTTATGGAACCGTCTCCATTCAATGACAAAAAAGCTACACAAAGATATAATATATCCCACATTAGACACATTGGGCATACACTGCATACATGATGCATGCACGGCACTCATACATTAGAAACATGATACATACACACTGTTATATATTCGAAACACACGTATTGGAATATACTGCATTTATGCTACTCACACATTAAACACATGCAACACACACATCGTTCACATATTAGACACATGCAGCACAGACACCGCTCACATATTAGTAGCAAGCAACACACACATCGCTCACATATTAGACACATGCAGCACACACACATCACTCACATATTAGACACATGCAGCACACTCACATCACTCACATATTAGACACATGCAGCACACACTCCACTCAAATATTATACGCATGCAACACACACATCGCTCACATATTAGTAGCAAGCAGCACACACATCACTCACATATTAGACACATGCAGCACACACTCCGCTCAAATATTATATGCATGCAACACCCACATCGCTCACATATTAGACACATGCAGCACACACTGCTCAAATATTATACGCATGCAACACACACATCGCTAACATATCAGACACCTTCAGCACACACCGCTCACAGATTAGTAGCAAGCAACACACACATCGCTCACATAGTAGACACATGCAGCACGCACCGCTCACATGTTATATGCATGCAACACACATATTGCTCACATATGAGACACATGTAGCACACATGCCGCTCACATATTAGTAGCAACCAACACACACACCGCTCACATATTAGACACATGCAGCACACATGGCTGAAATATTATACACATGCAACACACACATCGCTCACATATTAGGCACATGCAGCACACACCGCTCACATATTAGTAGCAAGCAACACACACATCGCTCACATATTAGACACATGCAGCACACAAACCGCACACATATTAGACACATGCAGCACACACTCCACTCAAATTTTATACGCATGCAACACACACATCGCTCACATATTAGTAGCAAGCAGCACACACATCACTCACATATTAGGCTGGGTTCACACGACCTATTTTCAGACGTAAACGAGGTGTATTATGCCTCGTTTTACGTCTGAAAATAGGGCTCCAATACGTCGGCAAATATCTGCCCATTCATTTGAATGCGTTTGCCGACGTACTGTGCCGACGACCTGTCATTTACGCATCGTCGTTTGACAGCTGTCAAACGACGACGCGTAAAATGACTGCCTCGTCAAAGAAGTGCAGGGCACTTCTTTGAAACGTAATTTGAGCCGTTTTTCATTGAAGTCAATGAAGAACAGCTCAAGATTACGGGCGTCAAAGACGCCTCGCAAAATGCGAGGAGGAGCTTTTACGTCTGAAACGACGCAGCTGTTTTCTCATGCAGCACACAAACAGAGCATGCTCACATATTAGTAGCAAGCAACACACACATCACTCACATATTAGACACATGCAGTACACAAACCGCACACATATTAGACACATGTAGCACACAAACAGAGCCTGCTCACATATTAGTAGCAAGCAACACACACACACCGCTCACATATTAGACACATGCAGCACACACCGCTCACAGATTAGTAGCAAGCAACACACACATGTCTCACATAGTCGACACATGCAGCACGCAACGCTCACATATTATATGCAAGCAACACACACATCACTCACATATTAGACACATGCAGTACACAAACCGCACACATATTAGACACATGTAGCACACAAACAGAGCCTGCTCACATATTAGTAGCAAGCAACACACACACCGCTCACATATTAGACGTATGCAGCACACAAACCGCTCACATATTAGATACATGCAGCACACAAACCGCTCACATATTAGACACATGCAGCACACACACCGCTCACATATTAGACACATGCAGCACACACACCGCTCACATATTAGACACATGCAGCACACACAGCGCTCACATATTAGGGTAAGGCCACACGGTGCGAACACGGTGAGTTTATGTTGCGTTTTAAAACCGCAGTAAGTAATTTTTCAATAGAAGTCAATGGTGACATTTTGGTTCTGGACAGACTGCTGCTAGTATATTACAATGTGTTTTTTGTGCAGTTAACTGCATCTTCATAATGTCCGACCGCATGCAGTTAATGACCGCGCTGCCAAAGTTGCTGCTGAACTGCTTGCGTTTTTACTAACCGTTCTGCAATACATTGTAATGAACAATATACAGGAAGCACCTAACAAACTTCAACACGGGTGAAAACTATGTCCATCAATTATTTCCTTTAAAAACGCAACAGAACTGCAGCATTACAGAGACAAAAAATGCATGCAGTTGACTGCATGCGGTTTCCAAACGCAGCAAAACCGCCCAGTGTTGCCTTACCCTCGGACACATGCAGTACATATTAATATTAGATGCATTCAGCGCACACACGGCTCACATATTAAACGTGTTCCTTGGTGAATTTATTGGTATGTTTAGGGTCATCTTTATGCTGCAAGGCCCCCTTTCAGCTGAGCTTCAATCTTTTGACCGAAGGTCTTACATTATCCTCAAGGACTATCTGGTGGAATGAAGAATTCTTAGTGGATGATGGTGAGTTGCCCAACCGGATGAAGCAAATCAGCCCTATACTATAACATTTCCACCATCATGCTTTACAGCTGGTATCGGGTTCTCATGAAATCCTGACTTTGGTTTTTCTCCAAACTTGTCTCTGGTATTGAAACAAAATAGCTTTCTTTGCCTTATTTGCCCAGAACACATTGTTTTAGAAGTCCCACTGTTTTCCTTGATGGTCATGAGCATAGTTTAGTCTTGTCCTGATGTTCGTTCTGGAAAACAAAGATTTTCTCCTCATACACCTCGCATGCAGATCTAATTTTGCAGTCTCTTTCTGATGGTAAACTCATGCACTTTGTCAACAATAGTGGAGAGAATTACCTGTCATAATGAAATAGGGAATTCTTTCAGCATCTTACATTCTGCTTTCGGGCAAAATTTGTTAGGACTGTCTCGCCTATGGAACCCCATAGATTCATATATCAAGTCCAGAGTCAACGCAGCCGTCTACCAGGAAATTTTAGAGCACTTCATGCTTCCCTCTGCTGACAAGCCTTATGGAGATACTATGCCTACATGGAGAGCGCCAAAAGAGCAGAGCCAGCCAATCCCCAATTCCCAAAGGTTAAACATTAATTAGATAAATATCTGTATATTGGTATGAAATGTCTGAAAAGGGAAGAAGAAAGGGAGGGGGGCGGGACTTACAAGCCCTAAATAAGCATGATGGTACCAGTGGGGATACCCACTGAATGAATTATAAACCTAAAGAACGGAGTCCGACACACCGAAAATTAATTAAAAGGTGAGAATTTTCGTCTAGGGCCGAAACGCGCGTCGGGGTTGATGCCAGACAGTGCTGACTTTGACATGGGTAAGGTGCTCTATTTTAGAGCCATTTATATGTAGGCTCCATTTACCTCTTTTGCTGTCATTTCTATGTACACACCTAATGGTGTATATCTGTGCGTGTAATTGGTTGCTATGTTTAAACTCCTGCATCTAGCCTTGATTAATATGTGCCACTTATTTGTGGTCTTTACCTGTTGATTTGGATGCAGGACATTATATATCACGGCTCCACCTACACTTGTAGTAGAATGAATACAACTTAAATATTGCATGTATCATTGTCTGGTATCCTTTTCATACTGTGGTAATCATCTTTAACTTTTAATTGTTGTTTTTGTTATTTGTCTCAATAACATTCTCACCTTTTAATTAATTTTCGGTGTGTCGGACTCCGTTCTTTAGGTTTATAAGCCTTATGGAGATGCTGATTTCATTTTCCAGCAGGATTTGGCACCTGCCCACACTGCCAAAAGTACCAATACCTGTTGTAATAACCACAGTATCACTGTGCTTGATTGGCCAGCAAACTCACCTGACCTAAACCCCATAGAGAATCTATGGGGTATTGTCAAGAGGAAGATGAGACACCAGACCAAACAATACAGACGAGCTGAAGGCCGCTATCAAAGCAACCAGGACTTCCATAACACCTCAGCAGTGCCACAGGCTGATCGCCTCCATGCCACGCCGCATTGATGCAGTAATTCATGCAGAGTCGGAGCCCCGACCAAGTATTGAGGGCATATACTGGACATACTTTTCAGTAGGCCAACATTTCGGTATTAAAAAACATTTTTGAAATTGGGCTTATATAATATTCTAATTTTCTGAGACACTAAATTTTGGGTTTTCATTAACTGTTAGCCATAATCTTCAACATTAAAATAAAAAAAATGCTGGAAATAGATCACTCTGTGTTTATTGAATCTATAGAATATATGAGTTTTTTACTGAATTACTGAAATAAATAAACTTTTTGATGATATTCTAATTAATTGAGAAGGACTAGTATACTGTCATTTCCTATGGATTGTAATTGAATCCACATGCACTTTAAGGCCACGTTCAGGCGTGGCGGAATTGCTGTTGAATTCCGCTACGGACAGTCCGCAGTGGAATTCTGCAGCAGCCGTTTTTTACATTTGTTTCTATACATTTTTAGGAAACTTAGTTCAGACGTTGCGGAAAATAACTGTGCGGATATTAGGCTGCCGTGCAGAATTTTGTGTTGCGGAGAAGCAGCGGAGTTTCACTGCGGATTTCAGCCTTTGCGATGCAAAAACTGGAATCTGTGGCATGTCCGCTGTGCTATCTGCAACGTCTGAATTACGCAAAATATGCAAATGTTGCTGCAGATTCGTTGCGTAATTGCCCTGAATCTGCACCAACATTTGCAGCGGAACAATTCTGCCACGTGTGAACGTGGCCTAAGCGTTAATTGACAGAGAGTTATTTTGCGCTGATTTAGACGCAGAAACCATGTCGCCAAATCTGCGCCAAAAAACATCTAAAATCGCCCCCCCCCCATTGATTTCAATGAGCGGCAGAGGCTTTTTTTTTTCCAGCTCATGGGAAACAAAGCGACATGTTCTTTCTTCCTGCGGGTTCCTTCTCTGACCTCCCATAGAAATCATCATGTATTTTTGGCAATTTGTACAATGTACTGTCCTTAGTAAATTATTATTTGCACTGATATGTTTCTAGTGTTCTTCGTTATAAGACAACAAATTTTACTTCTAATAACCCTTTTATTATTCAAAGATGTTATTGCTTAAATGCTATTTTGCGCCCATCTCCTCTGCAGTGATCACTGATATCTGTTCCTGATGCAAATTAACACAAATGAAAATAAGCCACATAAATGACAAAGGACTTACCTGTATGCTAATGAAAGTGGTATACTGATGTGCTTTAACCACTAAATATGTCGCTTCTATATCTATAATGCCTAAGAACATATATTTCCACCATCTCCTTTTCAAAATTGCCAATAAGTTTTCTTCCCCTAAAATTGAACAAGACAACAAAGTTTAGAAATCACATAAATCAATTCAGTGGATGTACTATTTTAATTCATTATACATTATATTGTGGTGGACATATATATTTTCATCTTATTATCTGGATCAGGAACTATATTGAATCTTTTAGTGCTATTTTATTAAATATGTTTCTATTTTATTATGTTATTTTGTGTGAGATTGATTTAATCTTGTATGCATTTTTGATATTCCGGCAACATATTAGGAATTTTGGATACAGATAATTTGAGGCTATATGGCCCGTACGTTGGTTATTTTTTGTCCCCTATATAGAGTATATCAGCAATTGTGGAGGCGGTATGGCTTGTATGTAGGTTATTAGTGTGTTGAAATAAAATGATATAGATTTATATAACGTGGTTTCTATTTGTGGTATCTAGAGTGCTGATATACAACTTTAGTTTTTTATTTACAATTTTATATTTTTGTTTCAGGAAAACCCATTTTTAATGTCAATGTTTAATATTTTTATGATTAGTGAAATATTTGAACATATATAACAATGTATACATTTGTGACAAAGTCATGTGCAGGATACGTTAAGATGCCCCCATTCAGTTTTAGGCCACATGCACACGTTGCGGAATTTGGTGCAGAAAATGCACATCAAAACCACAGGTTAACGTAGGTGATTCCGCTGGTAAAATCTGCACCTAGTATTGTGCTTTTTTTATGCATTTTAGGTGCGGTTTTTATATTTTGATGCAGAAATAGGTGTTGTTTTTATGCTGCAGATTTTGGTGCGTTTTAAAAAAAAAAAAAATAGTCAGATACAATTCGCAAGCAGAAACACAAGATAAATTGACATGCTGCAGATTTTAAATTACACTTCGCAGGTCAATTTCCATGCAGAAAAAATCCGCAATGTGTAGATGAGATTTCTTGAAATCTCATTTACTTTGCTAGTACTGTATTAAGCTGCGGATTTGCTGCACGAAAATCTGCGCGGCATCGTGTGCATTTGGTCTTAAAGTCCTACGACTGATCTGATGCTGAATCCCTGATTCACATTACTTCTAGTATATTTTTTTCCCCACCCTGAATATTCTGGATCATTGGGTGAACAGAGAGCTATTTATAGTTGATGCTGAACTACCTGGAAATGAGATGAGGCATTTTACTGTAAAGTAATATAAATTGTCTGCTTTCACTGTGTGAAGAATACTGGTGTCCTCAACTCATTTGTACCATGGAACATCTGTTATTAAGGCATATTCCTTAAAGTATCTGCATTTCAAAGGAAATCGAAAGTGAAAAAAGTTACTGTACTATAAAGAAGGTGAATTTTTTATTTCTATGATAATGAATATGACATACAGTACATCCTGTGCTCATTACACGCTGATTCTCAATATATTCTACCATTAATTAAACTGCGAAATGTCACAATTCTCATGTTACAGGTTTCCTAACTATTTGCAGCCTGTCTTTAAGCAAACTGCATCCAAAAGCATACTACAAAAAAAGCTAAAACCCGCAAAAAAGATAACATTAGTTTTATGTTTAATGCAGACAGAAAAAGTTTAATAGCTTAACACGTCTGCTATGTAGAATTGCTTTTGTGCTATTTGACAATATCTATAACATACTCAAATTATATTTACCTTATTTTTAGATCCTTGCTATTTGTTCACTGCTGTTTTATGATTGTTTACAGTGCAGGCTAACCAATTGAAATATTTTCTACCAATATTTTTATCCAGCCATGCTAAAAATATCAGTCCCATTTTATTGTGCACCTAAGGCAGCACAGTGGATCAGTGGTTAGCGCTGTTGCCTTGCAGCACAGGGGTCCTGGGTTAAAATCCAACCAATGACATCCTCTCCATTGAATTTGTTATTCTGGGGACCACACACAGTTTTTATCCACTCAAGTAAGAAGTGCAGTACAAGGAAATCCTGGACTATGTCCTTTCTCTTGGCAAATGAGAATTACCATTCGCCCCCATGGTGTTGATGATTCACTGGCAGCAAGGACGTAGTCAGGGATCCCCCCTCACTTACTCAGGTATATGTACTGTGGGTCTGCTGGATTCATTATTTTACAGTTTTTATATTTTTATTTACATAAAATGTTAAGTAATTTTGAAAATAAACTTCTTGACATATCTTTTACTGATTCTGAGTTAGAGCCAAGCTCCTAACCCCCCAGCATAACGAGCTTGTTCAGTTTCTATACCAAGTTTGTTCTGATGATTTGCATTATGAAAATTGGAGTATTTACACCATGCATTGCACAAGTTTAGCTAGTGAAAACTAAGAGTGAGAGCATAACATTATAGGAGCTCAGCTAAGATTGCAAGGGGAGTGTCTGTCAACAAACTGTCAACTGGTTCCAGTAGCAACCAGCAGAGTCCTGAATGCAGATGGTAAGTAAGGACCAGTTTGAGATCGGTAAAGAGATGTATTTGATGAATACTTATATTACTACTACTTACTACTATTTACATAGATGCTGTTCAAAGGTTTTTTGGTTGCAGTTATTCCTGTCAATGATGAGAAATGTTACCACCTCACTAGAATACAGGCGCATCCTATAGCTTTCCTCATGCAGTATATCCATATAGTAGATATCTGTTTGAATGATGAAAAGAGCTAAACTTAAAAACAAAGCTTACAAATAAGCCTTTTACCGCTACACATTCCAAATGAATATATATGTTTACGATGTTTGTATAAGCAGTTAAAATGAGAAATAACTATTGACTTACAATATTGACAAATCTGGCTAATATCCTGCATTTATTACTGTTTGTTAAGGCTTACATTAAAAACCCGCGCTGGCCACATAAAGCTGTCCTTGATACATCTTGGAGTATTATTTATCAGCATAGCCCAGGTTTACTGCACACACAACTGCCCTGAACAAGGAATTTCTAAAAAGGTATAACCTAGGTAACTGATATAAAATTAATTCAAAGCAGATTTATAACAATGAACATTATCCTCCAAATTCAGTGTTTTTTTTTGCATTTTATGTATTCTTATTATACCAAATATTTGTGCTGCTGGAAAGTTCAGCTATTGTCAGATGCCAGAAATACAAAGAGAAAATATATGCTGGCACCTTATGTTGTGCCTTAACACTGAAGTCATGTAGAAGTGCCACAATTCCTAAGGCATACCCATTCTCCACAAGCCTTTCTTCCATCTCATTGACCATTGGACTATTCTCAATTCAAAACATAACTAGACTGACAGAATCATCTGCAGAAGTCACAATGCATGACAAACCAACTTTCTTCAGTCAAACAGGTTGATCTCAGTTAAAATAAGAAAATATGGTACTTTGCAAATCGGATTTAAAGACACGTGATAACTCATCTCAGATAGTTTCAAATAGTAAAGTTCCTGTGATCCCACATAAATGGGACCTGACATGTGCAGTTATTCTCCAAATATGGAGAAGTAAATAAAAAATTAAAGGGGTAGTTTAGGAAACCCATTTTCATATACCCTTTTTGGCGATTCTGAGTTAAGAGGATTCTTATCTCTTGGCCAGAGCAAATAACAGTTTACAAAGAATGTCTCCGGCTCTGGACAACACAAAAAAAATAAATTCCGCTCACTGTGCTTCCTATAGAATCAGGGGTTACTTCATTTAGATGGTGCCTGAATAAATCTGCATCGGCAGACACTATAATCCATGAAGAAAGGCAATTGAAAAATCCAGCACTTCATCCAGTGAGATTAAAAAACATATTAATTTATTTAAATACATTAAAAAATTGATATAATAACACATCCTAGGAATAAATTTATCTTACGCGTTTCAAGCCAATGTAGCGTGGCTCTTACTCATAGTAACTGAATTAAGATGAATTTATTCCTAGGATATGTTATTTATTATGTACATTTTTTAATGTATTGAAATAAATTAACATGTTTTTTAATCAGGGCTCTGGAGAACCTGTCCTGCATTACACATACAATCCACTGATTTTAATGAGCTTTATGCCATGCTTAATTTCCCCTTTGGTGGCGCTGCAGCTAAATTAAACACTTACTTTGGGGTTTCCCACAGATTACAGCAGGGGGACACTGTTCTAGCTGCTTATTGTTAAGGGAGTCTTCTAACAAGTAGTGATTGTCCAAAGAGGACAACCCCTTTAAGGACACAGATCCTCCATAAAGGCATAAACTCAAGGAGCAGGGAGATATGGTATGAGCCCATAGCAGGCTATGGATGCCGTATTCAAGATCTGTCTAATATGTGCCGTGTGCTTAGCCCTGTGCATGAGTCCTTGTATGTCCAGGCTGAACATTCAAAGCAAAGTATGAGGTTTAAATGTTTAAGCAAAGATTATTCTATCATGACTGCAATGACCACAGTGTAGTTGGATACCGTGTGTTCGGTTAATGTTAGTAAAGTCAGAGTCTGAATGACTAAGTTTTATATCTAAAATTACCGAAATGCAGCATGAGCCACAAGGCAAAACATTTAATTTTTGTGCCCTCCAAAAGCAAAAAGAGTTTAGCACAAACCAAAAAGTAACAAAGAATTCTCCATCCACAGCTGTTAGTGCCCCACTGTGCCAGTACAATGCTAACAATCAAATAATAACATACTATCGTAGCTGAGACATAAGCATTTTAAATAAAAGACAGACAAGGAGGCGGACTGACGATGGGACATGTCCACAGTGGCGGATTATCATTAGGGCGTTTCGGGCGGTCGCCCGGGGCCCAAGACTGCCAGGGGGCCCAACCCCCTCATGCCCAGTGGCGTCGCTAGCACCGGAGGGAGCCCCGGTGCCAGGACCGCACCTGTCAGGCGAGGGGAGCTTTGCTTCTACTTAGCAGCCGTGGTCTGTGCTGCTTTAGAAGCTCCCCTTCCAGCCCCCCTTCCCTGCTCTAAACACCTCTGCTGCTAGCTGTCGGGACATGGGGGAGGGGAGACTGTCGGCGGGCTCTGTGCTGTGAGCAGGAGAAGAGCTGCAGTGAAGACATAAAAGGTAAGTGCATGTGTGTTTAATATCCATATTCATGTGTGTTTAATGTCCATATTCATGTGTGTTTAATGTCCATATTCATGTATGTTTAATATCCATATTCATGTGTGTTTAATGTCCATATTCATGTATGTTTAATATCCATATTCATGTGTGTTTAATATCCATATTCATGTGTGTTTAATGTCCATATTAATGTGTGTTTAATGTCCATATTCATGTGTGTTTAATGTCCATATTAATGTATGTTTAATGTCCATATTCATGTGTTTACAAGGTGTACTTTGTGTATAATGTGCATACTCGTGTATAATGTGCCTACTTAGTGTATAATGTGCATACTCGTGTGTACTTTGTGTACTATGCATACTTTGTGTATAATGTGCCTACTTTGTGTACTTTGTGCATAATGTGTGTACTTTGTGTACTGTGCGTACTTTGTGCATAATGTGCCTACTTTGTGCATAATGTGCGTACTTTGTGCATAATGTGCGTACTTTGTGTACTTTGTGCATAATGTGCGTACTTTGTGCATAATGTGGTACTTTGTGTACTGTGCGTACTTTGTGCATAATGTGCCTACTTTGTGCATAATTTGCGTACTTTGTGCATAATGTGCGTACTTTGTGCATAATTTGCGTACTTTGTGCATAATGTGGTACTTTGTGTACTGTGCGTACTTTGTGCATAATGTGCCTACTTTGTGTACTTTGTGCATAATGTGGTACTTTGTGTACTGTGCGTACTTTGTGCATAATGTGCATAATGTGCGTACTTTGTGCATAATGTGCCTACTTTGTGTACTTTGTGCATAATGTGCGTACTTTGTGCATAATGTGCCTACTTTGTGTACTTTGTGCATAATGTGCCTACTTTGTGCATAATGTGCCTACTTTGTGTACTGTGTGTACTTTGTGCATAATGTGCGTACTTTGTGTACTGTGTGTACTTTGTGCATAATGTGCCTACTTTGTGTACTAGTGTTTAGGTAGTGTTAGCAATAGTTACGGCGCGGCAGGGTGGTGGTGGAGAAGGGGGGCCCAAGTTTGGGTAACAGCCCAGGGCCCATGGTCTTCTTAATCCGCCACTGCATGTCCACTGGACCTTTTAACTAATGCCAGAATTACCAGATGGCAATTTTAGACCTCGGTTCCATATTACACGGTTTTTACAACTGAATCCCGTTTGGAAACATTAGGAATTGGCTGTATCACTACTGTAAAATCTGACAAACTGTGCTATTGAAAACGATTGCATGCACTCAGACCTTATCAAACCTTTAAAAATTGATTAAGTAACGCAGTGGCGTAGCTATAAGGGTCGCAGCAGTCTCTGAGACCCAGCGACTTGACGTCTAGTGGTTCGGTGACAGGAGGAGGAATTGGGACGAACGGGAGTGGGATCCCTTACCCCCAGTCTCAGACGGGGGCGGGGTATCAATGATGTACTCAGGAAGGAGAGATGCGGGGGGGATGAGCGCTGCTGCTGGGGCTGAGTTTTTGAAAGCGCCATCTGGGAGGGGGGATGGGCTCACTGCTATCGGACGCTTGCTGTGCAAAACGTGGGTCGGTCTTGTGGCTGTGCATGTCACCTGGTAAGCCACAGCATAGGGAGGGGGGCCAAGCTAGAGGAGGAAGAACTACTTGCTCCACCTCCTCTTCCTTCCGTGGCGGAGAGTGTCTGCTAGCTGTAATCCTCACCCGCGCAGCCTGCAGTTTTATAGTAAGGAACTGGGAACAAGACCGACTGTAAATTAATAGCTAATGCACTAGTTTCCTCTTAATGACTGCCTTCATCCTGGCAGTGTGATGTGTTGGGACCCCCACTGATCACTAGAATAGGGGTCCCAAGCCCGTTGTTCCTCGTCACTGCGGTCATAGTTTGAATAGAGCGCTGTCCACAGTGGTCAAGCATGCGTCCTGCAACTATACTCTATATCTATGGGGCTGACGGAGACAGCTGAGTGCTGTACTTCGCTAATAACTATGAATTGAGCAGCAGGGTGCATGCTTGACCACTGCAGGCATCACTTTATTTAAATTCTGACCGCAGTGACGAGGAACAAGGGGCTTGGGACCCCCATTCTATGATCAGTGGGCGAAGTCAACACCTTGAACACTTAAGGCCCTTTTACATGGGCCAAAGATCGGGCCAATGAGGGTTCATATGGACGCTCATTCTCGATCATTACCCTGTGTAAACTAGGCAGCCATCAGCCGATGAACGAGCAAACGCTTGTTCATCGTCTGATCGTATAGTTTATGCAGCAATAAATATTATCGTTGTCGGCAGCACATCTCCCAATGTAAACAGGAAGCTGTGCTTCCGACATGATAGAAATGAATGGAGATGAGCCATCGTAGTAATGAGCACTCATCCCCATACATTACTGATCACAGCTCATTGTGATGGGAGCAAACGAGCTCCGATCAACAAGCGGTCTCGTTGATCGGAGTTCATTGTTACGGCCAAAATTGCCCTGTTGTAAAGAACCCTTAGTTATCTTCCTCAAAAAATTCCTGAACAATGTTTGTAGTGTGGCGGGGGCATTATCCTGCTGAAAGAGGGCACTGCCATTAGGGAACAATGCTGCCATGAAGGGATGTACTGGTCTGCAACAATGTTTAGGTGGGTGGTATGTGTCACATCCATATGAATGCCAGAACCCAAGGTTTTTCAGCAGAACATTGTCCAGAGCATCACACTGCCTCCGCCGGCTTGTCTTCTTCCCTAATGCATCCTGGTGCCTTCTCTTCCGCAGGTAAGCAACACAGATGCACCCGGCCATCCACATGATGTAAAAAGGGTATGAAGAGAAGTTGGGGGGGTCCAAGAAGAACTTTGCACCGGGCCCATGAGCCTTTAGCTATGCCCCTGAAGTAATGATTAGTGTTTCCTGCAGTAAGGCCCTATCCTTGTAATTGCTTAAGCCGCAAAGACCCTTTTACACTGGTCGATGCTCGAGAAAATGCTTGTTAATCGACTAATCGGATCTTGGTCGCTAGTTGGCAGCACATCTCCCTGTGTAATTAGGGAGAACAAGGAAGGTGAATATCTGCCGCCAATTTGCAAACACGATTTGGTGTGGATTTATGGCCGGAATTCCTAGCAGAAGCTGTTCCAGATTTGCTGCAGAGTTTCCCTGAGGTCCTCTGCACACGTCCTGTCCAGAAATTCTGCAGCGTTTTTGCTAAGTATTGATGGGTTGCAGATTCAGAATTCGCACTGCAGGTCAATTTCTGCATGTGTTTTTTGTGGATTTTATCATGAAAAATCCAGACAGAAATTCTGCAGTAAATACGCAATGTGTGCAGGAGGCCTTAGATTGAGGTGCCTTTAGCCCACCAAAGATAACGATTCTGAGGTTTCACCCACCAGAACTGGCTCTTATCCACTTTTAACTGCACAGTAAACTTTGCTGCTTACATTGTACAAAATCAGAACGTAGGCCCACCGATTTCTCCTCTATTCTTGTAGTGGGCTATTCCAATGCATGAAATATATAATATTTTTTTTGCTTTTGGATGTGAGAATGACTTTATTTTTTAGTAAAATACGCTATCGTACTTGACCTTAATTATTTTGAGGGTATGTTCACACGCTTAACAAAAAAAACAGAAAATACGGAGCTGTTTTCAAGGGAAAACAGCCCCTCATTTTCAATGAAAAACTGCTCCAAAAACGGCTCAAGTGACATGCACTTCTTTTTACAAGGCGTTTTTTTACGCGGACATTTTTAAAAACGGGCGGGTAGAAAATGCCCCGTGGGAATGAAATGCCGTTTTTCCCATTGAAATCAATGGGCAGATGTTTGGAGGTGTTCAGCCCCCATATTTTCAGCCGTTTTTTAGGGCATTTTACGGCACGAAAAACATCTGAAAATAGGCCATGTGATCATACCCTTAGACTGAAGAACTTTTAGAAACTTTGAGAACTGACAGAACTTTAATCCATTAAACTAAGCAAAACACATGCATGATTTTAGTCCTTATAGATGTTGTACAGGATGGAAAAATCCATTGCTATATAACTAGGCTTAGAGTTTTACTTTACTTTGTTAGAAAAGTGGACTTTTATCGACATATTGTGAAAATGTGAACCACTGTAGAAACAGTTTATTTGGTAGAGAAATGAAATGTCAGCATTAAAAAGAAAAACAAGGAAAATAAACATAGATTATTGAAGTATATGCCCCAGGATAAAGCTTTTATTCCCAATTAGCACCTTGATGATCGCAACTCTAATTTATTGTGGTAATCTGCAGGCAATATCCTGATGTATGGAAATTACAGCATAAACGTTTCAGCAGTATTGACTTTACATTCACTCATGAAGGATGAGTAAAGGTTCCGAACATTCAATGAGTCACCTCTCTCCTGTGGCTTTATACATAACCTCCTCAGAAAATGACTACTATATGCATGCTACGTGTAGGGTCTCATTCACACATTGCAGATTTAGTCAGTATTTTGCAACAGTATTATGAAGCCAAAATCAGGCAGGAGTGTATGCAAAGAAGAAAATAAGTATAAATCTTTTCATTATGTTTCCACTGTATTTAGGATCCGGTCCTGGTTTTGGCTTCCAAATACTGATGCAATAGACTAACCAAATCAGCAATGTGTGAATAAGGCCTTAGATTGCAGATGGCCATCTTCCTATTCTGGCAGAAACGAGAGCTGTTTAGCTTAGTGGTGCAAAGATAAATCTAATGAGATTCGGCTGTAGAAATAACAAGCACCTGCTCGGAGTTTGACATAATGGATGCCGTCCAAGACCGTGTTTACTGCAGCACTTGGTGCATGTTAAAAGAATAGCAGACTGTCACAGTGCAGTATTAGTGCAATATTCTGAGCTTTCACCTTTCATCAACATCTAAAGGAACTAGTCTTTTCATAGATGCATCCTTACAATAGGGATATAAAGTACATGACAAATCACATACATGCGGGTACTATTCCAGGAAGCCCCCATAGATTGCGGTCATAAATGCTGCATTGTATACTGATGATAACCATGGATTATTTGTTAAATGGCTGATTATTTTACAATATCAGTTCTCTTTTCTCTGTGTCTTCCCATAACATAAGGAATTTCTTCTATTTGGGTGAGATGTCTCCTGGGTTTCCCAAAATAGGGTTGATCCTGACCATTATGAGTAGAATGCTAGAACTACTATAAGGGCATGACCACACGTAGCGGAATTGCTCTGGAATTCCGCTGCGGACAGTCCGTAGCGGAAATCCGCAGCGTACACGTTTCTCCATTGCCTGGAAATCCGCAGCGTACACGTTTCTCCATTGCCTTCCACAGCTTTTTAGTTGTGTTCGTTTACACGTTGCGGACAATTCCGCTGCGTAGCATAGGCTGCGGCGCGGAATTTGGTGTCCACAGCATACAATGGTTGTTGCGGACGTGTAGCGGACTTGTTGCTGACTCATTGCCGAATTTCTCCATTGACTTCAATGGAGATTCAAAATTCCGCAATGAAGTCCGCAGATGTTATGTAGATGTTATGTGTGCTGCGGAGCGTATTGGTTTTACTAACATGACATTTCTTCATTCTGGCTGGACCAATGTATTTCTAGGTCTATAGCCAGACTGAGGAAGTCAATGGGGCTCCCGTAATTACGGGTGACTACGTGTGTGCACCCATAATTACGGGTGACTACGTGTGTGCACCCATAATTACGGGTGACTACGTGCGTGCACCCGTAATTACGGGAGCGTTGCTAGGCGACGTCAGTAAATAGTCACTGTCCAGGGTGCTGAAAGAGTTAAACGATCGGCAGTAACTGTTTCAGCACCCTGGACAGTGACTTCCGATCACAATATACATCAACCTGTAAAAAAAATAGATGCCGCGTCATCCAGGGAGGTCGGGCTGGATGGCGAAAGAGGGACGCGTCACCAAGACAATGGCCGGGTAAATATGAATATCTTTTTACTTTTACTAGGGAAAGGGCTGTCCCTTCTCTCTATCCTGCACTGATAGAGAGAAGGGAAGCCCTCTTCCCCTCAATACGCAACGGCTAGTCCGCATCAATTTAATGCCCATTTTAGGCAAAGCCGCAACAGAATCTGCAACACAGATTCTGTGCGGCATTGATGCGGACAGTGGCGGAAGAAATCCGCCACGTCTGGGCATGCCCTTAGGGCATGTTCAGATGTGGCAGAATTTTCCGCTGCAAATTTGCGTCAATTACGCAACGAATCTGCAGCAAAATGTGCATATTTGACAGGTAATTCAGACGTTGCGGACATCAAATCGGACTTGCCAGAGATTTCAGCCTTTGCATTACAAAGGCAGAAATCCACAGTGAAATTTCGCTGCTTTTCCGCAACAGACAGTGCATTGCGGAGTGAATATTCTGCACCGCAGCCTAAATTCCACACTCTTATTTTACGCAACGTCTGAACTAAGTTACCAGAAAAGGTATAGAAATTCCACTATGTCCTCCATGACTTGGACCTTCCTGTCTAGACCTCTAAGTATACCTTTTATCTCAGTTCATTGTAGATGTATTCTCATATTTTCTATAAACAAGCTTGTTCTCTGGATGATCCAGCAAATAGGACTCAAAGAGCTGAAGGAAAGCTCTAGGCTTTCTTCACTTAATGAAGAATATATAGTTAAACAGCCCCAGGCTTAGCCAACCAGCCATATGAATTGACAGGAACACATATATAATCGAGGATTGTAACTCTCTAATTCCCCATGCAGTCACAGTCTTTGCATGGTAATTACATTAGAACGTTTCTCGACCAAATTAAATATAACAGCATACACCTTCATCAACGGGATTTAGAGGTGAAAGTTAGTGACCACTAAATCAAAATTAGACTATCGTGCAGATCTACAGACTATATAAGTACATTATATACAAAATCACAAGAGTCAGTCCAATAGAAGACTATACCCATAGTATGAAGTTCTCAAATCTATTCTATTGATTGGGAAGTTGAGGATTTTATAGCTGGAGAATAAGCAAACACAGAATTTGATCATTGAACATAGGATCACAATCATTGGTAATAGCTCCATAATGTTGCTGACCTGCCAACTCGAAGCAATGACTGTCACACCACTTCTCCAGCCCCATGAAAGTTAACCAAGCCTTATCATTTTGAGGTAGGACATTTTATTTAAATCAGAATGAAATGACCAAACATTACATACTTATGTAAATGTCAATTTTCGTAAGTTTTTTGCATGTTTATTATTTTATTTTTGTAGCACTTTCGGATTTTTTATTATTATTACTACTCTAATATATGTATTAAAATGATGGATTAATTTAAGTGGCCAGTGCTTTATTCAATGGACATACGGTTTGTAGCAGTTATCCTTGCAAGATGCACTCCATAGTTCAAGACAGTTAGAATAAGGTATGGTGGTTGCTTTACAGTAGTTAATATACAAGATTGCCATGTATGCCATATGAATTTCTACACTTTGCATTGGAGTCACAAGCCCAAACACTTTTGGCCTCATGTTTGAAAACTGGTACAGACAGAGTTGGGCACTTGCTCATAACCACCATCAGTTTTCAATGCAATGTATTTAGATGTTTATTGCAGACTAATATATTAACAGCTGAGAACCATTCACTTTTGTAGCAGCAGCCATGCAGCATTTGTAAGTCATATGTGTGAGGTTTTAAAGGCTGAATTTTGTCCATAGCTATAAATACCAAGTACTGCAAATGATCAAATAAAAATTTTCATATATAAAGACCTTAAAGGGGTAGTCTGCATTGGGCAAGCCTTACTTTTTAGATGTGTCCCTTGATGATAAACGAGTCCCCCTGCGGAGACCCCAAGCAAACAGCTGTAATCTGTTTGGAAACCTAGCAGTAAGTGTTCAATTTCTCTACAGCGCCACCAGAGGAAAACTTAAACATTGCACAGTGCCCATTCAAATCAATGAGTTGTCTGTGTAATGCAGGACAGGTCCTCCAGAGCAAGAGATGCTCTTTGTAACCACTCCTCACTCTAACCAAGAAATGAGGATATTGAACAGAGGACCCCCACTATTAACTCAGAATTCCCTTATGGGTATATTATAATTGGTTTCCTAAACTAGACAAACTGCAAAACATATTGTCATAGCTAGGTAATGAAGAAGTTAAATCATCTAGATATTTTGAGAGGAACATATTAACACAGTTAAAAACATTATTATATATATTTCAGTAAGCCTGACCACATATAAACGCAATGTGAATACATCAGTAGCATAAGATGAAATATTTAATTGAGCTGCTGTTGAGAATTTCATATATTTTAAATAGAATATTACTTGGAAATATTTCTATCCAATAAATCTTCCCACCAAGTAGCAGTTTTAGGACAAAATAATTCTGCCGGTGATATAAATGACACATCTCCTGGGCTAACATCTGCGACACTTTTGAAAATAAAGTGCTGGCATTGAAAAGTGGTTCACATTACTGATGGAGCCAACTGTGGGAGCTGTCCAGTCACTTGTGAGGTTAACATTTCAAAGCCTCATGTTTGTTTCAAGTTTTCCAGTATGAGCCATGGCAAGTTTTCCTTAAACACCTGGGTCAATCGTGCACACGGTAAACCATAAACAATTGCATACATATTTCTACTCTATTTACATCTCAAATATAACAAGTGCAATTCTAGTGATTGATATACCAATATAAATTGTGCTATATATATATATATATTATATATATATATATATATATAGATATATATACACACATATATGAAGCTAGCCTGCTTTTGAACGTGTGAAAGTATATTATCCGGGTTTGGAATTTGACTTTGATATGAAAGAGTACCTATCTTTGTCTATTGCCATCAGCTAGTCCATTCTCAGGATAAAGTTCAGATGCTCAATGAATATCCTAATACGAGGGGTCCCTAATGGTTTCCAGTGCCTGACATTATTTTGCTGTGCTGCTGCCAGGAAATGCTTTAGAAGGCATGTGGTACCGTGCTGAGGTGGCTAGATTATACAAAGAAAATATCTTGTCCTAAAATACAGGGATATCCCAAAACTCCCACCAGATGTGCAGGTAAGGTAATTGTCTACTAAACGGATAGTCGTCTCAAAGAACAGGACCAATATACAGATGTGTCCACCATTAACTTTTCTTGAATTGTGTTAAGTTGCGCAATCTGTCATGATACCAATTCGATACAATCTCGCGCCATATACATCAACATATGCATATATTAACATGGGAGTCTACGGGTGGCATCTGTCAGAGAAATAAGTTTTTTAACATGATTGTTTAACATCATGCGCCATACATCTCGGATTATGTTGAGTTTAAAGATAAGTTAAGGGAGGATACATCTGTACATAGGATATAAGGGAACTAAAAGTCCATTACAGACAAATCTAGTCTAGCTCAAAGGTGGTCTTCACAAAGAGGTGTTTTTTTTACTTTTTGTAAATGAGAAAGGTACAAACATAGTATGCATAAAATACATGAAATACATGAAGTGCAGTCACATTAAGAGATGCAGCTCATTGAAGCAGAAGAAAGCGACTACATTTGTGAACATAGTAAAATAACAGCAAAAAACGGAAAAATAAACAACAATTAGTGCAGCTAAAGGAGAGACTACAAACGTAGTCTATATACCGTAGGGCATCGCATATGAAGTATGACAATGTACATTGTTACATAAATCAGGCACATTAGTTTTTATAGTAAACACTTTGAGACCAAGGGTTCCACATGAGGTTAAATTTAGAGAACGAGGAATTGCCTAAAGCTAAGATTGTTTCATATGCACAAGTTGTGTTAACCCCTTCCCGATATTTCACGTATCCGTACGCCAAATTCGGGTAGGGGAAGTATGGAACGGGCGTGAACCCGCTCCATACGATGCCGGTGTCGGCTGTATATTACATCTGACACTTCAGATTAACGAGCGGCATCGAGCTCGAGCGCGATCCAGCTAATTTAACTCGTTAAATGCTGCGGTAAATACCGACCGGAGGATTTAAATCATTAGAAAGAGGGGAGTGACCCCCTCTAACAGCTCTTCGCCCCCCGCAACGCAATTGCGGGGGTGCGATGTTTGCTATGGCTGCCTGGGCCCTAATGAAGGGCCCCAGGTCTGCCATCTTTGTGCTCCTATTAAGCGCTGCCTCCGGCAGGGCTTAATAGAAGCCTGTCAGAGTCACAATATACTGCAATACATTAGTATTGCAGTATATCGTGCAAGCGATCTAACGATCTCTGGTTGAAGTCCCCTAGGGGGACTAATAAAAAAAAGTAAAAATTAGTTAAATAAAGTTTTCTTTTATGTAAAAAAAAATAATTTAATTAAAAGTAAAAAAAAAACCTTTTCCCATTTCCCCCCTAAAGCATAGTAAAAAAATTAATAAATAATTGGTATCGCCGCATCTGTGAAAGTCTGAACTATTACAATATATCATTATTTAAACCGCACGGTGAACGGCGTAAAAAAATAAATTGTAAGCGCCAGAATGTCTATTTTTTTGGTCACCTCATCTCCTACAAAAAATTAAATAAAAAGTGATCAAAACGTCGCATGTACCCCAAAATGGAATCATTAAAAACTACAGCTTATCCCGCAAAAAATAAGCCCTCATACCACTTAATCAATGGAAAAATAAAAAAGTTATGGCTCTCAGAATTTGGCGACACAAAATAAATGTAGGTTTTTACTTGTAAAATTTGTAAAATATAGAAAAAACTATAAATATTTGGTATCGCCGTAATCGTATTGACCCACAGAATAAAGTTAACATGTTTTAATTGCACAGTGAATTCCGTAAAAATGACGTGCAAAAAACAATGGAGGAATCGCTGTTTTTTTTCATTTTCTACTCCACAAATAATGTTTTTTCCCGTTTCAAGTACATTATATGACACAATAAATGGTGCTACGAAAAACTACAACTCATCCCGCAAAAATCAAGCCGTCATACGACTATATAGACGGAAAAATAAAGAAGTTATGGCTTTTGGAACGTGGGGAGGAAAGAACGAAAATGAAAATCTGAAAAAGGGCTGCGGCGGGAAGGGGTTAAGTAAAGATATGAGTTCATCTAGTGAAGGGGTGTTAACCTCTTTTCAGTGTTTTGCGTTAGAACTAGTTTTGCCATGGTAAGAATTTTACAGATCAAGCATCTCAAGTTAAGAGGGAGTGTGTCCAGTTCAAGAAAGAGCAGTGCAAGTTGGGGAGTTTGTGGGATTTGACAATCAAATACTTGCGTCAAAAGTCCAAACACTTGGGACTAATAGCTATCTAGCTTGATACATTGCCATAAGACATGGTAAAGAGTGCCTGTGTTGCCGCATCCCCTCCAACATACAGGTGAGGACTCAGGAAACATCCAATGCAGACGGTCAGGAGTGTAGTACCATCTCAAAGATGTTTTAATGGCTGCTTCTACATGTTGAATACACGGATGAGCAAGATGTATAAGTTTGAAGGAGGCCAACCATGCCGTGTCCTCAAATGTATGACCCAATTATTTTTCCCATGTCTTGAGTGGTTGGGATTTGGTGAAACAGTGAGAATTTAGCGTCTTATATATGGGTTTTAAGTCTTTAACTCGTCTGGCAAAGAGTCCAAATAATTTAAAGTTGCATAGAGCGTCAAAATTATGTTTTTTTTGCAAGACAGTGTTTTATTTGTAAATACTTGGACTTGAGAATGTCGTCTTTGTTAATGGGGACAGAGGACAAATGAAAAATCCCAGAAGTTTAAGAACAATGTAGCTTTCAAACTAAGGGCACGTTCAGACGTGGCAGAATTGCTGTGGAATTCCGCTGCGGATAGTCTGTCAGTCAGTTTGTCTATTGGTTTCCACACCTTTGTAGTTATCTTCGTGCAGACGTGGTGGAAAACTCTGCTGCGGACGATAATCTGCAGTGCAGAATTTTCTGTCCGCAGCATACACTGTCTGTTGCGGACTTGATGCGTACTTGTTGCAAAATTTCTCCATTGACTTCAATGGAGTTTCAAAATTACGCAATGAAATCCGCAGATGTTATGTGTGTTGCATTGCGGATTGCTTTCAGGAACAGGATATTTCATCATTCTGGCTGGACCTGTGTGTGTCAAGGTCTTTACCCAGACTGGGATGGAATGTTTGAAAGAGAGCAGGGTGTGATCTGCACCTGAATCCGCAACGAAAAATCTGCAGCATTTTACTTAATATTTTAGCCAAATCCGCAAGGGAATCTGCAACGCGGATTATGTGCGGCATTGATGCGGACAGTATCTGCAGAATTCCGCCACGTCTGAACATGCCCTAAGAGGTGCGACATATGAATTTTCTAGTTGTATACATTGTTTATCATCATCACTATTCCACCAGTTAGATATTTGTGCTACTTGGGTAGCTATATAATAGCTATGAATGTCTGGAATACTCAACCCACCCATCCTCTTATCTCTGGTATGTATATGTAGAGAAATTCTTGGCTTACGACCTGACCATATAAATTGGGAAAGAGTTTTGTGTGCTGCTTGAAAGAATCTTTTGGGGAGGCTAATAGGTAAGATTCTAAATAGGTATAAGAGTTTCGGCAATAAAAGCATTTTGTAGACTGCTATTCTGCCAATCCATGATGTTTCGAATTTAAGTAACCTTTCAGTTTCAGATTGAATGGTCTTCAAAAGAGGTTCATAATTGGCCTCATAGAGATCACGATATGAGGAAGTTATGGTAATCCCTAAATATTGGATGCCCGTCATTTGCCAGCCAAGGGGATATTTTGTCTTAAGGAAATGTAAAGTGGAAGGTTCTAGGTGGAATGGAAGCATTTGGGACTTTTGCGTATTTAATTTGTAGTATGAGAGTTTGCCAAAGTTAGTAATAGTGTGGATGGCCGACGTCAAGGAAGATTCTGAGTTCGTCAAAGATAAAATAATGTCATCAGCATACAAAGAAATAGTATGCGATCTGCCACAAATTTTTATGCCCTGAATCTTCGTATGAAGTTTAATGTCTTGAGCCAGCGGTTCCATGGATAGTATGAAAATTATTGGGGATAAAGGGCAGCCTTGGCGTGTGCCATTAGATATATGGAAATTCTTAGAGAGAATACCATTGGTATATATTTTCACTGTAGGAGCTGAGTAAAGAGCTCCAATTGCTCTCAGTATGTTTCCCTCAAAACCCATTTCTCTAAGAGTCGAGAAGGCGTACGACCAATTAATACGGTCGAACACCTTTCTCAGCATCCACAGCCAACATTAACGCTGGAGTCTTATGCATTTCAATGAGGTGTAATATGTTTAGGATCCGCCTCATATTATCCGAAGCTTGTCGTCCCTTAACAAAACCTACTTGGTCTACGCTCACCAAAGTAGTCAGCAGGGGGGGTAAGCCTTGTCACAAGTTATTTTGCATATAGTTTTTAAGTCTATAGTTTAGTAGCGATATTGGCCTGAAGTTCTGGAGGGCATAAGGAGCCTTACCCGGTTTAGGGAGTGTAACAATAATTGCTGACTGGTTTTCCTTGGGAAGGGAATCAAGATCCATTGCTTGTTGAAATTTTTTTTATCAAGTAAGGGAGCAGTGTAGTTGATAGGTTTTTATAATAAGAGTTAGTAAGTCCATCTGGACCAGGTGACTTGCCTTGTGGAAGTGATTTTATGGCTATGAGAATTTCTTGCGCTGTTATAGGGCCATTTAAAGATTCCAATTGTTCCAGGGATAATTTAGGCAAAGAAGCTTTCTGGAGGAAGTCCAATATATCAGAAGGATTAGGGCATTCTGTAAAGGGGTAATTTTTTAAATTGTATAAGGAGGAGTAGAATTTGTGAAACCGATCTGCTATATCTCTAGGATCTAGAATCTTCTTTCGAGTGTGGGGATCTATCAAATATGGAATCCTAGATTTCTGGTATTGAGTTTTAAGACGAGCAGCTAATAATTTCTCTGCCTTATTGTTTTGGAAATAATACCGAGCTTTGGTTTTCCTAAGAATTTTCTCATATTCAGATAATAAACTGAGGCGGAGACGTTGTCTCAGGAGGAACAGCTGTGAGGCCCAAATATTCGAAGGCGACTTTTTTTTTTTTGCATCTAAAAGGCAGATCTCGTTATTTAACACAGAAACCTCAGCCAATCTCTTTTTTTCTGAGTGTGTGACCCCGTCGGATAAAAGTACCCCTAATATATGCCTTATGAGCGTTCCACAAGGAGGAGATGTCGATGCCCGGCGTATCATTATGTTGAAAATAGTCCTGAAGGTCTCTTTCTACATCTCTTTTATAAGTAGGATGTGACAAAAGAAAAGAGTTGCATCTCCAAAGATAGTCTGGAGGAGTATTGTAAGTTTCCGCAATCGTTAAAGTAATTGGAGCGTGATCTGAGCAATGAATGTCTCCAATAGTTGTGGATTGTGACAGAAAAAGTGTTTCCTTATCTACAAGGAACATATAAATTCTAGAATAGCTGTTATGTACTTGAGAGTGAAATGAGAAATCTCTGTACTGTGGTGCATACGCCAGACATCATGTATCTCCTCCCTCCAAAACAAGTCACCAAGGTTAGTATGTGAGTGGCGAGAATGTGAAGTGGTGTCCATATCAACATCCATTATAGAGTTAAAATCCCCACATAAAATTAACTTTCCTTGTTTATGTTTGGAAATTAGCCTGAGAATTTTATGTAGGAAACTCAGCTGGTGGCTATTGGGTGCACATAGCATCAATATAGCGTATCTTACATTATTTATCAAACAAACCATAAAGACTGCCAACTGTTGCGCTTTTTTCCACATATGTGTACGTTTGTGTGGACTATTAGGTCCATTCATGTTTAGAGAACCAATTTTAAGAACCATTATGAAAGAGGGCATGCTGTTGACTGCAATTCCAGTCGGACATCAGCGTCACATTGCCATTGGTTAAAATATTATACACCGTGAAATTAGGTGTCAGATATACAATTTGACTACGGTACAAAGAGATATTATGGAAAGAGGGCTGCACAAAACATATAGAAAACTTGTAATAACAAAACAAAAGCATTCAAGTACTCTTGTAGAGAAGTGGTCTGAACGGTAGTAATGTTCAGATATAGGCGGGGGGAAAGTCAGTTCGTGAACCAGACTTTTAGGCCCCAAAAGCAGCAGTGCATATACCATTAGATTTACCTCAACGTCGCGGACGGTTGCGAAGTTTGGTCAATTGCCATTCATCACGGATGGATTGCGGAGGAGCCTTCTGTATAGGCTCTGAGGAAGTGATCATAATGCCCCATTTCTGTAGTAGCGAAGATCCATCTTGTACGGATCTGATCACGTGCATGGAATTATTCCTGTTGATCAGTAAGCGAACTGGAAGCCCCATTTGTATAAGATCTTGTTATCCCTGAGAGCGGTAGTGATGGGGGGGAGTTGTCTCTGGAGTTGTAGAGTGGTGGCAGAGAGATCTGCATAAACGGAGACCATATTATATTGTGCAGGGATTGCATCCTTTTGCCTGGCAGCGGCCATGAATAGTTCTTTAATGTGGAAAAAGTGGAGGCGAGCCAAAACATCCCTCACCGGTCAGGTGACTGGGCCGGCATCGACACCAGTGAGAACGCCGCTGCAATACTCTTGCCTTCTTCTGACGGTGAGTGAAAGCAGAGCGGAGAGTGGCAGCTGTAGGGCCGGCTACCTCTACCGCTCTCCACACAAAGTATAAGGGGCTGTGTGTTGCGCTACCTACAGGGGGGCTGTATCTGGCGCTATGTACAGGGGAGCTGTGTCTGGAGCTATCTACAGGGGGACTGTATCTGGCGCTATCTACAGGGGGGATGTATCTGGCGCTATCTACAGGGGGGCTGAATCTGGCGCTATCTACAGGGGAGCTGTATCTGGCGCTATCTACAGGGGGCTGTATCTGGAGCTATGTACAGGGGGGCTTTATCTGGAGCTATCTACAGGGGGGCTGTATGTGGAGCTATCTACAGGGGGGCTGTATCTGGAGCTATTTACAGGGGGACTGTGTGTGGTGCTATCTACAGGGGGGCTGTGTGTGGAGCTATCTACAGGGGGCTGTATCTGGCGCTATGTACAGGAGGGCTGTGTCTAGAGCTATCTACAGGGGGGCTGTATCTGGAGCTATCTACAGGGGGCTGTATCTGGAGCTATGTACAGGGGGACAGTGTGTGGAGCTATCTTCAGGGGGCTGTGTGTGGCACTATGTACAGGGAGGCTATGTGTGGAGCTATCTACAGAGGGGCTGTATCTGGAGCTATCTACTGGGGGCTGTGTGTGGAGCTATCTACAGGGGGCTGTGTGTGGAGCTATCTACATGGGGGCTGTGTGTGGAGCTATCTACAGGGGCTGTATCTGGAGCTATCTACAGGGGGGCTGTGTCTGGAGCCATGTACAGGGGGGCTGTGTGTGGAGCGATCTACAGGGGGGCTCTGGTGGATGATTTTTCCATTGACTGGTAGCAGTTACACAACTGGAAAAAAAAAATCTCCATCATGTAACTCTGCTACCTGTCAATTGAAAAGTCATCCACCACAGGGTCTCCGTCTTGACTTTCATTGTTCTCAGCCTTTTGGTTTGTCCTGCAGCTGCTGCCGTGATGAGGAAATGTTATACCCAAGATAGGAAAAGTCACATAAAGACGACATAACCGGATCCATAATATCTGTGATATCCAGACAGTCTAGAGATCCGCAGTGAGAATTTGCGTGTGTTATTTGCGGAAGGATCTGGCCCTGATTTGATGTGTTTATGCCGGATATTGGGTGTAGTTAGGGGCGTGGCTTAAAAAGTCGCTCTTTTCCGAATTCAAAAGTTGGGAGGTATGGCTGCCTCTGCGTGGAAGTGCAGTAGCGTGTGTGAGAGGAGATCCCGGGTCTGGGGTGAGTGAGCCTGCTTGAGAGCAGGCGTCGGCACCATCTTGATCCGCCATCTTGATCCGCCTATGCACTGTATTATGAGATTATTTTTGCTAGTGCCCACGCATTACCTGCTCCTTGGTAGCTAAATGTCTTTATACTGTTCTAATGTTCCTAATTTCATAATTACGAGCACCCATGCACTTCCTAATCCGCAACATCTATGGCCTGAACCAGGATTTAGCAGGCAGCAGTGATATATACTTTTTCTATCAAGAGTATTCAGAGCCTGTATGAGGCAATACCCAGCAGGCAATAATTGTATTCTCCTTGCCATAGCTTGACCTTCAGCATTGTTTGTAAAATGATCACTCAGCAGGCACTAAAACTATGTTTTCAGATATTCATAGCTGCTGTTTTCATCTTCTTCATGACAAGTTTGGGTGAATTATTATTCTCTGCCTGATGTATGCCACTTATTTAGTTTTGATTATCTATTTTCTGAAAAATCATACACATTTCAATTTGATCTTTATCATACTTTTTCTGAGCTCCTAGACTAACAACATGTTACCCTTCGCAGTTGCAAATAATAGGAAGAAAAAACAGGGTGATTCTAGCGCTGCTAAACATCGCAAACGGACTTCTAGGTAAAGATAGCGGTATGTATTGGGAAATAACGGACAACACGTTTTAGCTCCAAACCGGAGCCTTCATCAGGTCCTAGTCGACTAGGGATGTTTAGCAGCGCTACAATCTCCCTGTTTTTTCTTCCTATTGTTTGCATCTGATTACGGCTGTTGCTCACAGATCCGGCACCAGGGAGAGCAGCAGCTTGCATCATTTCAGCCTATCACAGCGTTGTGCCTGCTCAGAACAGTTTTGCTTTTACTTATGTTCATCCAAACCCACTAAGGTTCCACGCTATGGGCGCCATCTTTTTTCCTTTTAACCCACATCCTTCTCAGTTGGCATATTTTATTTTAAAGGGGTGTTTGCATCTTGGACAATTATGGTATATCCACAAGATATGGCATAAATGTCTGATAAATGCTAGGCCCACGTCTGGGACCCGCACCTATCTCTAGAACGGGGCCCTCTTACCCCCATACTACTTCTGTTGCTGGGTTCCGACCACTTACATACGAGGTGGCCAGGAGTACCAAAATAGCTGAGCTTGCTGAGCTACGCTGTTTCTGTAAATCCCACAGAAGCTAATGGGAGTTACAGAAACAGTGTGGCTAGAGATAGGTGTGGGCCTTTGAGTTGGGACCCGCATCTATCAGACATTTATGGCATATCCTGTTGATATCAATTATGTAACCATGTAACATTTATAGCATAAAGTTGAAAAAAGACACAGGTCTATCAAGTCCAACCTATAATCCTACCCTGTTAATCCAAAGGAAGACTAAACCCCCATGAGGTTGATGCCAATTGCCTCATTAGGGGAAAAATTCCTCCCTGACTCTAAATATGGAAATCAGAATAAATCCCTGGATCCACATCCCATCTCCAGAATCTAGTACTAATAACCTGTAATATTATATTTTTCAAGAAAATGATCAAGGCGCTTCTTGAACTTGTTCAAAAAATCAACCATCACAACATACCGTGGCAGAGAGTTCCATAGCCTCACCGCTCGCACAGTAAAGAATCCCTGTATGTGATGATGGTGAAGCCTTTTCTCCTCTAGACGTAGAGGATGCCCCTTGTCCTTGTTACAGGCCTAGGTGTAAAAAGATCATCAGAAGGATTTCTGTACTGTCCAATTGTATATTTGTACATTGTAACCTTTGTAACCTTTCTGGACATTGCAATCCACCCATTCCCTTAATTACCTTGGTTACCCTTCTTCGCACCCGTTCTAGTTCAGCCTCCTTATACACAGGTGCCCAAAATTGTACATAATATTTCATGTGTGGTCTGACTAGTGATTTGTATAGAGGCAAAACTATGCTCTTCATGAGAATATTTGCCTCTTTTGATGCATCCCATGATTTTATTTGATTTGGCAGCAGCTGCCTGGCCAAGATGGTAGTACCCCTTTATGTTATCATTTTACATAACATCAAGCTGCCTTTTTGTAGCAGCCATACATGCTCCCAGAAACTGGAAAAAAGTGCAATACATGAAATGATAAATGTCAGGATGACCTTTTGTATTAATGTCTAATTTAAAACATAAATAAGTCTCCATAGAGCAGAATTTAAGCGTGTGCCAAAGATTATAGCAAATAGGAAATTACTATTTTTTATACGGTTGCTGACAAGCACATTCCCATTTGGGACCACATTTGTGCAAGTGGTTGTTGAAAGCATTTTCAGGAAGACTCATTGGAAAAAAGAATTGTGGGCACCCACATAATGAGTAGCATTAAACAGGTTAATTTGTGTTCAATCGATGTGCCTCCATATTGGTCATCTCCTCACTGTGCATCCATGTTCAGGTGGTGGAAGGAACTTCTGAACTCACCGCAAAATAAAAAGATCATTGATGGTTGTGACATATAATCTATCTATAACATTAGCAGATGATTTATTGCGGATATAACTGTGCTCAGGCAAGAATCAATAAGGGGAGATTTATTAATACTGGCGCATACCTGGTATTGTTTTCTAAACATTTCTAATAAGAAAAGTTGCAGAGATTGTAAGAAAATCAGTCACATACTTAAGTCCCAATCACTTTTTTCATACAGTTGGCATGTGTCAAAAAAAGTGGCATCGGGACATCAAAAAGAACTGGCATACATACATTGGCAAATCTGCCTCAATATTCTCTGAACTTTGCAGGTAGCAGAGAAGTTAACCTCGCATCGAAAACATCATGGGTTAATGTCTTTGATGAGTTCTGTGTACTCAGATAGTTGAAGGCAAGTAATGTGACCACCATCACAGAGTCAACAAGACTTGTCAGCCAGCGAAAGTTGTGTGACAACCTCTCTAGAAGATGACATCTATGTTGGTTGTTACCCAACTTTCCAATAGATAAACATAGTTTGAAACAGCTGAATACAACTTTTAAATGGAATTCCCATCAAATCATACTATAACAGTCTGATGGGGCGGGGGTGTCCGACCCCTCACACTTCTTATGGGAACTGCAACATAAAGCGTATATCCAGTTTCACTGAAAAACGATTATAGTGCAGGAGTGTGCAGAATTATCGTTTTTCTAAATAACTTGTATTACCGTTTCTGCTCCTAACAGCAGCACAAACTTGTCTACAGTCCGTGCTGCCGGCAGCTCATAACTCTGCAGTAGGAGACAGGCCGTGCTGCTGTTAAAAGAAAAAACGCCAATACAAGTTATTTGGAAAAACTAGAATTTTTCTGTGAAATAGTTCCTATGAACAACAAGGCCGGTTTTCCTGTAAGACAATTTTGATAAGGAAGTTGTAAAGGATCTGCCAGGCACAGCTTCGAGGTTAACTCCCATAGGTAATCAGTCTACACCTGAATCTACGTCTCTGAGACTGACTCCATCTTCCACCACTCAGGATGGCAGGCTTAGGAGTGGGAGAGCCTATCGCAGCCTGGCCAGACGGAGCTAGCTCCCGCCCTCTGTCTATTTATACCTGCCTTTCCTGTTCCTCAATGCTTGTGATTCTTTCCGTGTGGTTTCCTGGCACAGCTACAGCTCCTAACTATTTGATCCTGCTCCATACTGACCCTGGCTTACTGACTTCTCTCCTGCTCTGCGTTTGGTACCTTGTGCTCTCCTGGTTTGACTTGGCTCGTTCACCACTCTGGTTGCTCACGGTGTTGCCGTGGGCAACTGCCCCTTTCCCTTTGCTTTGTATTCCCTTGTATGTTTGTCTCGTGCACTTACTGAGCGTAGGGACCGCCGCCCAGTTGTACCCCGTCGCCTAGGGCGGGTCGTTGCAAGTAGGCAGGGACAGAGTGGCGGGTAGATTAGGGCTCACTTGTTCGTTTCCCTACCCCCGTCGTTACATAATCACAAGCCCATACCTAGTCTACCCTGGTCCCTGACACCACTATGGACCCCCTTGAGACCCTGGCTCAGCAAATGCAGGGTCTCTCCCTACAGGTCCAGGCCCTGGCTCAGAGGGTCAACCAGCCTGATGCTACCTTGGTAGTTCCCCTCACCTCACCTCCTGAACCCCACCTCAAGTTGCCCGACCGGTTCTCAGGGGACCGGTGGGCTTTTCTCTCCTTTCGGGAGAGTTGTAGGCTTTACTTTCGCTTAAAGCCTCATTCCTCAGGTTCTGAGAACCAGCGGGTGGGTATAATTATGTCCCGGCTCCAGGAAGGGCCCCAAGAGTGGGCCTTCTCCTTGGCTCCTGACACCCCTGAACTTTCCTCCGTTGATCGTTTATTTTCTGCTCTCGGACTCATTTATGACGAAACTGACAGGACTGCCTTTGCCGAGAGTCAGCTGGTGACCTTACGTCAGGGTAAGAGACCTGTTGAGGAGTATTGTTCTGACTTTAGGAAGTGGTGTGTAGCTTCTCGGTGGAATGACCCTGCCTTAAGGTGCCAGTTTAGTTTGGGTCTGTGGAATGCCCTGAAAGACCTGCTAGTTAGCTATCCCTCTTCTGACTCCCTAGACCAGGTTATGGCTTTAGCGGTACGACTTGACCGACGTCTCAGGGAACGACAACGTGAACGTTTATGTGTTTTCTCCTCCGACTTCCCCATGATGCCTCCCGAGGTTCCGTTGCTTCGCTCTTCCCCGGAAGACTCAGAGGTACCTATGCAACTCGGGGCCTTCGTGCCCCCCCAACAACGTAGAGATTTCCGAAGGAAGAATGGTCTCTGCTTCTACTGTGGGGATGACAAGCATCAAGTGAACAACTGTCCTAAGCGTAAGAATGCAGCCGGAGAACTTCCGCGCCTAAGTGATCATGGGGGAGGTCTCTTGGGCGCACAGGTATTTCCCGTAAATATGAAACGTAATAAGATCTTGCTTCCCTTTCAGGTCTCTTTTGGTGGTAGGTCTGCTACCGGCAGTGCCTTCGTGGATTCAGGGTCCTCTGCTAATATCATGTCTGTGGAATTTGCTATGTCTCTTGCTATGCCTGTGATTGATTTGCCTAAACCTGTCCCGGTAGTGGGTATCGACTCCACTCCTCTTGCTAATGGTTATTTTACACAGCATACCCCTGTTTTTTAACTCCTTGTTGGCTCCATGCATTTGGAGCAGTGCTCTGTACTGTTGATGCAGGGATTATCGTCCGATTTGGTTTTAGGCCTTCCCTGGTTGCAGTTGCATAATCCCACGTTTGACTGGAATACTGGGGAGCTTACCAAATGGGGTAATGAATGTTTGACGTCATGTTTTTCTGTTAATTCTATTTCTCCCCCTGAGGAGGTGAACACGCTACCTGAGTTTGTTCAGGACTTCGCTGATGTTTTCTCTAAGGAGGCCTCCGAAGTGTTACCTCCTCATAGAGACTACGATTGCGCTATCGAATTGGTACCAGGAGCTAAGCTTCCTAAGGGTAGGATATTTAATCTTTCTTGTCCCGAACGTGAAGCCATGGGAGAGTATATCCAGGAATGCCTGGCCAAGGGTTCCATTCGCCCCTCTACTTCTCCGGTAGGTGCTGGATTCTTCTTCGTATGGAAGAAGGATGGTGGTCTTAGGCCATGCATTGACTACCGTAACCTGAATAAGGTCACTGTAAGGAACCAGTATCCCCTTCCTTTGATTCCTGATCTCTTTAATCAGGTTCAGGGGGCCCAATGGTTCTCTAAGTTTGATCTACGGGGGGCGTATAACCTTATCCGCATCAAAGAGGGGGATGAGTGGAAGACTGCGTTTAACACGCCCGAAGGTCATTTCGAATACCTCGTCATGCCCTTTGGGTTGTGTAATGCTCCGGCGGTCTTCCAGAATTTCATAAATTAGATTTTGAGAGATTACCTGGGGATATTTCTTGTAGTGTTCCTTGATGATATACTGGTGTTTTCCAAGGACTTGTCCTCCCACATTGAGCATGTCAGGAAAGTGCTCCAGGTCCTTCGGGAAAACAAACTGTTTGCAAAAACCGAAAAATGCGTGTTTGGGGTACAGGAGATACCATTTTTGGGTCAAATCCTCACTCCTCATGAATTCCGCATGGACCCCGCCAAGGTTCAGGCTGTGGCGGAATGGGTCCAACCTGCCTCCCTGAAGGCGTTACAGTGTTTTTTGGGGTTCGCTAATTATTACAGGAGATTTATTGCTAACTTGTCGGTCATCGCTAAGCCTCTTACGGACCTCACTCGCAAAGGTGCTGATCTCCTCCACTGGCCTCCTGAGGCTGTCCAGGCTTTTGAGGTCCTTAAGAAGTGCTTTATCTCTGCCCCGGTGCTGGTTCAGCCCAACCAAATGGAGCCATTTATCGTAGAAGTTGACGCATCCGAGGTAGGAGTGGGGGCTGTCTTGTCCCAGGGAACCAGGTCCCTCACCCATCTCCGCCCCTGTGCCTACTTCTCCAGGAAGTTTTCGCCCACTGAGGGTAACTATAATATTGGCAACCGCGAACTCTTAGCCATTAAATGGGCATTTGAAGAGTGGCGCCACTTCCTGGAGGGGGCTAGGCACCAGGTAACGGTCCTTACCGACCACAAGAATCTGGTTTTCCTAGAATCTGCCTGGAGGCTAAACCCGAGACAAGCTCGATGGGCGCTATTTTTTACCAGATTCAACTTTTTGGTTACCTATAGGGCTGGGTCTAAAAATATTAAGGCCGATGCACTGTCGCGTAGCTTCATGGCCAGCCCTCCTTCGGAGGAAGATCCTGTTTGTATTTTGCCTCCCGGTATAATCATTTCTTCTATTGATTCTGATTTAGTCTCTGAAATTGCGGCTGATCAAGGTTCAGCTCCCGGGAACCTTCCTGAGGACAAGCTGTTTGTTCCCCTGCAATACCGGCTAAGGGTACTTAGGGAAAATCATGACTCCGCACTATCTGGTCATCCAGGCATCCTGGGTACCAAACACCTCATTGCCAGAAACTATTGGTGGCCTGGGTTGCCTAAAGACGTTAAGGCCTACGTCGCTGCTTGTGAGGTTTGTGCTAGGTCCAAGACTCCCAGGTCCCGACCAGCGGGCTTACTACGTTCGTTGCCCATTCCTCAGAGACCTTGGACACATATCTCCATGGATTTTATCACCGATTTGCCTCCATCCCAAGGCAAGTCGGTGGTGTGGGTGGTAGTAGACCGCTTCAGTAAGATGTGCCACTTTGTGCCCCTCAAGAAACTACCCAACGCCAAGACGTTAGCTACCTTGTTTGTCAAACACATCCTGCGTCTCCATGGGGTCCCTGTCAATATTGTTTCGGACAGAGGGGTACAATTTGTTTCTTTGTTTTGGAGAGCCTTCTGTAAGAAGTTGGAGATTGATCTGTCCTTCTCCTCTGCCTTCCATCCTGAAACCAATGGCCAAACTGAGAGGACTAATGAATCTCTAGAACAATATTTAAGGTGTTTTATCTCTGACTGTCAATATGATTGGGTCTCATTCATTCCCCTCGCTGAATTTTCCCTTAATAACCGGGTCAGTAACTCGTCAGGGGTCTCCCCCTTTTTCTGTAATTTTGGGTTTAATCCACGGTTCTCCTCCGTTTCACCTGGTAGTTCCAACAATCCAGAGGTAGAGGTCGTTCATCGGGAACTGTGCACAGTCTGGGCCCAGGTTTAGAAGAACCTAGAGGCGTCCCAGAGCGTACAAAAAACTCAGGCCGATAGAAAACGTTCTGCTAACCCCTTGTTTATGGTCGGGGATCTGGTGTGGTTATCGTCTAGGAACTTGCGTCTTAAGGTCCCGTCCAAGAAGTTTGCTCCCCGGTTTATTGGGCTGTATAAGGTCATTGAAGTCCTCAATCCTGTCTCCTTCTGGCTGGAGTTACCCCCATCTTTTCGTATACACGACGTGTTTCATGCCTCCCTCCTTAAAACGCTGCTCCCCGTCCTTGGCTCCCTCAAGGAAACCTCCTGTTCCCGTTCTCACCCATGAGGGGGTGGAATTCGAGGTGGCCAAGATTGTGGACAGCAAGATGGTCCAAGGCTCCCTCCAGTACCTGGTCCATTGGAGAGGATACGGGCCTGAGGAGAGGACTTGGGTGCCCGCCCGGGATGTTCATGCTGGGGTATTGGTCAGGAAGTTCCACCTTTGTTTCCCCAGTAAACCAGGTCCACTTAGAAAGGGTCCGGTGGCCCCTCATAAAAGGGGGGGTACTGTAAAGGATCTGCCAGGCACAGCTTCGGGGTTAACTCCCATAGGTAATCAGTCTACACCTGAATCTACGTCTCTGAGACTGACTCCATCTTCCACTACTCAGGATGGCAGGCTTAGGAGTGGGAGAGCCTATCGCAGCCTGGCCAGACGGAGGTAGCTCCCGCCCTCTGTCTATTTATACCTGCGTTTCCTGTTCCTCCTTGCTTGTGATTCTTTCCGTGTGGTTTCCTGGCCCAGCTACAGCTCCTAACTATTTGATCCTGCTCCATACTGACCCTGGCTTACTGACTTCTCTCCTGCTCTGCGTTTGGTACCTCGTGCTCTCCTGGTTTGACTTGGCTCGTTCACCACTCTGGTTGCTCACGGTGTTGCCGTGGGCAACTGCCCCTTTCCCTTTGCTTTGTATTCCCTTGTATGTTTGTCTCATGCACTTACTGAGCGTAGGGACCGCCGCCCAGTTGTACCCCGTCGCCTAGGGCGGGTCGTTGCAAGTAGGCAGGGACAGAGTGGCGGGTAGATTAGGGCTCACTTGTTCGTTTCCCTACCCCCGTCGTTACAGGTGTAGTAGTCTATTTACTGGGGATTTCTTCTCATTATCATTGGATTGTATTTCTGTAAACTGAATGTGGAAATTAAATTGAGCTCAAGATACTTAAGTCCCTTGTGTGCGTGCTATCATTTTTAATAGACCTCCCTACATTATAAGGTTTGCATCATTTCTAATAAGTGACCTTTGGTAAACTGCGGCCATATGTCCTTACTAATTATATGAATCTGTTTAACCTGAAACCGAACCATTAATTATTTATTTTTAATATCAGCCAAAGTAATATATTTGCCTGTAAGAAATGTGCTCCCTTACAAAGTCATTGCTGCAGTGGAAGCATGGGACAATTTATCTCATTTCTCTGTGTTTTGCATTCTCCTATTTTTTATGATCTCACAAAAGAGATCCTGTCAAGTCATTGGAAATGAGGGCAGTCTGTAAGAAATATCAGAATACAATGGGAGGAATCTAGCTTTACTTTTACCAGTTTCCGGCATAGAAAACTCGCAATTTGAGCTAAAAATGTCAATTTTTTGGCAATTTTTCTAGCTTACGCCAATTTTCATAAAAGTGGGCAGAGCTTAGCGAAAGGGGGAGGTGTCACCCACAGCCCAAAAAATGTATCGTAGCTTACGGCAGAAACTGGAGTATAGTATATTAAGGTACAAATCTACGCCAGCTCGTAGTCTAGATTTTAGAGATATGCCTAATAAATTAATAGGTGTGCGTCTCCTAATAATGAATTCTCCTCTTCTCTGTGTGCAGTGTATAGAAGACATGATAGCAGTTAGGCCCCGCCCACTAGCTCAGAGACAACTGAGAATTAGAGATACAGCCTGCAGAGGGGAAACGACTAAAAAATACAGAATACACGTCATATAATGTCCAGAAATAGTGTTATGCATCATGTACACACATACGACTGCTTATTTTGAAAAGTTACGTGAAAAGTTAGAACACTTTACGTTTTTAAAGTGCAAGTTTACCTTTGGTATTGTAAAAATATAAGCCTACAGGGTTGCTCAAAATTTAAAATGTAACCTTTTTTTTTGCTGCTTGTATTGTTTTTTTTTTAAAAAGATGCAGATACAGTACAAGTTGTTTTCTGACAGGGTGATATGCAAATTTCCCTAAGCTCCTGTTTGTTGGCAGTGTTTCTGATAGATATGTATTGGGGAATTGCAGTTTTGCTGTAATATGGAGTTATTAGGGCCATACAGGGATCAAAATAACGCTTTTGCAGGCGTCATTGACGCCTGCAAAGGCTCCTAAAGGCCTTAAAATCAATCTAATGTGTATTCTTACGCATGAGACTGAATTCATTTTAGGTATGGTGGCACTGGCGGCACGGTATGAGAGGTAATATAAGTACATATTGAGAGGTTCAATAAGTCTCTATGTGTAGGCCGGTGTAGCGACATTAGGAGCCGCCCGCCGGTGCCACACTGGCAGCACCCGGAACTTGGAAGGGTCGCGAAGAACAGAGGAGGAGGGAGACAAATCTCCACTGTGGTAGCTCCCCTAGGTTTATGTGCCCGCGTGTATTGTCCAACAGTGTGATCCTGTAGGATTATTTGCCCCTCCTCTGTGTCTGCTGCTGACCCCATCACCTCCCTACAGGGGGTCTATCTCTTTCTCCAGATCACCCATTTGCTCATGCGTTCTTATTTGGGCCAATTATTTTTCTGATATTTTTGAGAAATTCTGACAAAATAGTGCGGTTTAGCCACGGTTCCAGGCAAAAATAACAAAAAAAATTTCATCGCAAAGCATTAACCAAGCTTGACTGGAATGGGATCAGTGCAAATCGCACCCGATGCTGCTGCACATTTATTTCTAATAGAGATAAAGAAAAAGAAAAAAACAAAAGAAAAAAAAATTTAATGTTATTATATTTTTGCGATTTGGGGAGGCCCTGCATTGTATTGCTTATATAAGCAGTGCTACACTGTGCCCTTCTGAACCACAGATTTGCACAGTCCAAATAAAATGGATATCTGGGGGCGACGAGTGGGGCAAACACCTTAGTTGACAAGTTCCCCAGTTCCACTATTTCAGCTTTTTTGCTTTGACTTCTGTTCGCATGATCTTCTGCCCTGGCCCCTGTGTGGCAGATTTCATGTTTTAGGAAAGGTAGTGTACGCACTCATGTTCGGTGTATAATATATAATAGGTTTATAATTACCTAAGCTCACTATTTAGGTAAGATAGCATTGGTATAAGTTCTAGTGATGTTTCCCTGCATAAATAGCGAGTTTTTAACACCACGTATCCCTACGTATTATTCATTTGAATTACTGCAAATTACGTACTCCTCCTTGGCTAAAAATACTCATCAAAAATGCTAAGAGGAGTATTTCTACCCTGCTAGAAAATTGTAGTTCGACCTCAGGGGCCATATGATATATTTACTCACTCTTCCACTCATAATTAAAACCACTGTGAGTGCAATCTGGGAAATATATAAATAGGATCTGTAGTCATAAAACGCAGGTCTGTAAGCTATTCTCTTACAATAGAGCTGACGAGTATTTTAGCACAGGAATCTGAACACACAATACAATCTTGTGACATTCTTATACAGGCAATTTCACTAGCGTCTCCTGTGAGCAGTGAGCTCCAGTATTTCATTAATATCATTTCTGCTTTTCAGCTGTGAAAGCCATTCCCATTCTTCTTTTCATTCTCTGTATTCTTATTTTTCACTTTAGTCCTCAGAGTTCTAGGTTCATGCTAATAAAAGATGTTTAAGCCTGATATTTTACAAATATTTCCTTAACCTTATGGCTGGTGTCTGACATTCATTTGCGAGCTGCCAGGGATATGGGACATCCATGCCGCGGCTGGGAGATTTTATAATGTTTTAAACATTTAAAAAAAAAAAAGATATGGTACAACTGACATTAATGCAGTGAAAGAGATTTTTTTTGTGTCTCAATAAAAACAGAAGGTTAAATAGAAATATAAAGGCCATTAAATTTAAAAATAAATGGTGATCAGAGTTAGGCCTCATGCACGTGCCTTATTAGAGATTCTAGTGCGACAGATTGGTAATACAGATTTCTTCCCCTGTGGGCGTCCGATTTCACATGGAGGAACAGTGAGGTATTTTTTTTCACAGTATCCACATGACTCTGTGGCTTGAAAAAACAAGTGGGTTGTAGATCAAGTGGAGTTCCAAAAACCGGAGTTGAAAAGAGGAG
The DNA here is from genome assembly GCF_050947455.1 of Rhinoderma darwinii. Taxonomy (NCBI): domain Eukaryota; kingdom Metazoa; phylum Chordata; class Amphibia; order Anura; family Rhinodermatidae; genus Rhinoderma; species Rhinoderma darwinii. The sequence continues at coordinate 258,318,497 of NC_134690.1, forward strand.
TTAAAGCCCCAGTAAGTGCTCTTCTACTTCTTTTTCTTTTTGATTAACACCTGTTCGCTGTTTTTTTGTAACTTGGATAATGGAGAGCAAGATTGGAGGTTTCCTTCAGTGCACAGTTTGCCATATGTATGCACGACTGGAGCCGGAGTTCCAGGGTGAATATCTCTGTGGCAGATGTGAGCATGTTGTTTGCCTGGAAGCTCGCATTAGAGATCTGGAGGAGCAGAATGCAACACTGAGGAGGATAGACAATCTTGAGCTGAGCTTGCTGCTCACGGAGCATGCAGTTAGTGGGTTACATCTGGAGGGTGAAGACATGGGTGAGCAGGATCAGGTAAGTAGCTGGGTTAATGTAGTTAGGGGCAGTAGAAAGGGGTCAAAGAAAAGGAAGGCCGATCCGGTTTCTGACATTCCAGGCAAAATTGCCAAGTTGGGTGATGATGCGAGGGTCTCAGTCTCAGAAATGGCAGCCCTAGTGGATACTGATCTCCCTAACAGCCGGGAGAACAGCCCAGCTAGTAGTCGGCGGGATGGTAATGCAGGTAAGCCAAGACAATTGATAGTCGTAGGGGATTCTATAATCAGGAAGACGGATAGAATAATTTGTCGCCAAGACCACCTCAACCGAATGGTTTGCTGTCTCCCTGGTGCCAGGGTTCGGCATGTGGTGGAACGGGTGGACAAATTGCTGGGAGGGGCTGGTGATGATCCAGCTGTCGTGGTCCATGTCGGTACCAACGACAGAATAAATGGTAGGTGGAGGAGCCTTAAGAATAATTTTAAAGAACTAGGCTACAAGCTGAAGGGAAGGACCTCCAAAGTAGTATTCTCAGGAATACTGCCTGTGCCATGCGCATCACAGGAAAGACAGCGGGAGCTCAGGGAGTTAAATGCATGGCTCAAGTCTTGGTGTAGAGAAGAAGGATTTGGGTTCCTAGAGCACTGGGCTGACTTTTCATTGGGGTACAAACTGTATTCTGCAGATGATTTGCACCTAAATGGAAGGGGGTCTGCTGTGCTGGGGGAGAGAATTCTAGCTGGGGTGGCGGAGTATTTAAACTAGGGCTGAGGAGGGAGGTCAATGTAGAAAAAAAAGGGGTAGCCAGGTTAGAGAGGGGTCAGACTATATTGGTGGGGGGAGAAACAGAATTTGGGGAGAGGACTAGACAACAAGATAAGGAGATCCTTTCGTTACAAAACATCAGTGTAAATAAAAAGGCCCGATTAATGTCAAATCACATTTCTGATAATAAAAGTGAAAAACTGACAGGCAAGTTAAAGTATATGTTCACAAATGCCAGAAGTCTAGCAAGCAAAATGGGGGAGCTGGAGGCCTTGATACTGGAAGAAAATATAGATATAGTTGGTGTTGCTGAAACATGGCTGGACTCTTCACATGACTGGGCTGTAAATCTACAGGGTTTTACACTTTTTCGGAAAGACAGGACAAATAGGAAAGGTGGTGGTGTATGTCTGTATGTGAGAAGTGATATGAAGGCGAGTGTGAAAGAGACAAAAGTGGGTGAATACTGTGAGGAGGTTGAAACCTTGTGGGTGGAACTAGAAAGGGAGGTAAACACTGAAAAAATTACTTTTGGTGTAATCTATAGACCCCCCAATATAACTAAGGAGATGGATGTTCAGCTATATAAACAGATGGAGCGGGCTGCACAGGCGGGTACTGTAGTGATAATGGGAGATTTTAATTTCCGGGATATTAATTGGTGTCATGGTTCAGCTTCAACTGCAAAGGGGAGACATTTCCTCAACCTGTTGCAGGAAAATTTTATGGGCCAGTTTGTGGAAGACCCGACTAGAGGTGAAGCTCTGTTGGATCTGGTCATTTCTAATAATGCAGATCTTGTTGGGAATGTCAATGTTCGTGAAAACCTCGGTAACAGTGATCATAATATAGTTACATTTTACCTATACTGTAAAAAACAAACGCAGGCTGGGAGGGCAAAAACATTTAATTTTAAGAAAGCCAATTTCCCCAGGATGAGGGCTGCAATTCAGGATATGGACTGGGAAGAACTAATGTCAAATAATGGGACAAATGATAAATGGGAGATTTTCAAATCTACTTTGAGTTATTATAGTGCAAAATTTATTCCTATAGGTAACAAGTATAAACGACTCAAATTAAACCCCACATGGCTTACACCTTCTGTGAAAGGGGCAATACATGACAAAAAAAGGGCATTTAAAAAATACAAATCTGAGGGTACAGCTGTAGCCTTTGTAAAATATAAAGAGCTTAATAAAATCTGTAAAAATGTAATAAAATTAGCAAAAATACAAAATGAAAGGCAGGTGGCCAAGGATAGTAAAACAAATCCCAAAAAATTCTTCAATATATAAATGCTAAAAAGCCAAGGTCTGAACATGTAGGACCCCTAGATAATGGTAATGGGGAGTTGATCACAGGGGATCAAGAGAAGGCAGAGTTACTAAATGGGTTCTTTAGCTCTGTATATACAACTGAAGAAAGAGCAGCTGATGTAGCTGATGCCAGTGCTGTTAATATATCAGTTGATATACTGAATTGGATGAATGTAGAGATGGTCCAAGCTAAATTAAATAAAATAAATGTGCACAAGGCCCCGGGACCAGATGGGTTACACCCTAGAATTCTTAAAGAGCTTAGTTCAGTTATTTCTGTCCCCCTTTTCATAATATTCAGAGAATCTCTAGTGACTGGTATAGTGCCAAGGGACTGGCGCAGCGCAAATGTGGTGCCTATTTTCAAAAAGGGCTCTAGGTCTTCCCCAGGTAATTATAGACCAGTAAGCTTAACATCCATCGTGGGGAAAATGTTTGAGGGGCTATTGAGGGACTATATACAGGATTATGTGACAATAAATAGCATTATAAGTGACAGCCAGCACGGTTTTACTAAGGACAGAAGTTGTCAAACCAACCTAATCTGTTTTTATGAAGAGGTGAGCAGAAGTCTAGACAGAGGGGCCGCTGTGGATTTAGTGTTTTTGGACTTTGCAAAGGCATTTGACACTGTCCCCCATAGACGCCTAATGGGTAAATTAAGGACTATAGGTTTAGAAAATATAGTTTGTAATTGGATTGAGAATTGGCTCAAGGACCGTATCCAGAGAGTTGTGGTCAATGATTCCTTCTCTGAATGGTCACCGGTTATAAGTGGTGTACCCCAGGGTTCAGTGCTGGGACCACTATTATTCAACTTATTTATTAATGATATAGAGGATGGGATTAATAGCACTATTTCTATTTTTGCAGATGACACCAAGCTATGTAATATAGTTCAGTCTATGGAAGATGTTCATGAATTGCAGGCAGATTTAAACAAACTAAGTGTTTGGGCGTCCACTTGGCAAATGAAGTTTAATGTAGATAAATGTAAAGTTATGCATCTGGGTACCAACAACCTGCATGCATCATATGTCCTAGGGGGAGCTACACTGGCGGATTCACTTGTTGAGAAGGATCTGGGTGTACTTGTAAATCATAAACTCAATAACAGCATGCAGTGTCAATCAGCTGCTTCAAAGCCAAGCAGGATATTGTCGTGTATTAAAAGAGGCATGGACTCGCGGGACAGGGATGTAATATTACCACTTTACAAAGCATTAGTGAGGCCTCATCTAGAATATGCAGTTCAGTTCTGGGATCCAGTTCATAGAAAGGATGCCCTGGAGTTGGAAAAAATACAAAGAAGAGCAACGAAGCTAATTAGGGGCATGGAGAATTTAAGTTATGAGGAAAGATTAAAAGAATTAAACCTATTTAGCCTTGAAAAAAGACGACTAAGGGGGGACATGATTAACTTATATAAATATATTAATGGCACATACAAAAAATATGGTGAAATCCTGTTCCTTGTAAAACCCCCTCAAAAAACAAGGGGGCACTCCCTCCGTCTGGAGAAAAAAAGGTTCAAGCTGCAGAGGCGACAAGCCTTCTTTACAGTGAGAACTGTGAATCTATGGAATAGCCTACCGCAGGAGCTGGTCACTGCAGGGACAGTAGATGGCTTTAAAAAAGGGTTAGATAATTTCCTAGAACAAAAAAATATTAGCTCCTATGTGTAGAAATTTTTCCTTCCCTTTTCCCTTCCCTTGGTTGAACTTGATGGACATGTGTCTTTTTTCAGCCGTACTAACTATGTAACTATGTATGTAACTGCGAGGAAACAATAATGATACGTTCCATCACATGACGTATTATGGAGGTAATTTCCCCTCTAAGCTTTGCTTCTAAGGCAGTATATGTTGCTTACAGAGTCACCAAACGGCGACACACAGAAGAACTCAATGTGGGTCCACAGGGGCTACAGTTTCTTTGCACATGGCATTGCCACATGCATGAGCTCTAACTTCCTTTGAAGTATGCAACACCGCATTTTCATTGATAATATGCTTACTTGCTTAGGATAAATACTAATATCGTAAGGGCCCGTTCTGCAGCGCACATAAGGCCCTGACGCTTAGGGGACCCAGAGGGTGAGAAGAGGAGCGATAAGGTGAGTATGTTTTTATTTTATATTCTGGCAGACAGGGGGAAATGGATAGTGCACGGCCACGAGCGTTACGATTGTGGAGCATGGACGGCCCAAAGATGTGACACATTTATTAAGATGCGTTTTCCTCTTAATCAATGTGTTACATCTTACTCAAGCTTTTTTTCTATTAAGACTGACGTATGTTACGTGAGTCTTACTAAATTCCCCCCATACAAAAATTGACTCTCGAAAGAAAACCTGATTATTACAGGTCGGGGTCACAGATTAACCCGCCATTGCCTCTCAAACGTGTATCTAGGGCAACTAAATTATTTTGTCTTTCTTTGCTAGGACAGTATGCACCATAATACTGCAACAGTGTTGCATACCATCACATAATAAAAAATCTGTGTAGCACTAGCAGTAATAATTAGGGTCAGTTCACACCTTCATCGGTGTTTCCGAAAATGCCAGAACCGCTGGTTCTGCTGTATGACGGACACAATTGACTTTAATGCGTTCCGCTATTGTTTCCAGTATTTTTAGCCGAATCTTTGACAAAGGTCCCCAACATATGTGTCCGTCATACAGCAGAACCAGCGGTTCTGACATTTCGGAAACACCGATGAAGGTGTGAACTGGCCTTAATTATTACTGCTAGTGCTACACAGCTTTTTTATTATATGATGGTATGCAACACTGTTGCAGTATTATGGTGCATACTGTCATAGCAAAGAAAGACAAAAGAATTTAGTTGCCCTAGATACACGTTTGAGAGGCAATGGCGGGTTAATCTGTGAACCCGACCTGTAATAATCAGTTTTTCTTTCGAGAGTCAATTTTTGTATGGGGGGAATTTAGTAAGACTCACGTAACATACGTCAGTCTTAATAGAAAAAAAGCTTGAGTAAGATGTAACACATTGATTAAGAAGAAAACGCATCTTAATAAATGTGTCACATCTTTGGGCCGTCCATGCTCCACAATCGTAACGCTCGTGGCCGTGCACTATCCATTTCCCCCTGTCTGCCAGAATATAAAATAAAAACATACTTACCTTATCGGGCCTCTTCTCACCCTCTGGGTCCCCTAAGCGTCAGGGCCTTATGTGCGCTGCAGAACTCAATGTCATCAGTGCTGCGTCGCACAAAATGTCCTAATGCTGCCCGGCGCTGCTCGTTCCCAAACGCCCAGATCCTCCTCACTGCACCATCTGAATTTTGATCCGTTACCGCCACCCGCAGCACTTTTCTAAAAGTGGGCGGAGTTTATTGTAAGGGCCGGAGCCAACCATGGCCCAAATTTATCATAATTTACACCAGACACTGGCATAAATTATGGCGCAAATGTTCTCCAGTTCATAGCTAGCGCAGAATTTTCTTTCTGACGCACAGACGGCCATTGATACACCTAATTTATTAAAAGGCGTGTGCCTCTCAATAAACTAGATGCATTTCACTCCAACTTTTGCCAGTCTTAATAGCCAATGAGTCATATGATCACTGTATGGATATACAAGAGTAAGCAAATATAAAACCCCCATAAAGAATGTCCTTATTTTCTCAGCCATTGAGCGTGCACACTCTGTTCTGAAGCAAATTAGCTCTACTACCCCTATAAGTAGAATTTCTATGATTTGTGGTATAAAACACAGATCTTCAATGAGGATTAGTCTTTTTTCACGGACGTGGAGAAGTGTTCAGATAAAGAGCTTAGTATATATGCCGTTAAATTATTATAAAGCGTGCCTATTTCATTTTTGCATCCAAACTAAAGTTCTGCTATAATGATTTATATAGGTATATATTATCTAGCATAAAACATACATTTCTAATTATCTGAAAGTAAAATAATTTTAATCAATGCAAAATATTGTTTCTGTATATTTCCATTTTAATATAAGACCTAGCAGCCAAAGTAAACTATATCCATCTGAATTGCACACTAATTATATCTAAAGTGCAATTATTTTTTAAATAAGAATTATCTTCCTCTGGCAATGCAGTTATCATATTGAAAGCACCTTTCAAATCACCAGCATAAGCTCAGACAATACGTGCTAGGAATGTACGGATACCCCTGGGCATCAGGAGTTTAGATGATAAGTATTTCAAAGGTTTCACTGGATGAGACAGAGGCTTCAAAACAAGGTACGTGAAGATTTTTTTACATCTTTCAGAACATCCTTTCAAAATAAATAAATAAAATGTTATATATGATTATATATAATCATATAAAATACACAATACATATAAAAATGTAAATGTTTTTGAAAATGTTAGGAGAAACTGCTTACCATTTATTCAACATACATCATTCCTATATGAGTGTTGTTTTATAGTATTATATATACATACATCATATATACATTTGTATTGCTCCTAGTCTCCAGGACCTTTATTGATGGCTATGACTATTTTCTGTTTCCATTTCCATCATGTTCTTATAGCGAATACAGAAGAAGCAAGAGTTTTATGTCAGGCACTAATTTAACAACACGATTAGCCCCTTTCTTCTTAGAAAACAAGCAGCGGTTTATTACAGTACCAATCACAGTGCCCCCACCATAGTGTTGCAAGCCACAAATACACCTAGTGCTGGTTACAATGCTTCCATACTGTTCCAGCAACAGGGATCCCCAAACAGTGTTCCGAAAAAAGGGCTAGCTCCAGTGCCCCCAACAATTTCTAGTTACTGTGCCAGAGTACATACCCCCAAACTGTACAAGCACAATGTGCACCCAAATCACAGCTACCACTGTATGCCCACATTCTCCCTGTTGCCTCATTGATGTAGTTACGCCGGCGGTGGGTCCCACTCCAACCAGCGGTCCCTACCGCCGGGTCTCGTACCTTGTCCGGCGCCCTGTCTCTACTCCAGGCCGCCGGCGTCTTACTGTGTTCCCCGCTCGCAGCTGCACTGTTCAAAAGTGTCTTTCCAATCCCTGTTGTCCCCAGGACTATTTAAGGCACCTTCACTGTACACCAGGTGCCTGAGCAATATTGTAACAACCTAGTGTTATCCAGCGAAGGTTCCTTTATGCACCTGTATCATGCCTACTATTGCTATCTGTTATTAGTCTGTATCCAGTTGTCCGTTACCATCCTGTATCCAGTCTGCTATTGATACCAGTAGTCAGCCTTTATCTAGTTGTCCATAGCCAGCCTGAATCCAATCCGCTGTTGCTTTATATGGTCCGCCTGTATCCTGTCCGCAGTTATCAATTATCTGCCAGTGTCCAGCTACCCGCTACCTGCCTGTGTCCAGCTGCTTGCTACCTGCTTGTGTCCAGCTGCTTGCTACCTGCTTGTGTCCAGCTGCCTACTACCTGCCTGTGTTCAGCTACCTACCCGTGTCCAGCTGTTTGCTACCTGTCTGTGTCCAGCGATCTGTCTGCTTCCATCCTTCAAGGTACCATCTGCCAGTGCCTGTGTCTTGTTTGTTTGGCCAGAAGCTACTCCGCCAGCACCACCTCAAGAGGTAGCGATCAGGTAGTCTCCCCGCAGCGAAGACCAGATCCCTGTTATAGGGTGAAGACCGGGGAGGCTACTTAGATAACGCCCTTACAGATGCTCCCTAAGCCAAACTGGTGGCGTAACCCAGGTGGTCCACAAACCTGCTGCTCATAACACAGCTACAGTGTTAGTCAGTGGCTGATCCCATGTTACAGCCTCTTTTTGTACCTGGTGTTGGCACAGGAGAATAAAATACCAGGAGAAACGATTCAAGAAATATCTAATCTGCAGGGCTATAAGGGTAACGTACATCTCTATATGTCCGATGTCAGAATACGCCAGTTATATGAATATACTGGCAGTATGTTTGGGATTGTTGTCCTGTTGCAGATTAAATTCGGAGCAGATTAGACACCACCCTGTATTTCATGATGGAAAAGTATCTGCCTGTATTTCTCAGCATTAAGGACACCATTAATGCTAAGCAAATCCACTACTCCATTTGCTAAAATGCAGCCACAAACTGCAAGGAACCTCCACCATGCTTCACTGTTGCCTGTAGCCCTCATTATTGTACCTATCCCCAACCCTTCGGCGAAAAAACTGCCTTCTGTTACAGCCAAATATTTTAAATTTTGACTCCTCAGTTCGCCTTGTTTCCATGTCAAAGGTATGGCTTTTTGGGCGCAAGTCTTCCATGAAGATCAATTCTGGCCAGACTTCGCTGAACAATAGATGGGTATACCTGGGTCCCACTGGTTTCTGCCAGTTCTGAGCTGATGGCACTACTGGACATCTTCCGATTTCAAAGGGAAGCATGTCGTGTCTTTGATCTGCTGCACTAAGTTTCCTTGGCTGACCACTGTGTCTACGGTCCTCAACGTTGCCCGTTTGTGCTTCTTCAAAAGAGCTTGAACAGCACATCTTAAAACCCCAGTTTACTTTGAAATCTTTGCTTGGTAGAGACCTTGCTGATGCAGTATAAGTACCTTGTGGCTTGTTGCTGTACACCTGACTATAAGCCTACAAAATCCATAACTTTGTGCAAGTGTACCTAGAAGAATTTATGCTGTTTTGAAGGCAAAGGGTGGTCACACTAAATATTGATTTAATTTAGAATTATCTTCTGTTCATTCACTTTGTATTTCATTAATTGATAAAAAAAAAACATTAACACTTCTATTTTTGAAGGCATTCTTACATTCACAACTGCCTAAAACTTTTGCACAGTACTGTGTGTGTGTGAGTGTGTATATATATATATATATATATATATATATATATATATATATATACACACAGTGAAGGAAATAAGTATTTGATCCCTTGCTGATTTTGTAAGTTTGCCCACTGTCAAAGACATGAACAGTCTAGAATTTTTAGGCTAGGTTAATTTTACCAGTGAGTGATAGATTATATTTAAAAAAAACGGAAAATCACATTGCCAAAATTATATATATTTATTTGCATTGTGCACAGAGAAATAAGTATTTGATCCCTTTGGCAAACAAGACTTAATACTTGGTGGCAAAATCCTTGTTGGCAAGCACAGCAGTCAGACGTTTTTTGTAGTTGATGATGAGGTTTGCACACGTTAGATGGAATTTTGGCCAACTCCTCTTTGCAGATCATCTGTAAATCATTACGATTTCAAGGCTATCTCTTGGCAACTCGGATCTTCAGCTCTCTCCATAAGTTTTCGATGGGATTAAGGTCTGGAGACTGGCTAGGCCACTCCATGACCTTAATGTGCTTCTTTTTGAGCCACTCCTTTGTTGCCTTGGCTGTATGTTTCGGGTCATTGTCATGCTGGAAGACCCAGCCACGAGCCATTTTTAATGTCCTGGTGGAGGGAAGGAGGTTGTCACTCAGGATTTGACGGTACATGGCTCCATCCATTCTCCCATTGATGCGGTGAAGTAGTCCTGTGCCCTTAGCAGAGAAACACCCCCAAAACATAATGTTTCCACCTCCATGCTTGACAGTGGGGACGGTGTTCTTTGGGTCATAGGCAGCATTTCTCTTCCTCCAAACACGGCGAGTTGAGTTAATGCCAAAGAGCTCAATTTTAGTCTCATCTGACCACAGCACCTTCTCCCAATCACTCTCAGAATCATCCAGATGTTCATTTGCAAACTTCAGACGGGCCTGTACATGTGCCTTCTTGAGCAGGGGGACCTTGCGGGCACTGCAGGATTTTAATCCATTACGGTGTAATGTGTTACCAATGGTTTTCTTGGTGACTGTGGTCCCAGCTGCCTTGAGATCATTAACAAGTTCCCCCCGTGTAGTTTTCGGCTGAGCTCTCACCTTCCTCAGGATCAAGGATACCCCACGAGGTGAGATTTTGCATGGAGCCCCAGATCGATGTCGATTGACAGTCATTTTGTATGTCTTCCATTTTCTTACTATTGCACCAACAGTTGTCTCCTTCTCACCCAGCGTCTTACTTATGGGTTTGTAGCCCATTCCAGCCTTGTGCAGGTCTATGATCTTGTCCCTGACATCCTTAGAAAGCTCTTTGGTCTTGCCCATGTTGTAGAGGTTAGAGTCAGACTGATTAATTGAGTCTGTGGACAGGAGTCTTTTATACAGGTGACCATTTAAGACAGCTGTCTTTAATGCAGGCACCAAGTTGATTTGGAGCGTGTAACTGGTCTGGAGGAGGCTGAACTCTTAATGGTTGGTAGGGGATCAAATACTTATTTCTCTGTGCACAATGCAAATAAATATATAGAATTTTGACTATGTGATTTTCTTTTTTTTTTTTAATATAATCTATCTCTCACTGGTAAAATTAACCTAGCCTAAAAATTCTAGACTGCTCATGACTTTTGACAGTGGGCAAACTTACAAAATCAGCAAGGGATCAAATACTTATTAATCTTTCACTGTGTATATATATATATATGTACATGCCTACCTTTGTGTATGTATCTGTGAAAATAATTCTGATGGCTGTATGCAGTGACATCCTAACCAGCAGCACGCCAAAACACTCAATGGACTTTTGCAATGTATATATCCTGTTTATATACATAGCCATTAGAATTATTTTCACAGATACATACACAAAGGTAAGCATGAACATTTTTCTAAAAAAAATAAAACCTTGCTAGTATTGCTTACTAGAAAGAGGATGGCCATTTTTAACAGTAAATCACGGCGTAACAAAATTTGTTTTGTTATTTTCTACAGGCGGAGGTCAGTAAATAAAAATAAATGAAGAGTTGTTATGCATAAACAGACGACTGCAGGAATATGAGATCTATCAGGAGACAGGTGAGAATTAATTCTGTATCCATCCCCTATGAAATGTAGTGTGCAATTGAATATGTTGGCTGAATTAGTCAAAACTGATGTACAAAATAGAAAGAACAGGAACAAAACTGATAGTTGACAGGTACATTTGTAAAGAGGATGTAAGATGCACCTATCAGCTAAACAATAATTTAATGGAGCTACTCTGGTCAGAGCAAAATTTGATGGGAATATTCGTTTTAATATAATCTATTATTATAACACTGAGCGTTTCTATATATTTAGTCTGACCTTAAGAAAGATATATTCAGTGAGGGTAGGTAATGGGTACAATTATATATAAACCTATTAAAATAAGGCTAGACCATCAATTGATGAGTGGGGGCCCCCACTTATCAGCAGTACCGTGGGGTCCTGGTGTTTTAGTGAGTGCAGGGGCGTAACTAGGAAAGACTGGGCCCCATAGCAAACTTTTGACTAGGGCCCCCCCCTCCCCTGGGTGTCACACAACCCCCCTTGTAGATAGTGCTTTTTTTACAGCCCCCCCTGTAGATAACGCCATACAGCCCCCCATGTAGATAGCGCAATACAGCCCCCCATGTAGATAGCGCCATACAGCCCCCCCTGTAGATAACGCCATACATCCCCCCTGTAGATAACGCCATACATCCCCCCTGTAGATAGCGCCATACATCCCCCTGTAGATAACGCCATACAGCCCCCCTGTAGATAACGCCATACAGCCCCCACTGTAGATAACACCATACAGCCCCCCCTGTAGATAACGCCATACAGCCCCCCTGTAGATAGCGCCATACAGCCCCCTCTGTAGATAACGCCATACAGCCCCCTTTGTAGATATCTACAGAGGGGGCTGTATGGCGTTATCTACAGGGGGGACTGTATGGCGTTATCTACAGGGGGCTGTATGGCGTTATCTACAGGGGGGCTGTATGGCGTTATCTACAGGGGGGGCTGTATGGCATTATCTACAGAGGGGGTGTATGGCGCTATCAACAGAGGGGGAGTATGGCGTTCCCTACAGGGGGGGGCTGTATGGCGTTATCTACAGGGGGGCTGTATGGCGTTATCTACAGGGGGGACTGTATGGCGTTATCTACAGGGGGCTGTATGGCGTTATCTACAGGGGGGGCTGTATGGCGTTATCTAGAGGGGGGTCTGTATGGCGTTATCTACAGAGGGGGTGTATGGCGCTATCTACAGGGGGGCTGTATGGCGTTATCTAGAGGGGGGTCTGTATGGCGTTATCTACAGAGGGGGTGTATGGCGCTATCTACAGGGGGGACTGTATGGCGTTATCTACAGGGGGGCTGTATGGCGTTATCTACAGGGGGGTCTGTATGGCGTTATCTACAGAGGGGGTGTATGGCGCTATCTACAGAGGGGGTGTATGAAGTTATCTACAGAGGGGGTGTATGGCGCTATCTACAGAGGGGGTGTATGGCGTTCCCTACAGGGGGGTCTGTATGGCGTTATCTACAGAGGGGGTGTATGGCGCTATCTACAGAGGGGGTGTATGAAGTTATCTACAGAGGGGGTGTATGAAGTTATCTACAGAGGGGGTGTATGGCGCTATCTACAGAGGGGGTGTATGGCGTTCCCTACAGGGGGGACTGTATGGCGTTATCTACAGAGTGGACTGTATGGCGTTATCTACAGGGGGGGCTGTATGGCGTTCCCTACAGGGGGCTGTATGGCGTTATCTACAGGGGGGACTGTATGGCGTTATCTACAGGGGGGACTGTATGGCATTATCTACAGGGTGGACTGTATGGCGTTATCTACAGGGGGGGCTGTATGGCGTTCCCTACAGGGGGGGCTGTATGGCGTTATCTACAGGGGGGACTGTATGGCGTTATCTACAGGGGGGACTGTATGGCGTTATCTACAGAGGGTGCTGTACGCCATACAGTCCCCACTGTAGAGAATGCCATACAGTCCCCACTGTAGAGAACGCCATACAGCCCCCACTGTAGAGAACACCAAACAGCCCCCCTGTAGGGAACACCATACAGCCCCCCCTGTAGGGAACGCCATACAGCCCCCCCCTGTAGGGAACGCCATACAGCCCCCCCTGTAGGGAACTCCATACAGCCCCCCCCCTGTAGGGAACGCCATACAGCCCCCCCCTGTAGGGAACGCCATACAGCCCCCCCCTGTAGGGAACGCCATACAGCCCCCCCTGTAGGGAACGCCATACATCCCCCCTGTAGGGAAAGCCATAGAGCCCCCCCTGTAGGGAACGTCAAACAGCCCCCCCCTGTAGGGAACGCCATACAGCCCCCCTGTAGGGAACGCCATACAGCCTCCCCTGTAGGGCACGCCATACAGCCCCCCCTGTAGGGAACGCCATACAGCCCCCCTGTAGGGAACGCCATACAGCCCCCCCTGTAGGGAACGCCATACAGCTCCCCATCTGTAGGGAACGCCATACAGCCCCCCTGTAGGGAACGCCATACAGCCCCCCCTGTAGTGAACGCCATACGGCCCCCCCTGTAGGGAACGCCATACAGCCCCACCTGTAGGGAACTCCATACAGCCCCCCCCTGTAGGGAACGCCATACAGCCCCCCCCTGTAGGGAACGCCATACAGCCCCCCCCTGTAGGGAACGCCATACAGCCCCCCCTGTAGGGAACGCCATACATCCCCCCCTGTAGGGAAAGCCATAGAGCCCCCCCTGTAAGGAACGTCAAACAGCCCCCCCCTGTAGGGAACGCCATACAGCCCCCCTGTAGGGAACGCCATACAGCCCCCCCTGTAGGGCACCCCATACAGCCCCCCCTGTAGGGAACGCCATACAGCCCCCCTGTAGGGAACGCCATACAGCCCCCCCTGTAGGGAACGCCATACAGCTCCCCATCTGTAGGGAACGCCATACAGCCCCCCTGTAGGGAACGCCATACAGCCCCCCCTGTAGTGAACGCCATACGGCCCCCCCTGTAGGGAACGCCATACAGCGTCCCCAACCCCCCAAAAAAATGCGACCTACAGTGTGTCCTACAAAAGATATGTATTCCCTCTCCACAGGATAGGGGATACATGTGTGATCGCTGGTAGCGATAGGGAGAACGGGGGACTGAAAGTCCCCCGAAGTTCTCCATGACTAACCTCTGACTTCCGGGGTCTGCGCAGCGCAATAAAAATGAAAGGAGCGCTGGTCACGCATGCACACAAGCGCGACCGGCGCTCCATTCATTTCTACGGAGCTGCCGACACAGACCCCGGAAGTCCGAGGTTTGTGATGGAGAACTTCAGGGGACTTTCGGTCCCCTGTTCTCCTTATCGCTGCCAGCGATCACACATGTATCCCCTATCCTGTGGATAGGGGATACATGTCTTTTGTTTAATGGCAGAGCGCGGGGATACCTCCCTGCTCTGCCGTAGTGTTCAGTGGGGTCCCGCTGTAGCAGCCATAGCGGCTGCCAGCGGAGCCTCCGGCCATGGTGGGGGCCCATGCCGGCGGGCGACACGGGTGGTAGTTACGCCACTGAGTGAGTGGCTCATTCTTATGTCCAGTTTTGCCGGTGTCACGGAGCGGGTTAGTGGACCCACTAGGCCGTACCGCCGTAGCGGGAAGGCAGCTGGCCAAACCACAGGCAACCCCAGAAATACAATGTCCCGCACAAGGGTACCTGAATAGTCCAGATGGTGGCCGCAGCTCTGGCACAGATGAGATGGGTGCAGCAGATGGCTCCAAACGTGGCGGATGACACAGGAGCCGCAAGTTGCGCCAGACGAGGCGGATTCCTCCGGACGTGGCAGGTGACACAGGACGCGGCGGATTCCTCCGGACGTGGCCGATGACACAGGACGTGGCAGATGACACAGGACGTGGCAGATTCCTCTGGACGTGGCAGATAACACTGGACGTGGCAGATGACACAGGACGTGGCAGATTCCTCTGGACGTGGCAGATGACACAGGACGTGGCACGACTTGATACTAAGGCAAAGCACGGGAAACAGGAACGGGGAACAAGGCACGGGTAACAACAGGAACGGGAAACACTAAGGGACCATTTGCAAGACAGACTGGGAAAACTAACAACTCTCAGGCAAGGATTAGAAGGCCAGGGGCCTTCTTATAGACCAGGAAATCGTGGCAGTTGATGATGACGATTTCCTTATTGCGCGCACTGGCCCTTTAAGGCCGGGCGCGAGCGTGCGCGCGCACCCTACGGGACACAGCCGAACGGAGTGGAAGTGAGCGCTGGCGTCTCCTAGGAGGGAGACGGGGACCAGCGCTCACAGATCCATGGCTGCGGGCGTCGGGAGGTGAGTGAACCCGACGGCCCGCGGCCATGGACGCTACAGCCGGGTACTGCAGCTCAGCCCCATTCGCTTTATTTAGTTTCCATTATTTATACAGAGCGAACATATTTTTCAGCGCTGTATAGAAATTTTAATCATCCACACCAGTCCCAAGTATACACAGCATGTGGAAGGCGGTATGTATATACACCACCAGCTGTGGTGGAGGGGCACTTCAGATGTCTTGGCATCCAAGGCTTGTGTCCACCACGAATCTTAATATTAATTGTATAGCATTATTATTTAGCTGTGGTATAGCAGTGATATTGTAGCGTCCATGGCCGCGGGCCATCGGGTTTACTCACCTCCCGACGCCCGCAGCCATGGATCTGTGAGCGCTGGTCCTCATCTACTTCCTAGGAGACGCCAGCGATCACTTCCGCTCCGGTCCGCTGTGTCCCGTAGGGTGCGCGCGCAAGCTGGTACCCGCTCTTAAATGGCCAGCGCGTGCACATGAAAACAATCATCATCATCAACCCACATGATTTCCTGGACTATAAGAAGGCCCCAGCCCTTCTGATCCTTGTCTGAGCGTTGTTAGTATATCTCAAGTCTGTCTTGCAAATGGTCCCTTAGGGTATGTTCACACGCCCTATTTACGTTTTTCCCCTGGAATTGCGGCTGAAAAAACGGCTCAAAACCGTTCAATGGGTCTTAAGGTGTTCTGTGCAGACTGACTTTTTTTTTACGCGCCGCTGTCAAAAGACGGCGCGTAAAAAGATGGCCGCCTCAAAGAAGTGCCTGTCACTTCTTGTGACGTAATTGTACTGCCCGCCACGTCTGGCGCAACCTGCTGCACCGACCTCCATCCGTGCTGAAGCCACAGCAACTGTCTGGACTAGTTCAGGTACCTGAGTGTTACGAACTGCTATAGACCTTTGTATAGACTGAGACCTGGTCAGCTGCCTCTCCGCTACGGCGGAGCGGCCTAGTGGGTCCACATACCCTGTGACCATGACAGATATTAGATTACTTTGTGCATAGGGCTGTTATTTGGTTAATGTATGTTAGAATTATTTGAGCACTATATGGTTATATTTACTTAGGCATTGTATGGCACTGCTACAAAGGCACTTTACAGTACATTATGTTTGCATTGTACGGTAGTTATGGCACTGTATATATTTGTTATTTAGGCAACTGTATGGAAGTATTATTGCCAAATATATATCACTGTTATTTTGGAACCACACTGTATGGCCCTTATAATTAGGCACTCTTATGGTTACTTGTGAAGTGGATGACAGAACACCATATAGAGGAGGGTGCCAACAGAAGGTACCGCACAGGCCACCATCCAACGAAAAAGACCATACTGTTCACAGGATCACAGTGATCTGAAGGTGTCACCCACACACCACAGTGGCTATCGCTAAGCAATGGCAAAACAACTTCAGGTAGTGAAAAAAGTTATTCCTCACAGGGCATGAAGAATTCCATAATTTATAGTTATAACAGAAATCTGTGTTTTTACTAGAGTTCTCTTTTAATAAGCACTTTTTTTTACAAAATCCCCAAAGTGATCACTGACAAAAAAAATAGCAATCTGATAGATATTCTATCAATCTTTGGAATATTTATCATGGAACAGCTGTGACCTTGAGTCCCAGTATTGGTGTGCACTTTGCATCAGATACTCAGCATTCACTGGTAGAATTCATCCCAGCTGCCTGGAGCAGTATCTGATGGGGTGATGAGAGAGACCTCTACATTTCACAATAAGGTTAATAACAGCGTGTACGTGCATCTGTTAGGAAACTCTATAGTAGTAGGTAATGAATCTGGCACCATGTTATTCAGTTGTTGAGGCAAGATATATAAATACTTATCTAGAGTTAGCTGCCATAAAAGTTATTGCCCCCCAGGTCTATTTCTAGCTCTTGGTTTTCCTTTCGTTCTTATGTGTTTGATATTTTTTTCAACATGTATTTAAATGACTGACAACGTAAAAAGACCTTTAACACATTTCATGCATCACTGAAATACACAGTGCAGTGTGAAATCTGCTTTAAAGGGAAACATCATTCTTAATGCAAAATGAGCTTGAAAGGGGTAGTTCACATCTTAAAACACAGAAACGCAGAGTGGTATTAGGCTCAGTTCACATCTGCGTCAGAGGCTTTGTTGCAGATTCTATTGAATATCACGGATAAAATAGCATGCTGTGCTATTCAATCCGGCAAAACGATGGCACTGTGACAGAAGCCTGACGTAACCCATTTAAGTCAATGGGTTCCGTTGGTCACCGTTGGTTTCCGTCATGAATCCAGCACTACCTGATGGAACAGGATATTTGAAAAGCTAGTGCAGATGTAAATAAAGCCTTATTTGCTCTTTAACATCTTCACGCGCTGCGCCGGAACTGTACGTCCTGGAGAGGGCTTGCTTCCCGCACCAGGACGTAAAATTGCGGAGCGGTTCCCGGCACACTCTGTCTTAACGGACAGTGTCCGGGAACCGGGAGATCAGCTGTCCCCGACAGCTGACACCCCAGTCTTGCCAGTCAGTGGACCATCGCCGCTGATTTCAGCAATTAACCCCATAAATGTGGCAACCGATTGCGATCGACGCATTTAAGGGGTTTGAAGCACATCCGCAGTTCCCACGTAGTGCTTGTGGGGGCTGCCGATGCTTGTCGTGGCAATCGGAGGCCAGACAATGGCCTCCGGGTTGCCATGTACGAAAGCCTCGGAGAAGCAGCCTCCGGCCGGTCCTCCAAGGCTTCCTGTCAGTGTGACTATCACGTCACAATGACAGTTAGAATACATTACACTACGTAGGTAGTGTAATGTACTCTAGCAGCAACCAAAGCTGCAAGTCTCGTAGACCCCTAGTGGGACAAGTGAAAAAAGTTAAAAAACCGTAATAAAAATTATTTAAAAAAAAGTGTGAAAATAAAAGTTATAAGTTACATAAACAAAAAATGCTTTTTTTCCTATAATAAGACTTTTATTATAGGAGAAAAATGAACACGTTAAAAAAAGTACACATATTTGGTATCATCGCGTTTGTAACGACCCAAACTATAAAACCATAATTTTTCCCGCACGATGAACACCCCCAAAAAAATCAATAAAAAACTACACCAGAATCGCTATTTTTTGGTCACCACCCCTCTTAAAATAGAGAATAAAAAGTGATCAAAAAGTCACATGTACCCGAACTTGTCTTGTTGCTCAGTTATGCAGCGAGGCCTCCCAGAATATGGTGACACAGAAAATAAATTATTTTATAAAAATGTGATTTTATTGCGCAAACGCTGCAAAACATAAAAAAAACCTATATACATATGGTATCACTGTAATCGTATCGACCCGCGGAATAAAGTAAAATGTCATTTATAGCGCACGGTGAACGCCGCAAAAAAATTAACTAAAAAACATTGTCAGAATTGCTTGCTTTTGGTCACCCGGCTTGCAAAAAAATTTAATAAAAAGTGATCAAAAAATCGCATGTACTCCAAAATGGTACCAATGAAAAGTACAGATTGTCCCGCAACAAATAAACCCCCTCACAGAGCTCCGGTGGTGAAAAAATAAAAAAGTTCTGGCTCTCAGAATATGACGAATGTGCAAAATGTGCAGAGTGTTCCAAAAGCGGATAAGATCGGGCGCCATTTATCAGTGCGACACTGGCCACATATCTGTGAATTATTATTTATTTACCGCATTATTATACCCTCTTATTATACCCTGATGTACGCCGCACAGATTACATATGCCCCCACATTATAAGCTGAAATACCAGCAAAAAGCCAAACAGAGCTACTACCAAGCAAAATCTGCGCTTCAAAAGCAAAATGGGGTCCCTCCCTTCTGAGCCCTGCAGCGTGCCCAAACAGCAGTTTGTGCTAACATATATGGCCATACCCGGGAGAACCCGCTTAACGTTTTATGAGGTATTTGTCTTCAGTGGCACAAACTGGGCACAACATATTATGCACTAAAATGGCATATCAGTGGAAAATTGCAATATTCACACCATCCGCTGTGCATTAACCCCTTTGCGCCCTATGACTTAATTACACGTCAGGGTGCGGGGGCTGATGTATGGAGCGGGCTCACATCACATTACATCGGGCTCACATTACAGCTGACACCCGGGACTAACGGACAGGAACAGCGATCGTGCGGTTACAGAAGCCTGTAAAAATAACAATATACTGCAATACATTAGTATTGCAGAATATTATACCAGCGATCCAATGATCGCTGGTTCAAGTCCCCTAAGGGGACTTATATAATGTGTATAAGAATTAAAGTTATTAGTAGTGAGAAAAAAAATTATTTAAAGTTTAAAAAAAAAACTTTACCCATTTTTCTTCTAAAGTAATGTAAGAAAAATAAACAAAATTGGTATCGCTACGTCCGTAAAAGGCCGAACTATTTCAATATACCATTATTTAACTCGCACGGTGAACACCGTAAAAAACTTAAATAATTTAAACCAATACAATGGTACCAATAAAAACTACAGCTCGTCCCGCAAAAAATAAGACCATCAACCGAAAAATAAAAAAGTTACGGCTTTCAGAATGTGGTGAAACAAAACAATTTTTATTTTAACAAATAGATTTTTAGTAGTATAATATAAAAAATAACTATATCAATTTGGTATCACCGTAACTGTATTGAGCCACAGAAAAAAAGTAGATTTTCATTTTCACTGCCTAATTCCACTAAATTCTGCAAAAAACTCTGTGTGGTCAAAATGCGAACTAAACCCCTAGATAAATTCCTTGAGAGGTGTAGTTTCCAAAATGGGATACCTTTTGGGGTGTTTGCACTGTTTTGGTCCCTCCTGGGAGTTGCAAATGCGACATGGCACCGAGAACCATTCCAGCAAAATCTGTGCTCCAAAATCCAAATGGTGCTCCTTCCCTTCTGAGCCCTGCTGTGGGTCCAATCAGCAGTTTATTACCACATATGGGGTATTTCCGTAATCGGGGGATATTGCTTTACAAATGTTGGGATGCATTTTCTTCGTTATTTCTTGTAAATATTAAAAATGTCTATGTTTTTTCAGAAAAAAAGTTTAATTTAATTTTTACAGACAAATTCCAATATATTTAGCGAAAAACCTGTGTGGTCAAAATGCTAACTATACCCCTAGATAAATTCCTTGAGAGGCGTAGTTTCCAAAATGGGGTAACTTTTGGGGTGTTTCCACTGTTTTGGCACCACAAGACCTAAAATATATTCTAAAAAAAAAGGAGGCCCAATATCCTCTAGGTGCTCCTTTGCTTCTGAGACCTGTGTTTTAGTCCATTAGGACACTAAGGCCACATGTGGGATATTTCTAAAAACTGCAGAATCTGGGCAATAAAATATTGAGTTGCATTTATCGGATAAAACCTTCTGTGTTACAAAAAAAAACGTATTAGAAATGAATTTCGGCAAAAAAAATAAAATGTGTAAATTTCACCTCTATTTTGCTTTAATTCCTCTGAAACGCCTAAAGGGTTAAAACACTTTGTGAATGCTGATTCGAATACCTTGAGGGGTGCAGTTTTCAAAATGGGGTGATTTATTTTCTTTAAAATATGGGAAATTGCTGCTAAAGTTCTAAGCTTTGTAACGTCCTAGAAAAATAAAAGGAAGTTCAAAAAACGATGCAAACATAAAGTAGACATAGGAAATGTGAAATAGTAATACCACACAAAATAGTTACTATCTGTTTTACAAGCACATTTTCTCAAAATTTTGGTGTTTTTCAGAAATAAATACAGAATTTATCGACCACATTTTTTCACTAACATAAAGTACAACATGTCACGAGAAAACAATCTCAGAATCGCTTGGATAGGTAAAAGCATTACGAAGTTATTACTGCATAAATTAACACATGTCAGATTTGAAAAAATCGGCTGTGTTCTGAAGGCCAAAACAGGCTGGGTCCTGAAGGGCTTAAAGGGTTTATTCAGTCCCAAAAAAATGATGGCTTATCCTAAACATAGGCCATCAATATATAATCGGTCGGAGTCCGGCTCCCGGCACCCCAGTCGATCAGCTGTTTTTGAAGAAGCCGCAGAGCTTCACTTCAATGGGAGAAGGCTGTAATACTGTGAACCGACATAAATTTTTGGGGCTGGACAACCACTTTAAGGCTTAAACCTCCTTTAGCAGAGTTTGAAACTTAATGCTCTCATGAACAGATAGGTACTCGGAACTCATTTATTTTCATGCCTCTCAATAGACCCATGATTTCTTATATATTTTCAAGAAATAGATAATCTGCCAGATTTGTGTGAAGCCCGTTGATGTTTTCACATTGTCAAAACAAGGCTTCTTCTTGTTCTTATTTGGACAACCCATGTTCGAAATGAGGACCTGTTCGCCAAACAGCTTCTCACCACTGATACCTCTGCTGATCAGTTGTTATTGCTGTTGGAAGCTGTGGGTAGCAATATATTTGCGACTACATGGTCACATGAAGTCCTCCAGAGAGGAAAACGCTCTTTGCAGCGGCTCCCCACACTGGATAATATGGCAAGAGTCCCCACTCTATGAAAAAGGGTTATCCTGATAGCATCTAGCCTATCATCCTGACTTTGGAAGGATCCTGAAAGTTGAGTAGTATATGGTGTACCTAGGATGCTTTGGGGGCAAAACCTAGTTCTGTACTGGTTATACAAACTAAATGGATGGCATTGTATAGTGTTGCCTTAAAGGTTTTTTTTTTCACCAATGTAAGGTATAGCATATCACTGTTAGGCTCCTACTAGAATCAAGCAGCTAGGGCCCCTTTGGCATTTTGTATACACTGTAGTGCTCCTGACCAGGCTGTGTTGCACTAAATAGCAACTCACCCCCATTGAAGTGAACAAGTTGCAGTACCTACACAATGCCAAGCTGGGAGTAGCGCGGTGCTGCTGCGCCTCATCATTCTAGTAATAAAAATGCCTCTTGTCCCGGTGGGTTCGTGGACCCACTGGGCCGTACCGCCTTGACGGTATGGCAGCTGGCCAACAGGGCGCAGGTCACAGTCTATAGTTCGTATAGTGTGCTTGTGGCAGCTCGGACATAAGCAAGGCAGGCTCGGCTGGGATTAGGCAGCAGGTAGACGTCATGCGTGGAGTAGCAGGACAGGCGTGGAATACAGCACAGCACGGCACTTGACCAGGATAGCACAGGTACAGGGAATACTGGGAACTGGAAAACACTAGGAGACCATTTGCATAGACAAACTTTGGATACGGCAAACAACGCTCAGGCATTGCAGGGAGGGGCACAGCCATTCTTATAGCCCAGGGTGCTCTGGGAGAAATCAGCTCAATCTCCCACCTGCGTGTGCTTTGGCTTCTTAAGTCTGGACTGAGCTCGCGAGCGCACCCTGGTGGTCACTGTGGAACAGGGCGGCCGTATGTGCAGACATCTCTGGAGAGAAGGGCGTCGACTGGATGGAAGGAGTTCGTCGTCAGCGACCACGGACGTTACACCTCTTTCTCCGATTATCAGACTCCTTTCCTTCCTCCTAACTGTTCACTCACTCTGAATTTACTGCTATATCCGTATCTTCAAAACTAGATGGACCATCACTGAGGGTCATAATCAGGTTACAGCTGCCCATAGAAGTCTATGGAGAGGGGAGGGGGAGGAGAGCAGGAGCAGAGAGACACAGACACTGCGGCAGCTTCCTAGTAAATGTTTTATCTCACCCAAGTGCTGGATTCACAGCTACACTGCTCATTACTGCTGTATAATGTTCTCCATGCTGCTGCAGCTTCTATATATATGTGATAGATAGAGATAGGAGAGCAGGATTCTCCTCTACAAATGTAGTGTATAAAAGACATGATAGCCATTATTTTCTGCTCACTAGTTCAAAGAAAACGGAGAATTAAAGATAGAGCCTGCAGAGGGGAAAACTTCTAAAAATGACAAACAAGTCATATAATGGGCAGAAATAATGTTATTCCTCATGTACACACATATACGAAAGCAATGGCACATATTGAGGCAGCGGAAAATAGCGATTAAAAGAAAAAATAATAATAATAATTACTGAACCAGGGTCAGCAAGAAGACTAAGGTATGAATATTATTTTTTGTAAAAAGGGTATCATTTTGGAAAGGCAGATAACCCCTTGTAAATACTACTATTATTAATTACATATTAGTTACTAAAACAGTCTAGGTTTCATACTATACTCACACATTTACCATAGCGTCAACATGATAATTTTGCTAAAGTGGCCAATACACATTGTGTATTTTAATAAGAAACTTTATGTGCAAATAATGGGAATCTTTCTTACCTTTTATCAATGCTGTAAACACTAACTCTATCTAAACCACATCCAAAGTAAAGTCTTTCAATTAAAAAAACCTCACTTGGGACCTAATGTTCAGTGGTATAATAAAAACAGTCCTTGCGGCCATACTTCAGTAGTGGAACAAGCGTGTAATTAAGTAAAACAATATACTGCAGCTTCACCCTGTGGAAGCTATATTTAGTCCTATATGAATTTTCTTTCCTTTGATCAGAAAGTCTAAATTATGTCTAATGTACTTAGACCGGCAGTAATGTGCTGAAAAAAAGATCATTATTTAAGACAGAATGAGTATTCATTCATATCATAAATTGGTCAATCTAATGTAATCTACATGTTCATGTTTAAAGTGTAGGTTTAACTCTGGCAAACCTACAAGAATATAGTGTTAAGGTGAACCTGTTAGGGATCTGCCAGGTACTACGTCTAGGTATACTCCTGGGATTAATCAATCCACACCTGAGGCCAGACCTGTTAGACTGACACCGTCTCCCACCAACCAGGGTGGCAGGCTCAGGAGTGGGAGAGCCTATCGCGGCCTGGTCAGTCGGAGTTAGCTCCGCCCCCTGTCCTTTATTACCTGCCGTGTTCTCTTCCTCAGTGCTTGTAATTCTTCTGGATTCCTGGCCCCACTGCTGCTTGCTCCAGCCTGCTTCTGCCGTGCTTCTGCCTTGCTGCAGTTCCGCTTTACCTGCTTCGCTTTGCCCCTGGCTTGCTTCCTTCTCCGTGCTCACGTTGGTATACTCCACTTCATCCTGGTCCTGACTATTCGTTCACCGCTCCGTTTCCTCGCGGCGTTCCGTGGGCTACTTCCCCTTCCCTTGCGTGTTCCCTGTTTGTTCTCCCGTGCACTTAGACAGCGTAGGGACCACCGCCCAGTTGTACCCCGTCGCCTAGGGCGGGTCGTTGCAAGTAGGCAGGGACAGGGCGGTGGGTAGATTAGGGCTCTCTTTCCCTTCACCTCCTTCCTGCCATTACAGAACCTCTGCTTTAAATGTATTTCCAGAGAATTGAAAAAAAACTGTTCAGAACATGTATTTCAGGGTGTACAATAAAACATCTACATTTATTTGTCTCACCAATCTTTTCAGGCAGGTACTGTATGTTTCAGGCTGTAGCTGTATTGATTTCTATTGAATTCTAAGTAAAGGCCCTTTTACACCGGGCGACAATAGGCCGGTGCAGCGAGTGCCGATTAACGAGACATCGTTGATCGGCTTTCGTTTGCTCGTGCCTCACTGAGCTATGGATTGGGACAAGCGGTTGTTACTCCGATCGCTCGTCTCCATACATTATTATTATGTCGGCAGCACATCTCCCAGTTTACACAGGGAGATGTGCTGCCGACAACGATTATATCTCACTTTTTTAAAATGATACGACCAGCAGATGATCGAGCGTTTGCTCGTTCATCTGCTGATCGTTTCCCTGTTTACACAGGGCAATTATATCGGCAAGGAGTGTTCTGTGAACGCTCGTCTGCCAGCTAATCGTCCAGTGTAAAACCCCCTTAAGGGTCCGTAAGTGGCCTATTAGTGTGTTTAGTAGTCTCCGTTTGACATATTCCGCGGGAAAAGCGCCTTACATATACGTTAAATGGTGACTGTCACGGTTGCCTAACAGTGGCATTAGTCACCTATAGACTATAATAGTTTATGTTTAATAGATACGTTATGAACTCTCATGACCCATTTTCATGAATTATCCATTAAACAGATACCATTATAGCCCATGGGTGACGGATGCCTCTGTTAGGATCCATTTTACACATCCATCCCCCATAGGCTATAATGGCATCAGTTGAACAGATAAGTCATGAAAACGTATTAAAAACCTCATGAATTATTTATTCAATGGATGCTTGTTGACGCATGTCATGCAGTTGCATGTGTCATCCATAGGCTTCCATGTTAAAATAAATGTTTTTTTACTGCATGCCTCTGGATAGAATAGCATATGAAAAAGGGGACGTGGATTAAAAATTGTTTAATTTATTATAAATTTATGCCAGAAAACTGGCATAAATCTACGCCAAAAAGTAGTACAGGAGTAAGGCTATGTTTACATATGCTTTTACGACTCCATTCCTTGCTTCCGTTGCAGATTCCGTCAAGTTTGACAGAATAAATAGCGCTGCATGCAGAGTTATTTTTCCCATCTAAACGACAGAAACCTTGACAGAACCCGACGGACCCCATTATAAATCAATAGGGTCTGTCAGGTGCTGCTGGTATCCGTTGTGCAATGAATCCGGCGCTGCGTCGTAGCTCCCATTTTAAATGGAAGCCACAACACAGATGTGAACAAAATATACTGACAAATCAGACATTATTTATTGGAATATCCAATTCTAAGTGAAATTGTTCTATATATTAGAAATATTTTTGTCTATAAAATCGAAAGAAGAAAGTTTTATTTCAATCAGTTTCAGCAAAGACTTTAGAGCGCATTACGACACAATTAATTTGCTTTTGTGTTCTGGAGAAGAAGTAAAGCCTATCTGCCTGCATCAAACAGGGGGACATTTCCTGGCTGTGAAAAGCTCACGCTGAGTTAATTGAGGAACAGTGTTCTATCAACTAGTATTGCGTAGAACAGATGCCCGGCCTCACATTACCATGGAGCTGGCATTTCATTCTCGCATTTTATGAGGTTTGATTAGTAAAATTCTCAATTGCTGCATCCCATTATCCCGGCCTAATCTTCAATGTGAGAACATAACGTGGGTCTGAATGTATACCAGAAAGATGTGTGGGATCAGTGACTAGCGCACTGCATTATTTACTAATGAAATTGCTCAGAAGAACAAATAATCTTATGTTTTTTTTCCCACTGTGAGGATAAAGCGCTGTAAAAGTCACAAAAACACCTAGACATTTTATTGCCAGAGGACAATACAGACTGTAAATCTGAAATACTGCTCTCGGGTTGTCTGTCTAACTTTACTTTGTACTTATAAATCAAATTCACAATGAAATGCCGCTGCAAGCCTTCACATAATTCCATTTATATTGTGATCTATAAATCTATAGAATAAGTTTGGTCTAATTATCATTTATAAATGGTTATTTACTCCTACTTTTTAGCAGTGATATTGCAGAATGAATTAGTGCAGATTGCATTATTGAAACTGATACATAGAAATAGCCATTTCCTGATCGTCCTACGGCAGCACACTTCGGGCACATTCAGACGTGGCGGAATTGCTGTTGAATTCCACTGCGGACAGACCGCAGTGGAATTCTGCAGAAGCCGTTTTTTGCATTTCTTTCTATACTTTTTTAGGAAACTTATTTCAGACGTTGCAGAAAATAACTGCGTAAATTAGGCTGAGGTGCAGAATTTCCCCTTCGCAGCATGCTTATTACATTGCGGAGAAGCGGCGAAATTTCACTGCGAATTTCAGCCTTTGCAATGTAGTCCACTGTGATATCTGCAACGTCTGAATTACCTGTGAAATATGCAAATGTTGGTGCAGATTCGTTGCGTAATTTCCCCGAATATGCACCAACATTTGCTGTGGAAAAATTCTGCCACGTCTGAACATGCCCTTAAGATACTTCATTTGACCGGATAGAAGAGACATATTACTCAGCAGTAATCAATTAAACAATAAGGAGGTCCCAGGTAGCCTTAAATAGCCCAATAGCCCAAATCCTTTTAGAAAGCGTATTTTTTCTCTTCTAAATTTTACCTGGAATGAAGAGAAACCACGCTTCCATTCTGGAGCGGCATACAGGTTTACCTGTCCCTAGACGTGGATCCCATACACCTCCGGACGGGTGTTCCAAGATGGCCGCCGCCGAGGTAAGGTTTACGCCGGCTTCCGGCGCATGCGCCGTGCACTCTCCCGGCTTGGTGCGTACTGCGCATGTGCGGGAGCGGAAGTCTCGCGGGATCCCGGAGGTTCAAGAAAGGACTGTGAATCCGGGGCTACGGACCCTGGAGAATTAAGGTACCTAACTTTCATTGTGTTAATGTTAGAGGGGTTTACTTCCTTGAGGCCACTTACAGGTTAGATTGTAAATTGCATGCCTCTTTTCCCAGATGGCAAGACCTGCATCTCAAGGGAATCTCAAGAGGAAATCCAAGCACAATATGTGTAAAGGTTGTCAGCAACCGTTGCCAGGGGATTGGGACCAGTGTTTCTGCTCCTCTTGTAGACCTCCTGAACAATCCCTCCAATACTGAAGCCAAGGGGTTTTTGTCCTAGTTTAAGGATCAGCTTACGGATACCTTTCAGGAGATGAAGTCGGCTGCTATGCCGAAAAAATCTAAAGGTAGAAAGCGGACGCCCTCTCCACATTCACCCTTCCGAATATGATATATCGGAGGATGATCTGGATTCAGAAGACTCTGATGGGGAACCTCTAGATAATATTTATCTGTTAGATAAAGACAAGGTCCGGCACTTGCTGAAAGCAGTCAAACTGACGGTCGAGACCGATATGTGTCTCATAAACCCAAAAAGGAACAACTTTATTATTTTCCGGTCAACAAAGACAGACTCCTTCCCTCCCATCCTGTTATTACAGATTGGGTCCAGAAAGATTGGGATAAGCCAGAGAGACGTGTCGATCAAGGGGCGAGGTTTAAACACACAAAACAGATCCCAAGTTTAGTTCTAACTGGGATGTTCCGCCCAAGGTTGATCTGGCTGTCGCCAGATTATCAAAGAAATCTGTGTTTCCTTCAGAGGAATCCTCACTCTTAAAGGATCCAATGGATCGCAGAGCGAATTCGTTATTAAAAAAAAGCCTACTCATCGTCGGTAGCGGTGTGTAAAGTGGCATCAGCCTCCATCCCGGTTGCCAGGGCCCTTCGTACATGGCTTAGTCACCTCTCACAAGATCTAGAAGATGGCGTACCGAGAGAGAAGATCTTACATAATATCCCTCTCATGAAAGCAGCTGCGGAGTTTTTGTGTGATGAACCGCTGGATGTCTTGAAGTTTTCATCTAGATCCCTGGCTCTCTCTAATGTGTAACTGATATAAAAAAAATTTTTGGGTGACACTGTTCCTTTAAGTTGATAAATGATGAAAGAGGGATTTCCTTCCCACGCCCTCCAAAGAGGCCGCCATTTAAAACCTTTCAAAACCATTCCAAAAGGTCCCCTAAGGGTTCAAAATATTTTCATCGTGGCGACAGGCAGCGTAGGTTCAAAAGCAAGCAAGAGGGTCACCCCCCTTCTGGAAGAAATCCCCCTTTCAAAGAAATCCTAACTTATGAGGCCAAGAGAGAGGAGTGTCTAGTAGGTGGAAGGCTAGGAAAGTTTGTTCACCTATGGCTAAAAATGTCCACAGACGCCTGGGTCAGATCCACCATCCAGAATGGCTACTCGTTGGAAATAAACACCATTCCAAAAAATAAATTCTGTATAAACAGAGGAAGAAATCTGGTGGTTCTCAGTCTCATTCAAGACTTCATAAGGAAGGGAGCATTGGAAGAAGTAAGTGATTTGACATACCTGAACCAATTCTTTGTGGAGGGAAAGTTCAAAATGGAATCTATACAATCGGTCATAAATATTATCCAAGAAGGAGATTTTCTAGCCACTATCGATCTGCAAGATGCATACCTTCATATCCCGGTCCTGAAGAAACACAGGAAATTTCTTCGGGTAACAGTTCTTCTTCATCATCAAATTTTACATCTTTAGTTCACCTGCCTGCCCTTTAGGATAACATCAGTGTTTACGTAGGTATCGGTGGTACTGTCTGCAGTACTATGCATGAAAGGGATCTTCGTATGTCCTTACCTGGACGATTGGCTGGTGAGAGCCCCTGTCAGAAGACATCCTTACAAAGCCCCTAAAAGTCACTCTAGACATGCTCATCTCGCACGGTTTCATGATAAACCCCCAAAAGTCTCATCTAACACCATGCACCTGGTTGAAATACTTAGGCTTCATGGTAGACACACAAGAAATGTCGCTGACATTGTCCAGCGACCGGATATATTCTATCCGTCAAGGAGTTCAACTACTAATATCACTGAGTCACTGCTCCATCCGTCAGACCATAAGAGTGTTAGGTCTTCTAACATCGGCTATCGAGGCGGTACCCTCCTCGGCAAGGGCACACATCCGAATTTTACAATCCAACATACTGAAAAGATGGGACAAGAAAATAGTGTCTCTCAACACCTGAATGTCAATGTCTTCGGACGTGAGACGAGATCTCCACTGGTGGCTGGTACCCTACCATCTCGATCGAGGCAGGTCTCTGAGACCAGTTCATCAGATACTCCTCACTACGGATGCCTCAAGCTCAGGCTGGGGTGCACATGTGGAAACATCATGGGTGCAAAAGAAATGGTCCAAACACGACAGCTGCCTTTCAACCAACATGAAAGAACTCAGGGCGATCAAACTAGCCCTATTACACTTTCAGACTGTACTCCATCGTCACGATGTCTAAATTCAGTCAGACAACCTCCCTGCAGTTTTTTATGTAAACAAACAGGGGGCACCAGAAGCAATTCCCTCAAAAAGGAATGCAGTCAGATCATGCGGTGGGCAGAACACAATCTGGATCAATATCCGCAGTCCACATTTGAGGAGTGTTGAATATGAAAGTGGATTGGCTGAGCAGGAATCGGATTTACTCAGGGGAGTGGAGCTTGAATCCGGAAGTCTTCCTTCAAATCATCAGGAAGATAGGCAAACCATCTTTAGACGTCATGGCGACCGCAAAGAATACCAAATTAAGGAAGTTCTGCTCCCTCAGCAGGTCGGATCACCCCTATGCCATAGACAGCCTATCATTGAGTTGGGAAAAGACCTTCATATATGTCTTTCCAGCCCCATTCCTCTCATTCCTTGGGTATTGAGAAAAATAAGGGACGAGAAAGTGGGGGCCATAGCGATCATTCCTCATTGGCGCAGAAGGGCATGGTTTCCGTTCGCGTTGAATCTCTCGAACGGCAACTTCTGGAAACTTCCATTACGTCCAGATCTCCTACTCCAGGAGGGTTGGTTTCATCCCACATTAGACAGGTTACAGTAAACGGCATGGAAACTGAACGACAGTCTCTGAAAAATAAGGGCTTCTCTGATGAGGTAGTCAGTACCTTATTAGCCTCCAGGAAACCCAGTACAATGAAAATATATTCTCGAATATGGCTTATTTTTTCTAAATGGTGTCAGGACAATGACAGGTTACCAGATACAGTGTCCTCAGTATTGCAGTTTCTACAAGAGGGATACCAGAAAGGCCTCAAGCCCAATACGTTAAAAGTGCATTTGACGGCCATTAATGCCAAATCAGAGGGGAGGTTCTCCTACCATCCACTGATAACCAGATTCTTGAAAGCAGTCCAAAAATTAAGGCCATACTATTACAATCCTCTGCCCACTTGGGAGTTGCCCATTGTTTTGAAACACGTCAGCCATGCCCCATTTGAACCACTTCACAGTGTAAGCCTTAAGCTTCTCTCATATAAAGCCCTATTCTTGATAGCAATTACCTCCGCAAGATGGGTTGGCGAGTTGCAAGCTCTGTCCTGTAAAGAGCCTTATCTTGGGATCTTACCCGAGTGTGTTATCCTTAGAACAATGCCAGGGTTCTTACCAAAAGTAGACTCAGCCTCTAATACCCCTATTGATTCACAATGCTTAGACGTAAGGAGGTCCCTACTTGCGTATCTGGAAATAACGGCCCCTTTTAGACAATCCGAAGGGTTGTTTCTCTAATTCCAGGGGCTAAATAAGGGGAAAAAAGCCAACAAAGCTTCACTAGCTAGATGGCTCAAAGAAATCATCAGGGACTGCTACTCCTTGGAAGGCCTAGAGTCCCCTTTAGATATTCGGCCCCACTCAACCAGATCCACATCTACATCGAGGGCAGAAAGATGCCATGCAAAGCAGCCACTTGGTCTTCTTCCTCGACCTTCATTAAACATTATAGGCTCGATTTATTTTCTTTTGAAGGTTCTGCCTTTGGGAAAAAAATACTAGTGGGAGCATCCAAAGCTTAACCCCCCCCCCCCCCATATTCTCATCGCTTGTTAAGTCCCTTAAGTTTGCTGCCATAGGATGATCAGGAAGTGGAAAATTTACCTGAAATTTTCATTTCCTGGCGTCCGTAGGCAGCACAAGTTTCCCACCCTACATATATACTGCTGCATACGTTACGCTTTCTGAAGGGATTTGGGCTCTATTTAAGGCTACCTGGGACCTCCTTATTGTTTAATTTATTACTGCTGAGTGATATGTCTGTTATATCCAGTCAGAAGTATCTTAACCCTTAAGTGTGCTGCCTACGGACTCCAGGAAATGAACATTTCAGGTAAATTTTCCACTTATCACACGATAGGCAATTTAAATAATATATACCCTTGATTTATTTTCAGATATTTTTCTTTCCCGAACACTTGCAATGTATGCGAAGTAGGAAAGGGAGACTGTCATGAAGGGTCTGTGGACCCACTGGGCCGTACCGTCTTGGCGGTAAGGCAGCTGGCCAACAGGACGAAGGTCAAAGTCTATAGTTCGTATAGGGTATCTGTGGCAACTCGGACAGTAGCAAGGAAGGCTTGGCAGGAACTTGGCAGCAGGTGGACGTCCGGCGTGGAGAAGCAGGATAGGCGTGGAATACAGCACAGTACTACTACAGCTCAGCACGGAACTAGATCAGGATACAAGTATAGGATACAGGAGCAGGAACACTGGGAGAAGGAAACACTAGGGGGCCATATGCAAGACAGACTAGGAATACCCAACAAAGATCAGGCATAGAACTAGGGGGCTGGACCCCTCTTATAGTCCAGAGTACTCACGGGTCAAAGTTCATGAACGAGGTCCGATGTGCGTGCTGCCCCTTTAAGAGCGGACACGAGCGTGCCGCACACCCTACGGGATCCGGCAGTGGTGAGTAGACACGAACGCTGGTTTCTCCTGAGGAGGAGGCTGGGGCCAGCGCTTGCCGACTCGTGGCTGCGGCTGTCGGGAGAATGGAGCTGACAGCCTGCAGCCATGACAGAGACTTACTAATAATGTCTAAGATTTAGACAGCATAAACTTAAACCAGGCAGTCTAAAGATGCGTAAAATTTATCACGGTGGTGCACACTGTATGAGAAATTTGAGGCATCTTGCTAGACACTTATCGTCCTTGTACCAAGTCTTGGCTGTCTTCGTTGTCATTTGGCACAATTTGGCACATTTTAAGCCACACCCCTTCCACCACTAAGCCACACTTCCTTTTCTAGACACTTTTTAAATGTTTCTAGTGAGGCGTAAACATTTGTTCTTAAATTACTCAAAAATAAAATGCTCCACAATATGTCAAATTGCACCAATTTTTTTTACACACTCTAGGCGCAGTCACAGTAATACATTTTGAACACCTTGACCTGTGATTTGAGGACACAGTTTAAAAAGGATTTCCACCTAAACACAAAACTGGCCATATATCATAATAAATCAGAAGTTACAGCAGTAGCCAAGGTTTGGTAATATATGTTTGTTTACTTACAAAGATATTGGCCTTTTTCCATTTAGTTGCGACGGGCATCGCTGTAGCCATATTAGTTGTCACTTTTGAAATAGCTTGTCACAAACTGATAGTAAACTGTCACTTTGTTATTGATAGGACACGCTGACAAACTGAAAGCTTGTTGTCAGATGCAAAGAAGCTAATTCAAATTTATCAACTAATATTCTTCTATTTTTACTAAACATTTGCTTCTGCACTAACTTTTTTTTTTACAAACATCCTCTTAAGGCGGGATTCACACGACAGGGTCCCGCCCGAGCCCGAGTATCGGCCGGTGAAATCGGCCATTTTGCCCGGCCGGTTTGCATAAAGTTTTGCATCCGTTCCGGGCCGGGAAGATCTGGACAGTGACATCAGCGGCAACTCCTGAAGGGGAAACCCCATGTGTTCGGGGATTCCGCTTCAGGAGTTTCCCCTGATGTCACTGCCCAGATATGGACAGAGACATCAAGCGCTCTGTCCAGGAGCGGAATCCCCAAAAACACGGGGATTCCGCTCCTTCAAGGAGCTAAAGTGCGGCTAGCACATAGCAGAGCAGGGAGATACCTCCCTGCTCTGCTATAGTGGCGTCGCTACGGTAGTAGCAGCCGCAGCAGCTGCTAGCGGCGCCATGGAAGGTGTCGCCAGGCCAGGGCGCTTTAAAAACAAGCAGGGGAAGGGAGCCAGCGCAGCGCTTCCTTCCACCTGCTGTACACCCCGGCCCTGCCACACAGTGTACAGCGTAAAGCCATTCGTCCGAATGGCATAAACTTCTCCTCCTCACATGCACTCTGCGCTGTGAGGAGGAGGAGATAGAGCGCAAGCGACGGAAAACCCGGCCATTACTCGGGACACATTCCGGTGATGGCCGTGTATTACCCGGCCCCATAAACTTCTATGGGAGCCGGGCGGCCGAAAATAGAGCATGTCCTATTTTTTGACGGCCGGTTTTCCCGGCCGTCAAAAAATCGGTCCTGTGAATAGCCCCATTAGGGGTCTATTATTCCTAATGCAGCCGGGTGCCGGCCGATTTATGAACGGCCGGCACCCGGCCGGGAAACCCTGTCGTGTGAATGAGGCCTAAGTGTTAGTTCCTTACTTTACTATTTAAAAATTATATCCCTTTGAATGATACTAAACGCTTCAATATAAAGTCTGATAGTGGCCCAGCAAAACGGCCTTTATCCCATTATCAGCCATGAATCTGACCATGTATAGATAGTATAGTATAGTATGTATGTTTTTTTACATCAGACAAATTGGAAATAATATGTTGGAAAATCCCTGCGTGATTAAACTGATGCTTATTTTTTATCCCAGACAATAGAATGGACAGTGTTCACTGCACATGTTCCACTTAAAACAGATGACACAACCGCCGTCGCCTAACAATTTTAAGGATTTGTAGATGTCTCCTTTCCTGTTGGTGTTCATGTATGGTCAACCTCAAATAAGCTGGCTGGAGATAATAGTGATAATCTGATCAATGTATAGTGTTTCATTGCATGATCATAAAAATGAATATAAAATTAACTTCAAGACCAGTTAAATCTATTTATAATATGGGACTAGAATACCATACCTTTTCATTGCATAAGTTAGAATATAGGGTCTGTCCACAGATATGATCCAGTATACAGAAAAAGTTCAAAGGTAGGTAGCTTAAAGGGGTTGTCTGGGATTAGAAATTATATGCTTTTTGTCCCACAAACAGCGCCATCTCTGTACATGGGCTGTGTCTGGTATTGTAGTTCATCTCTATTCAAGTGAATTACCAGAAACAGCCCATGGACAGACGTGACACCACTAAACCTATGCTACCACATAAATACACTCAGCGAGAAAGCTTCCTTTAGAGAAGTGTTTATCAACTCCAGTACTAAAGTACCCCTAATAGGCCCTTAAATGGGTTCTCCCACAATTAGAAGTGATGGCATATAGCTACAATATGCCATAATTTCCTGATCAGTAGGAGTCCGTTCATAGGACTACCATCTTCACAATTAATCGGTCCCAGTGTAATGCTTTGTTCACACCTGCATCGCGGGTTTCCATTGTTCTGCTCCATCAGAGGAGCAGAACAAGGGAAAACCAGAATGACGGTTCCGTTGCACCACAGATACCACTGGCAACTGACGGAACCCATTGACTTTAATGGGTTCCGTCGGCTTTCAGTCAGGATGTCTGTGGTTTTACCGGAAACAATACTGCAGAATGCTGCGCTATTGTTTCTGGCAAACTCGGCCGGATCTGCGACGGAGGACCCTAACGGAGCCTCCAACGCAGATGTAAACAAGGCCTAAGATGGGAATACCCCTTTAGGGGGGATTCACACGAGCGTGTATTCGGTCCGTGCGGGCCGCGTGGTTTTCACGCGGCACGCATGGACCAATACAAGTCTATGGGGCAGAACAGACAGTCCGTGCTTTTTGCGCAGCGTTTGTCTGCTGCGCAAAAAGCGCGACAGGTTCAATAACTCTGCGTATTTCGCGCATCATGCACCCATTGAAGTCAATGGGTGCGTGAAAATCACGCGCACCACACGGAAGCACTTCCGTGGGACGAGCGTGATTCGCGCAACAGCAGTGAAAAGGATGAATGAAAACCGAAAAGCACCACGTGCTTTTCTGTTTCTGAACATCCAAACGGAGTGTCTTTGCGATGAGCGAAGCCGGACAAGCGTACCGAACTTCACCGGGTTCGGCCAAACTCGTTTTGGCCGATCCCGGCAAAAAAATTATCGGTACGCGACGTCAGGAGATAGTCACTGTCCATGGTGCTGAAAGAGTTAAACTGTTTCAGCACCATGGACAGTGACTTGCGATCCCAAAATACATTAACCTGTAAAAAAACCCGAAGTTCTAACTTACCGATTACTCCTGTCTCCTTCCTGCAGTCCGACCTCCCGGGATGACACTTCAGTTCAAGTGACAGCTCCAGCCAATCACAGGCCAAGCACAGGCTGCAGCCAATCACAGGCTGCAGCGGTCACTTGGACTGCTGCGTCATCCAGGGAGGTGGGGCCCGATGTCAAGAGAGGCGCGTCACCAAGGACGCGTCACCAAGGACGCGTCACCAAGGCAACGGCCGGGAAGTTCTCGGTAAGTAGGAACTTTATCTTTTTTTTTTACAGGTTTTTCGCTGTTGTGTTCGGCATTCACTGTCGAGGGTGCTGAAAGATTTAGCTCTTTCAGCACCTTGGACAGTGACGGGCGTTGACAAGCCTCATCTCTATGATGCCGGCTGCGCGAAAATCACGCAGCCGCGCATCAGACACGCATGACACACGCAGCTGTCAAATGGTTTTTGCGCTCGCAAAACGCTGCGTTGTTTGCGCGCGCAAAAACGCAACGTTCGTGTGAATCTGCCCTTAATCCTGCCAAGGAGACATCATTATTGTCAATACTTTACTAATTGCTACAGGTCTTCTTAGTAAGGGAATTCCTTGAAACATGACATGTTGGTGATATTTGGATACATAGCACTAGGGTATGCCATCAATGTCTGATCAAAATATTATCCCATGAACAAAGCAGCAGTGGTGCTAGGAAAAAGCTGTGCCACTTTGGCTTCTGGTGGCTCTGCCAGGAGGCTACATGGTCAGTTAATCTCTTTACTTAGATAGTGATTCCTCATTCTGGATATGTCAAAATTAATAGTCAACTTCAAACTGCTTTTCACTGATGCTAATTTTTACCTTTAAGGAAAAGTGCACATCTGCCGTAACCGCAGCAAAATTAACATGTGTAACATTTTAAAATCCACATGTGAAATATTTTTCTGTTGTCATTGGCCAGACTCTAAATGCCAAAACATTGAGAATGTACAGCTTGAACCTACCTTGTCTTACAGCCAGAGTGGTTGTATACACCAAGAATAGAAGGATGTAGTTTAGGAAACTCTGAAAGAGTGGTGTGTTGGCATGGAAATCTTCTGACAGGTATTTACCTGTAAGCCTGATGCCACACAGAAGCAGAGATAGCACCTGGCCCAGGGCTATAGACAAGAGCATTTCCCTGTGAGGAAGAATAAAATAACATTTAGAAATACTTAATAATAGGGAAGTTTATATAGATGTACAGAATACATTTATCAATATAAAGCAACAAAGAATAGCAACAGTACAAAAATAGTACACAACTTCAAAATACAGATAATTATCAATTATATTATGCACTGGTATCATAGCTCTGACTATTAGAGGGGGTTCCTGAGCAGGGGCCTCACCCGTACAATGTTTATATGTCCCAATAAGGAGTATCAAAAGGTTCACTGTAAAATTGTGCTAAAAATGCAGCGCAATTTTAATGTTTGCCTATGGGGAGAAAATTCATAAGCAACCTTGCGACTATCCCATAACATACGACATGTTTGGATTTTCTACAGTGGTTGCGCCTTTATTTCTCATAGGGAAACATTGAAATTACAGCATGGTTGTGGTAATCGTGTGGTTTTACTGCAACCCGTGGGCAATTCCATGTCTGCCTTACCCCACCTTAGCAGCTCATACAAAGGATATCAATAACCACAAGTGAAACAGTTAAAGAGAATTAGGTCCAAATCTGTGGTCCAATCTGAGGCCTGATGGGAATCGAATTCACACAAAGACATTTTAAAAAACCTACTGTATACTTTTTAATGTCCTTACAGCTTAATTTACGCTTACTGTACCTGATTATTATTATTAGCTACTGTAACAAACCTATTATAACTCACATTCCCAATTTACCCAGTAAGCTAACAGAGTGATATATGGAATAACGTTGTTTGGCAGTGTTTCACTAGCAGTTGAATACAAATGATATTTTATGCCTGTATTCCCAATCTGTAATTTTCTCATTAGTGTTTTGTGTTCTTTGTGAGACTGCAATTTTCTGTTATTGAAACAAACACATTTTGCTGCAATTAAAACTTCTGTATCATTAGAGAAAGAAAAATGTAACAATATCTGCATTAACAAACTAGAATTGTGTTTCATGCAGTGAATGCCCCTATCCTGGGTGTATTCCAGACAACAGAGATCTTTTCAGTGGATGAACTATGTATAAAAGGGGCATCTGGAGCAGGTTTACGCTTTGGACATGATTAGCAGGATTGGTGTCACAGATCAATGTTAAAGTAAACATCTCTTTTGAATGGATATTTTAGTGCATGTATATACAGGGTGGGCCATTTATATGGATACACCTAAATAAAATGGGAATGGTTGGTGATATTAACTTCCTGTTTGTGGCACATTAGTATATGGGAGGGGGGAAACTTTTCAAGCTGGGTGTTGACCATGGCGGCCAATTTGAAGTCGGCCATTTTGTATCCAACTTTAGTTTTTTCAATGGGAAGAGGGTCATGTGACCCATCAAACCTATCGAGAATTTCACAAGAAAAACAATGGTGTGCTTGGTTTTAACGTTACTTTATTCTTTCATGAGTTATTTACAAGTTTCTGACCACTTATAAAATGTGTTCAAAGTGCTGCCCATTGTTTTGGATTGTCAATGCAACCCTCTTCTCCCACTCTTCACACACTGATAGCAACACCGCAGAAGAAATGCTAGCACAGGCTTTCAGTATCCGTAGTTTCAGTTGCTGCACATCTCGTATCTTCACAGCATAGACAATTGCCTTCAGATGACCCCAAAGATAAAAGTCTAACGGGAACGGGAGACCTAGGGGGCCATTCAACTGGCCCACGACGACTAATCCACTTTCCAGGAAACTGTTCATCTAGGAATGCTCGGACCTGACACCCATAATGTGGTGGTGCACCATCTTGCTGGAAAAACTCAGGGAACGTGCCAGCTTCAGTGCATAAAGAGGGAAACACATCATCATGTAGCAATTTCAGATATCCCGTGGCCTTGAGGTTTCCATTGATGAAGAATGGCCCCACTATCTTTGTACCCCATATACCACACCATACCATCAATTTTTGTGTTCCAACAGTCTTGGAGGGATCTATCCAATGTGGGTTAGTGTCAAACCAATAGCGGTGGTTTTGTTTGTTAACTTCACCATTCACATAAAAGTTTGCCTCATCACTGAACAAAATGTTCTGTGTAAACTGAGGGGCCTGTTCCAATTTTTGTTTTGCCCATTCTGCAAATTCAGTGCGCCGATCTGGGTCATCCTCGTTGAGATGCTGCAGCAGCTGGAGTTTGTAAGGGTGCCATTTGTGAGTAGCTAATATCCGCCGAAGGGATGTTCGACTGATGCCACTCTCCAGTGACATGCGGCGAGTGCTACGCTGTGGGCTCTTGCTGAATGAAGCTAGGACAGCCACTCATGTTTCTTCATTAGTGACAGTTTTCATGCGTCCACATTTGGGCAAATCCAACACTGAACCAGTTTCACGAAACTTGGCAAGCAGTTTGCAAACTGTAGCATGGGAGATGGGTGGTCTCGTAGGGTGTCTTGCATTGAAAACTGCTGCAATGACCCGGGTACTGCGTTCACCAGACATCAACACAATTTCTATCCGCTCCTCACGTGTTAACCTCTGCGACATGTCAATGGCTGTAAACAAAGAGAAGCTTGTAAATAACTCATGAAAGAATAAAGTAACGTTAAAACCAAGCACACCATTGTGAAATTCTCGATAAGTTTGATGTGTCACATGACCCGCTTCCCACTGAAAAAACTAAAGTTGGATACAAAATGTCCGACTTCAAAGTGGCCGCCATGGTCAACACCCAGCTTGAAAAGTTTCCCCCCTCCCATATACTAATGTGCCACAAACAGGAAGTTAATATCACCAAACATTCCCATTTTATTTAGGTGTATCCATATAAATGGTCCACCCTGTATATATGTGTGTGTGTGTTTGCATATATATATATATATATATATATATATATATATATGAAAGTCCAAATACAATGTCAGCCGCACAGCCTTGTAAATCGTATATATATGTATATTGTGAGGGTTTAGCATCAGGAGAGGTTGGTACAGCGGTTTCTTAGTAGCCAGAGACAGGGACACCGTGCATTAAAGTTCATAACAGGGCTTTGCCTGTGTTTTATTCTTGTCAAAGAAACAGTCTCTTGTACAACAAGGCAAAATACAAAATAAATCCTGCTCGTCTGAGCACTAACTAAACAAGATATTATCTAACTATACCAAGTGCCTTCCTACCAGGCACTGGACACAAAGTAACACAGGTCTTTACTCACATAGAATACAGGCTACTCCAGACTTAGTAGTCTCTGGTCTGAGTCAGGGGTGAGACTGACACACACTGTGTCTGCACCTTTTTATACACAGGCTGCAGGTGCAGCTAATTGAGCAGCAGCCTTGTCCTACAAACAGAAATGGACTAGGGATTGGGGAACCCACCCTGCTCTTCCCCAATCCAACTCCAGGCCCTTTTTCCGGCTTTTCCTTAAGCCGAGATTGGAAAGCTATAGCTTTCTATTGCAAAAAATATTCATTCCCTGGAGCCTAGGATACATATGACAGGATTCTAGGGGAAATGTACCTTCTCTCAATGATTTTACCTGTCACTGTCTCACAATATATATATATATATATATATATATATATATATATATATATATACACCGATCAGTCATAACATTAAAAATATCTGCCTTATATTGTGTAAATCCCTCTCATGCTGCCAAAACACAAGACCTCTGAAAGTATTCTGTGCTATCTGGCCACCCAGACGTTAGCAGCAGATCCTTTAAGTCCTATAAGTTGTGAGGTGGGACCTCCATGGTTCTGACTTGTCTTTCCAGCAATTCCAACAGATGCTCGATCGGATTGATATTCTGGGGAATTTTGAAGCTAAGTCAACACCTTGAACTCTGTCATGTTCCTCAAATCTTTCCTGAATAGTTTTTGCAGTGTGGCAAGACATATTTCTCTGCTGAAGAGGCCACTGCCGTTAGGCAATACAGTGCAATTGGTATTCAACAATGTTTACAGTAGGTAGGTGGTACATCTCAAAGTAACATTAACACGAATGGCAGGACCCAAGGCTTCCCAGCAGAACATTGGCCAGAGCATCACACTGCCTCTGCCGGCTTGCCCAGGTAAGCGACGCACCCACCCGTCCACATTATGTAAAAGAAAACCTAATTTATCAGACCAGGACACCTCCCATTGCCCCATGGTCCATAGATGA
Organism: Rhinoderma darwinii; assembly: GCF_050947455.1. Classification (NCBI taxonomy): domain Eukaryota; kingdom Metazoa; phylum Chordata; class Amphibia; order Anura; family Rhinodermatidae; genus Rhinoderma; species Rhinoderma darwinii. The sequence goes on from NC_134690.1 coordinate 258,359,899, forward strand.
TGTTCATGTGCCCATTGTTGTCACTTTTGATCATGGATCATCGGCACCCTGCTTGGTCTGCGGTTACACAGCCCCAGTAATGGGTACAGAGCTCCATTTCAACTCAGATGTCAGCAAGGTGGAGGTGGGGTACTGCTATGGGTTGGTATTATTAAAGATGGGCTAGTTGGACCTTTTTGTGTTAAAGATGGACTAAAAATCAACTCCCAAACCTACTGCCAGTTTTTAGAAGACACTTTCATCAGTGTTACAGGAAAATTCTGCATCTTTCAAGAAAACCATGATTTTTATGCTGGATAATGCTCCATCGCATGCATCGAAGTACTCCACTGCATTGCTAGCCAATAATGGCTTTAAAGATAAAAGAATAATGACATGGCCCCTTTCTCACCTGACGTAAACCCTATTGAGAACTTGTGGGCCCTTCTTAAACGTCAGATTCACGGTGAAGGAAAACAGTACACCTCTCTGAACACTTCCCTGTGTCTGGGAGGCTATGGTTGCTGCTGCACAAAAAGTTGATCGTCAACAGATTAAGAAACTGACAGACGCCATGGATGGAAGGCTTAGGACTGTTATTGAAAAGAAGGGTGGCTATATTGGTCACTAATTATTTTTTGGTGGAAATTTCAGAAATGTTTCTTTGTAAATTTTGAGGTTTTGAGTTGTTTGTTTATTATTCTCACTTTAACACATAAAAATAAACAAGTGAGATGGGAACATTTTCCTTTTTCATTTAGTTTACTTTCTTAAATATTCAGGTTTGAGGTTTATTAAAATTTTGGATTGACCAACAGAACTGTAGTTGTTCAATAATTAAATTAATCCTCAAAAATACAACTTGCCTAATAATTGCGCACACAGTGTATAATGAAAGGTCATGCACTTTTCTGAGGCTTTGTGCACACTACATTTTGACCCTACATTAAGCATCTATGTTGGGAAAACTCCTGAAGTACACGCTAAATGGGCTCATAGGGCTCCATTTACCCGACAGTGGACAAAAGAGTGTCCTTTTGGTCTCCGTCGGGCTGGTATACCTCAGTATATCTTTTTTTGGAGGCTGGAATAACGTAATAGACTACGATTTTCCATCCAGAGGAATCACACGCAGTCTAAGTTTTAATATTGGTGCCTATGGGTGACGTACTGTATGCCACTGTTATGGCAAATGTCACAGGTATATGTTTAATGTATACGTCATAGGCTTTGCAATAGTCTTCTTATAGCGTATACGTTAAACGGATACCATTATAGTCGATGAACAACGTATGCATTAAATGGATGCCTAACAGTGGCATCTGTTACCCATAGATTATATTGGTATACAATCAAAGCATACATCATGAAAGTAATTTAACATATACCATTAAACTATATGGTAACGGGTGTCACTGTTAAGATATACGTCATAGCCTACGTTTACGTGTAGGTTGGGAGCTTTTCTTGGCGTATACATTAAACGTATGCACAAAACATCATGTGCACAAAGCCTAAATGATTCGTGTTTTAATTAATTTCTCACCATTTTAAACATATCTGCTGCCACTGAAAAGAAACCTCCTTTGTTTACTTTGAAAGGATCAAAATCTAAGCTCAGTGATCACATGACCAAAACAGATTTATATTCTTCGGAATATATTGAAAATATCTATGCACAAAGTATATTAGACTAAGCTTTGTTTACATAAAACTCCTTTATGACGAGTGACTAATATATCTATCACAAGCGGGTGCTACTTCCCGCATCGTGATGGATATATCCGTCACTCGTATCTCATGAGTACTGCCACTGTACCCACATGTTCAGCGGCAAGAGCATGGCTGTTATACACAGCCTGGCTCATGCCGCAACTGCCGGAATTGAAGAGTAGTTACATTTCGGCAGTTTAACCCCATAGATGCTGCGGTCAATGGTGACCGCGGCATCTAAAGTGTTTGACAGAGGGAAGGAGCTCCCTCTTTCACCCCATCGGCACAACCACTACGCGATCGCGGGGCGCCGATGGGTTTCCATGGCAGACGGGGGCCTAATAAAGACCCCCAGGACTGCCATTAGTAACTGCCTATTGGGCCATGCAAGAGGCATGCCCTAATAGATTGCCTGTCATTTTTATGCTGACAGGCAACAATGCTTTGGTATACCAAGTATACCAAAGCATTATATCTGTGAGCAGAAGATCACATTGTGAAGTCCCCTAGTGGGACAAAAAAAACAGTTCAATAAAGTTTATGGTGAAAAAAAAAAGATTCCAGTAAAAATAAAATAAAACCACTTTTTTGCCATAAAAAGTGGTTTTGTTTAGTAAAAGTGTAAATAAACATAAATATCTGGCATCGCCACGATCATAACGACTCAAACAATGAAGTTAAACACATTGATTAAACCGCCGAGTGAACGGCGTACAAAAAAAAAATCACAAAAAACTACAGCAAAATTACTTTTTTTTCCATTCCCCCCCAAAAACAATTCAATCTAAGTTAATCAATAAGTCCCATGTAGCACAAAATAGTACCAATGAAAACACGTTGTTCCGCAAATGGCTACATTGACAGAAAAATAAAAAAGTTACAGCTCTTGGAATGCGGGGATGCAAAAACAAATATTTTTATTTTAAAAGGTTTTTTTGTGCAAACATAGTAAAACATAAACATATACATGCTTAGTATCACCGCAATCGTACCGACCCATAGAATAAGGCTAACATGATATTTACGACGGATAGTGAACGGCGTAAATTTAAAACGCCATTTAATTTAAAAATTAATTAATATACTATGTGCACCCAAAATTGGTGCAATTGGAAATGTACGTTACGGCTATGTCAACAAAAAAATAAAAAAGTTATGTACAAATAGTGCTTAGTCATTAATGCCAACAAAGGCCTGGTCATTAAGGGGTTAAGCGCGTTCATCAAATTTGTATTGTTTTGAGATATGTGGCAACTATTCACAGTGTGTGGTTTGCATAAATGCAACTACCGAGAAGCTTGCTATAGCTGCGCTAGCTATAGAGTAAGCAGAAAATAAATGAACAACAACTACAAAGATACAATATATCAGGTCACATCTATACATAGATATTCACGGGGGACACAAAGCACTGAAGTTAGCTTTCCAATAAATTATAAATGAGAGGTTCCTAGGAACACATACTTTTAGTAAAATGAGGAGAGAGCACTTTTGCTGTAAATATCTGTCAAATTGTGACAGTACTACAGCAGCTTCAAACAATCCCGGATTTTTTTATATCCTGCCAGCTCCTGTATATTTTACAGAGGAGACAATGAGAGATGTCCTCACAGCAGAGTGAAGAGAGCTGCACTAGGGAGAGCAGAATTTATTGCCACACTTCCAGAAAGAGAAAAACTGCTCTCTTCACTTCTTCTTGCAGTCCGCTATCAAGAACGATTGCGGAGGCCTAATTTACGCTATCCATATATTTAATTGTGCGGTTAAATTTCCTTCTTACTCTACAATCAGTAAATTATTATCCCAATGAAAAAAAAAATCATCATCACATCATCCAATATGGAAGAATCTCAAGTAAGGGCAAAATCAAAATGATGCCCTTCTGTTGTTGGCTCATACCATCACACCCAGGGTACAGAAATGTCCAGTGCCCCCTACTCCCATGTTACATAGAAGAGCGGGCATTTGAAACTCCCTGCTCCAAGTTTGTAAATATAGTAGCTCTCTCCATACTCTGAAGTCTCTGACGATACAAAAAGGTAAAGTTGTAGGTAAGAAAACAATAATGAAAAATCACACACTGTTCTAAGGCCCTGTGCACACTGTGTTTTGGCCCTAAGTTTAGCGTGTGCGATGGGAAAGCTCCCGACTTAAACGCTTAAGAGTACAGGAAGAGCACAGAAAGGTCCAGTGCCCCCCTTCTCTCACGTTACATAGGAGAGCTGGGCATTTGACACTCAGGTTAGTCCCTACTCCAAGTTTTCTAATATAGCGGCCCCTCCATACTCTCCATACATATTGTCAACAAATATGGTACCATACAGAACTTAACAAGTGCAGTTTGCGCATCTGTATAGAATGCAGATTAATACTAGTACTGATTTTTCATATTATCATGATCCCTTAGGTTATAGTCACTCCTTATTGTTGCACATTTCAGTATAGCTTGTAATACAGGTTTTTATGCTTCATTTCCATTTATCTGTATATTGTAATATGTAAATACATGGGACCTGTCACTATGCTGCCCGAGGTTATGTTCTCTTTTTTACCCAGCTCATGTATCTAAACACTATGGTATCTATATGTCAAAAGGTTGAATGGCACGTAAATAATCAACATTTTAGTTTATCAAGAAATTAGCTCTTAATGTTTCTAGTCAATTGTCTACTGCGGAACTCTTTTCTACTGCTAAGGAAAGTCTGAATTAGTCTGCGAACATGCCAATGTTTAATGAGGAGGAATATCAAGAGCGTACTCTCTCTAACCGTGTTTCAGCCAAGTAGCCAAGAGTTGTGCATAACAATTATAAGCACTCAACACTTAGGTAAATAAGTAGAGGGCAGGGGCACTATAGCATTAATTAAATTAGGACACCTTCTTGGGGGAAGGGAGGTTCATGCTGACAAACGTCCTTATCCTGGGATAGAAGGGGCTGGCACATGCCATGCTGCTAGGAGATAAGGATTATGACCATTGGGCCAAATTCTTTCTCCGTTGTTTGGTAACAGCAGTGTCTGTGAGGTGCAGCGCTCTGCAGGTTCACAATTCCCTCAGGAAATAGGGATAGAACCATTCTGAGCTAGGGCATTTTTTTCTCTTAAGGTCCCATAGTGCCCACATGGTCTTCCTCTATGGTACGGTATGTACACATTTACTTTAAATCAGAGAAAAGGAAAATTGGCAGTGTTAGGTGGTTGTGTAGTGCAGGAGGTTAGCAAACTGTGGCACCAGTACCACAACTGGCACCTAGGGCATGGTTTGCTGGCACACTTCCCCCTCCCTGTGTCCAGTGCCATTGTGTGCGCTTGGCGGCGCTGAACACAGGGAGAGCGGAGCTTCATTATGTGCTTGGCGGCGCTGAACACAGGGAGAGCGGAGCTTCATTATGTGCTTGGCGGCGCTGATCACCAGGAGAGAGAGCAGTGCTTCTTTATGTTTGTCCCTACTGAACACTTGGCAAGCACACAATGCAGCACTACTCTCTCCCCTGATGTTCAGCGTCACCAAGGGCATAATGAAGCGCTGCTCTCTCCTGGTGATCAGCGACGCAAGGATGGAGTGTCCTATGTGTACCCCCAGTCGCAGTCTCTCCAATATACACCCCCCAAGCAAGTGTCCAGTAGTCGCTCTCTCCTGTGTGCAGCGCCCCAAGCTGGTATTTAGTATCCACTATCTCTCCTATGTGAGCCCCCCTCCAGCTGGTGTTCAGTAGCCATGGTCTCTCCTGTGTGCACCCCCTTCCCCCAAAGCTGGTGTTCAGTAACCTTGAATACACCACAGATGGATTATCTTTCAAAAGAAAAGTCGGGGACAAGGATTACAATGAAATGTAAGTTTAATTAACTGATGAATAGTTTTATGTCACATACTTAGTAACAGTACTTACTCATTGTTTGTTTTTTTTTCGTTTTTTTTTTAATCTGCCCGCCATATAATAAATGTTGCCTACCCCTGGTGTAGTGTGTCAAACATGCAAACAAAATGGTCAGACAGTGTGAAAAAATTCTATGTGGAATCTGCAAGCAAAATGCCTTGAAGCTATCCTTCGTCTTGTAATATAGTCTTGTTAATACCATTAATTAATTGGACTGGACATTTGATAACTTCACGGTTATGAACAGTAGTGCTGTTATGAAACCATATTGTTGTCTGGCTCCGATGAAGTGGTCTATGTGGAAATCAATAGATGCACTCAAAACATATGACTGCTCAAACATTCAAACAGAAGTCGCTACGTTATTGCTTCCAGGCAATGTGAAGCTCACTAAAGTCTTCTTGGCAAGTATTATCAGGACTATATAATAGATGAAGGTGAATTTAAGATGCACAATTATAATAGGAATCATATCCTTGTGTATCTATGGCAAATTGGCAAGAAAAAGCAATTAACCTTTGAAAGGTAACCTGGCAGCCCTCCACATAATGCTATGCTCATTTCAGGATTAGTTCTGAATTTACAGTGACGTGTCCAATAGTCAGATGGTGCATACTACTGTAAAAAATAACTGAATATCAATTTTATTGTGTATTATATATGTCATTTATGACACCAAATGTGCATCTTCTTGAAAAATGAACGCAAAATTATATAATTTCCAAGCCTCAAAAATGTAATGTCATGTTAGGGGCCGATTCGATAATTCAAATTCCTCCAAGGGATATTATGGTGCAGTGTTAGGAGAAATGCTGGTTACGCCAAGTTTTCCCATCTACAGATTTTCTAAAGTTCTTTGTAATGTGACAGTAAATGTTGGCTTTCATAAATACAATCTTGTAGAGGAGTATTCCCCAACCAGTGGCTCAGGAGCTGTATGTGGCTCGTAGCAGCTTTAAATACTATTGTGCTCTAGCAGCACCACCGAGATCATGGTAATAATAAAACTTGGTACTAGGGTCAAAACCATATCAGTGGCGGTTAAGTCCACGGTAAGATACATATGACATGGTCAAATCTAATAGACTTTTTCCTTTAAATATCCAGTGTGGCTTAACACTACTTGTCATATGTACAAGTGACTTGTGAGCTACAAAAATTTGAGGACCTCTTCACTAAAGAAATATAGATAAAATAAAAACAACTATGAATGTATATATTACATAGTGTTTATCTAAAAAAAAATACTATTTTGTGTGAGGGCATTTACATTTCATGATGAATTTTGGAGTGATTAGTTGCACTTATGTGTATATACTGGATTGATTCATTGCGGTGCCTCTATCAAACATTATGTGACTTATGTAACGGATACAACAAGACATGTAACATGATTGCGGTCATTTTCCTGGGTGAAGTCCCCTTCTGCTCCGAATGCTCACTGGATAGGTGATAAATGCTAAATCGGTGGATATCTGACCACTGAGACCCTCATGGATCCATAAAATGGGGAACCCCAGAAACTGCAATGAGGAGGAGTTTTTATAAAGGGATGGTCAAGCTGTTTTGCCACTGCTCCATACAAACTCTATGGGAATTTAATAAATCACGAAGTGCAGTGATCACATCCCTGGCAATGTAACAATTATTACATATCCAGTGGATAGATAATAAATGTTTATGGCTGGAATACCCTTATTAACTATATAAAAGGCAAAACATTTTATCTTTGTTTATTTAAAACAAAACAGGGTCATCTCTCTACATGGTAAGCACCAGAGACATATTTTGAGGGAATATGCTTGGAAACCAGAGCCATTCCATGGAAAGACAACTTGTGCATGGCTCGCACATAGAAAATTCACGCATACTGTTCAAGTTTGTGTTCAGAAATTTTTCTCAACTCTTCCTTATATAGCAGCTAGAGTTTAATAAATACCCACAACATCTATAAATCACATCACCAACATAGGAATTGAAGACATAAAAATCCTATTTATCTGGATGTAGCACTTGAAATCCTTGTTTAGTAGAGCGATGTTGCTATGAAATTAGTTACAGCAAAGACCTTGATAGAGATTATGGTGTTAGAATACAGATTCTTTTTATCAATGTAATTGATAAAGAATGCTATGTAGTTTTGATTGTCCTTGACCGGTTTCTGCTTAAATCCTTATTCTGAACTCCAGTTCATCGTAAATACTAGAAGAATCAATAGAAATTGTTAAATTAGCGGGAAATGTATTTAACAATTCATTTTTACTGGTGTGTAGATATTTAAGTATAACATAGTTGATAATATTATTTGTACTGTTGTATTAACATACTTAAGAACGTAAATAAAAAAATGTGTTAAGCTAGGCATTCACAGCCTTATTGCCCAATAAGACGACCTGTCAAGAATCAGGTAGAGTAGGAGACAATAGGAAATGCTACATGTTAGAGAGTCTGTGCTTTCAATAAATGCTATCTGATTGATATATATTTACACATGTATCATATTATATGATGTTGTCTGATTTGATAATAATTCAATAGTCATTTAAGTTACAATGGCCTGAAGTTACAATATTTTTAACTTATAATGGCCTTTCTTGGGTCATCGTAACTTGAAACCACAATCTACTAACAAACTTACAATGCCACAGGAAGTACTGATATTCGTTACATGCTATTTTACTGTTAAAAAGTAATTATTGTTTCATAAATCTTTTGACATGTCATGGTAACATACCAGAAGTTTTGATCGGTGGGGGTCCAGGTCATGAGATCACCACGGATCACTGAAATGAAGAGGCAGAAGGGCTCAGGTGAGCCCAGCGTTCCTTCGGCTGAATTGGTATAACTTTGGCTCTTCTCGAAATACAGAGTTAGCCTATATACGTCTATGAGCCCATCTCCAGCTAACTCCGCCTTTCTAAAAAGAGCAGAGGAGAACCAAACTTATACCATAACAGCCGAAGGGGCACTGCGCTCAGCTGAGCGCTTCTGCTCCTTCGTTTCAGTGATTGGCGGGGGTCTCAGCACCCAGACACCACCGATCGAAACCTCTGACATGTCACTATGACATATCAAAAGTTTTATGAAACTACAGTTACTCTTTAAAATGCCTGTGAATACAGTAAGTGAATCACATTAAGGGAAGGTAAAGCCAACTGTATTACTGAAGAAAATTCACTGATTGTCTAATATGACCTCTATGAGTTACAGTTTAGTGCCACGTGTACTGTACTTCTCTCAAACAGTGCCAGAATGAGATTCGCCAGACAAGAGTGGCTCCATTTTGTACTGTACACTGTGCGTAATGTACAGGACCCTGGAGCAGCTCTTTCTGACTTTTATATGTAAGGACTTGTTTGATCTATTTAGTTACCTGCCTGTTCCCATATTTCTGGAATTCCGGCATAGTTTCCCTCTGGCGTGGTACAGAAACGCTGTAGCGAATCTGATGCCAGAACTAATCCCAATTATTTATTATGGAAGCAGTTCAGGCATCAATTACATCCTTTTTTAACTCCGGATGTCTACCTTTTCTGGAAGGAAAAATGTTGCATTCAGCGTTTTCCTGTCTGGCTAGGGACAATGGACCAATACACAAAATTCCATCAGTTGTGTCTGGCTCAGGCTAAAAGCAACAGGCCGAACGGAACCCACCCTTACTTCTCTTTAATCTTTATTTTTTTCTTATTTTGGGTTGAAATTTTGGATGCTTTAGAACCAGTTACTAGTTTTCTAGTTATGGTCTCAAGTTACAATATTTGCAACTTACAATCTTCATTCCAGGTCCCAAACAGTGCAATAGAGCTATCATTAAATCAATCTCCCTCTAATAATAATAAGGAGATGACTTTGCTAAAAATGTACCAGTCTACACAACAAAGCTGAAAAGTAAGCTGCAGAAATGTCAGTCTCTTGTGTCTGCTTCAGTGCCTAATTTCACATCAGTTTCGTTACCATTTCTAGCCAATTTTATTGGACTATGGCGCACCATCTATCTCTTTTTTTATATATATTAAATACAAATGTTAACTTTTCTCCTAAACACAGTATATTTTAAATTAGTACTAGAATGATATTGCCAAATCTGATATTTTTTCACCCACAGAAAGGACCAATCGGCATCACTCCTGTTAAAATAACACCCCTGCCACTTCTCATGAACAATGCAAGAGCATGTTGTATCCACAATTAGGGTATGTTCACACGGCCTATTTACGGACGTAATTCGGGCGTTTTTGCCCCGAATTACGTCCGAAAATAGCGCCTCAATAGCGCTGACAAACATCTGCCCATTGAAAGCAATGGGCAGACATTTGTCTGTTCACACGAGGTGTAATTTACGCGCCGCTGTCAAATGACGGCGCGTAAATAGACGCCCGCGTCAAAGAAGTGACCTGTCACTTCTTTGGCCGTAATTGGAGCCGTTATTCATTGACTACAATGAATAGCAGCGCCAATTACGTCCGTATTGTAAACGGCGTTCAAGCGCCTGCACATGCCGTTACGGCTGAAATTACGGGGATGTTTTCAGGCTGAAACATCCCCGTAATTTCAGCCGTAACGGACGCCCTCATGTGAACATACCCTTATGCCGTATTAAGTCACTTACCCAAAAGTGTAACTTGAAGCTTCTGGACTCCAGTGCATAATCTGTACCACGTCCTTCCATCTACCCTGTGCCATGAATGTAATGTGCACTGAGCCTAAGATATCTATCTTGAAAGCATCTTTGTAGTAGGGGTATGGGCACCTATCAAGTCACTGAATATAAACAGGACGATACCTCTCTACCAGTTTTGGTCATATTAGCTACAGATAGACTTATATTAATGTTATAGAGTTAAGAAAACCTTTTAAAATCCACCGCTACTGGTATACTCAATCTGCCCCCAGTGAAAAAGTTTTATGGAAAGAAGATTTTTTTCCCCACAATGTTAATTCACAACTCTCCCATAGGTAATTGTTAGTATAAAATGTCACTCCCCATTGTTCAAGTTCACAAGTACCTGATTAGTACTTTTCAAGTAGGCAAATAAAATAGATGTGTATATGCCCCAGGCAAACCTGCTTAAAAAGAAAAATTTGATTATGCAGGTTTGAATTATAATATATGCACGATGTGCTGTGCCATGGAGCTCTCACTGGTGTCTATCAATCACATGCATGTATTGTATATTTTACATAAATCTATTATAAATCATCTTCTTGCCAATCTCTCTGTATCAGAAATAATGAAACAGAACAGAATCACCTGAGTTATTGCCATCAGAAAATCTATTTTACTAGGTATGAAATGTAGTTTGTCCAATGATCACAATGTTGTGGCTAGACCAACGCTTGATTTATTTTTTTCCTTTTCTGATTATATTTTTATAATAATAACTTACAAACATCAATTTTGATTTATTTTTATATCTTTGAAAATTGGATTACTACTAGCTTACAAAAGACACCTTATTCTAGAGACTAAATAAACTTAGAATTCATAAAACTCTAATGAGGAACGATGTCCTATTGATAAAGACGAGGTTCAGAATGTTCTATCTAGACAACAATAGGTCATGTATGGTCCAGTTCTCCTTCTCAACCTAAGAGTTCAAAGCGGTATTTCTTTCTTCAACATTTATGTCATATCCACAAGATTTGCCATACATGCCTGATAGGTGGGGCTCCCACTTCTGGGACTCTCACCTATTGGAAGAAAGGGGGTCCTGTGACCGCCCATTTGCCTATTAATGCCGCTGTCCCCATAGAATTTTGTGGAGGGGTAGCCACACTTGTGCACCGTCCTCTTCATTAAAACTTACAGGAGTACTAAAAAGAGCTGAGTATCTACCTCTCCATTGAATTCTATCGGGACAGCAGCTGGTGGGAATTAGTGAACGAAGGTCACGGGACAGGTGTAATATTTTATTTATCTTTTTTTCTCCTATTTTTTTGCGGTCTTTGAAACTGCCCTAAATATGTTTATGGGGCTCAGTGCTCAAATTTTTCGGTCACAAAACTTCTGGTTACCTGCAGCCGCCACTAGGGGGAGCACTAGGCAGCGCTCACTTATACAGTATGTAACATAGAGGGGTTTTCTCATCAGTGACATTTGTGACATATCCACAGGATATCAAGAAAAAAAGGGTTGAAACGGACCATGTGATCACTTGTATTCACCTATTTATAACAATGTTTTTAGACATGATGTTAGGCTTGACAAAGACCCCTCACTCACTATGGGTCAAAACCTTGCCTGTTGTTCGTGGATGTCTTGACAATAAAACCACTTTGATGATTTGAAGACGTGTGCTGTTGTCCTACTGCTTCTTTGAAATTCACATCACGCCGGAGTGGGATTAGCGCTGCTTCAAAAACCCTTTTTTTCTTGATATCAAACCATAGAAGCGTGCATTTTGGAGGATGAATCCGAATCCACCCAGTGTTATGGGGTTGATTCCCCGAGATACTACTGCACCAACTTTACAAGGTATGTCAAAGACATTTGTATACAGCAATGAAGATGCGTTGAGGATTGTACAGAGTGCAACTTATGATTCAGCGTTTCTAAGTACTCCATCAATGGATGCCTTAAAGAGGCAATATGAAAGTGAAGCTAAAAGAAAGATTTCACTGGAGTTACATCTATCCACACTATTGGAGTACTACAAGGCACAGAGAATCCCTAGAGGCTTAAGATCACATCTACGCCCGAATCTGTTTCCTAATAATGAATACTTCTGTACGAAGTTAGAACACATATCCAATAAATATGCATTCGATTTGATACTTCTCAATGTGGAATATCTGCAATCAGAAATCGTATTGATTGAAAACAAATTGAAGGAAGTTGAAGCATCAATCGTTCAATCCTCTAATGAGCAGACCTTCGGTTCTCTAAAGGAGAAAATCTCCATTAATTTGGAAAGAGTGAAGACCGAGATAGAGAGAACGAAAAGAGATAAGTGGCATCGTGATCTGGAGGACTATCGGAATGGAAAAATTTACAATTGGCAAAACAGCAACATATATGGTTCTTCCCAGAGACGAAGAAAACCAAGGAAATTGGGGAGTGGCAATCTTCTATACACCACAGGTGATTCTAATTCAACCGATGACGCCAATCATGTACCTTTTTTAGACAAAGGTCCACTTGGAAATATGGACGGTCTAGGAGGGGTGGACGGAAGCATCAACGGCAACGCAAGAGGCCGATTCCATTCGAGATCGAGACCCCCAATGAGGAGGAATCCTCCAAGAACGAAAACATAGTGGTAAATATCTCGTCTATAGATCTTACGAATGACCAACTACAAGTGTTACAGAAGGGTCTCTCATTTTGTCTTGATACTAATGTTGATTGGTTCCAATTAGATCTTGACCTAAAAAGTTTTTTTTAGACGTCTGAACCTTAAAGGGAATGTGACGCTAGAAAAAATTTTTGTTTTGTTTTTTAGTTAAACAATTAGTGTGTAGGTGATTAAACATTGTTCTAATTTTTTTAATTTTTTTCACGAGTCAGGAAATATTATAAATTAGATTCTAATTTATAATATTTCCCAGTGCTGGTCACTAGATGGAGCAATTCCCAAAATTGCAGCATTGCATGTGGTAAAGCAACCACATTGCTTTATGCTGCAAAATTTGAGAAAACTCACTCGCTCTAGTGAGCTCTCAGAATCCCCCCCTCCTTTATCCTGGCTAGTGTCGGGAGAAACGAGGGGATTGAACGGTCAAACCTCCTACACTGTGTGTCGCCATTTTTTGAGCTAACACACAGTGTAGTAGGTTAACATACACTAGTAAACACACAGTAAAACACTTACATACACATAAATAACTTACCTGCTCCAGCCGCAGCCGCTCCCTCCGGTCCGTCCACTCCGTCTGCTACCTCCCGCTCCAAGTGCACAAGTCTGGAAACCGCGACTGGAAGTAGTAATCTTACTGTCCGGCCGCGACTTCCGGTCCACAGGAAAATGGCGCCGGACGTCGCACAGTTCAACTTGGACTGTGTGGGAGCGGCACATGCGCCATTCCCACACAGACGGCGTACAGCATAGTAGATGGAACGGGCCCCGTTCGCATTCACTATGGGACTGTATGTGCCGATTAACAAAACATACAGAAATGGAAAAAAAAATTACAGCCCCCATAGGGAAGAAAAAGTTCAAAAAAAAAAAAAGTAAAACACAAACACACAAATAAATATAAAAGTTTTTAATAAAACACTAAAATCAAACTGATGGAAAAAATTTTTTTTCGTGACACTGTTCCTTTAAAATAATGTTTTCTAAAGAAAATGATACTGTCTGTGATAAAATTGATTCCAATTGTATGTTTCAGTCTAACAAATTAGGTCTTAGACCAACTAGCACATATATGCCTCCCTCTAGCCCAGTCATTGACACATTCTGCAAGATTGTGCTAGATGAGATTAGGATATTGAAAGAGAGCACCATTCATGATACAAGGATTACTTTGAATCTTACAAATAAGGAAACGAGGATTGCAGATAAAAAATAGGATCTATACGGCGCTGCTAATAGTTGCGGACAGAAACGATTACTAAGATCGGGTGAATAGTTTTGTAAAAAACTGTTTTAATTGCAACGCGTTTCAGCACCGAACCGGCGCTTTCATCAGGCATGAGGTTACAGAAGAAAAGAGACAAGTTTATATAGCGCCAGTTCAGACTGGATAATTGCACAAAAAACCGCGAAAACGCAGCAGCGGGTCAAAGTTCAAAAGTACAATCCAATAAAACATATCATAATATAAATACATAGAGGACAGATAAAAAGTATATATAATAAAAAGGCTGTGTACTCTACAAAAAAATGTTTTGGAGCGTAGCAAGTTTAAAAAGAAAAATGTGTAAAATAATGTCATAGTTTAATTAATTTTATTGACAGAAAAAATGTGGATGGTGACATCAGGAAAATGGGGTGGGTAAACGTTGTTTGGCTAAGGGTTGTGTGTATTGTTAGGGAGTACTGCTGTATGTTATGTTTTGTTTACATGTCGCCACGGGAACCAAAAGGGTAACGGAAGCCGACGCGCTCCAAACAGAAGTGGAACGCAAGGTGGAACGCAATACGCGAGAGAAGGATGGGATGCTCAGGCAGGACCGGCGGAGGCTGCCAGGCCGGAACGGAATATGGACATCGGACGGTGGGTGAGTAAAAGATGATTGTCAAATATAGGTGTGTGACAGAAACTAAGATTGATAGACTATTTGAAATAGGGCCGTAAATCAGCAATAGCAGGTGAGAATAGCAGCGGTTGTATGTACACAAACGGAAGGTATGTTTGCATCATGTGTTACATATAGCAGGAAAATTAGTGGATGTTAATGTAGCAAAAGACACATGAAATGCCCTCGGATAAATGTAGTAGTGGACCAAAAAAGGATTTGGAAGTGTTTGGATACTGCCATATTGTGGAGGTCTGAAGGATAGTCGGATTGATTAATCTAAAGATGATTCTGAGATATCATTTAGACCCAAAGGGTGAAGGGTGTTCATTTTAAAAATCCAGTAGTTTTCTCTCTGTTTCAATTTGTTGAATCTATTTGGGACGTCACTGCTGATGTGCTCTATTGGAGTGATATTGATTTTATTGAATTCGCAGTTATGCATATGGAAAAAATGCCTAGAAACACTATGCTTAAGGTATCCGTTATTTATATTGAACCGATGGTTATTAATTCTGGTTCTCAAACACTGAGTGGTTCTACCAATGTATTGCAAATGACACGGACACTCTAATAAATAGATGACATAGGAACTGCCGCAATTCAGGAGAGACTGTATGGTGAAAGTTTCATTGGTAACTGTGGATGTGTAATCTATTTTTCTGTGACTAATGGACTTGCAGCAAAGGCAGCGTGAGTGTCCGCATTTATATGACCCTTTAATACTAGAAAGAAAGTCTGTGTTGGTTATAGGATGTTTATTTGTTCTGCTGGGGGCCAATATGTTTTTAAGGGATAGGGACCGTCGGAAAGTAATATTAGGTTTACAAAGTAATGTGTCCTTTAAATACGGATCAGTTCTGAGAATGTGCCAATGCTTCGAAAGTATGTTCCTGATTATTTTATTGCCCCTATTGTAGGTGGTGATGAAATTGAGATTGGGATTAGTTGTACCCAATTTCGGAGTTTTACTTGAGGGATTGAGGCAAGATATATGAGTAAGCTTAGAAGCTTTTAATCGTGCACCTTTGATGAGATTTTTTGGTACAACTAATCCCAATCTCAATTTCATCACCACCTACAATAGGGGCAATAAAATAATCAGGAACATACTTTCGAAGCATTGGCACATTCTCAGAACTGATCCGTATTTAAAGGACACATTACTTTGTAAACCTAATATTACTTTCCGACGGTCCCTATCCCTTAAAAACATATTGGCCCCCAGCAGAACAAATAAACATCCTATAACCAACACAGACTTTCTTTCTAGTATTAAAGGGTCATATAAATGCGGACACTCACGCTGCCTTTGCTGCAAGTCCATTAGTCACAGAAAAATAGATTACACATCCACAGTTACCAATGAAACTTTCACCATACAGTCTCTCCTGAATTGCGGCAGTTCCTATGTCATCTATTTATTAGAGTGTCCGTGTCATTTGCAATACATTGGTAGAACCACTCAGTGTTTGAGAACCAGAATTAATAACCATCGGTTCAATATAAATAACGGATACCTTAAGCATAGTGTTTCTAGGCATTTTTTCCATATGCATAACTGCGAATTCAATAAAATCAATATCACTCCAATAGAGCACATCAGCAGTGACGTCCCAAATAGATTCAACAAATTGAAACAGAGAGAAAACTACTGGATTTTTAAAATGAACACCCTTCACCCTTTGGGTCTAAATGATATCTCAGAATCATCTTTAGATTAATCAATCCGACTATCCTTCAGACCTCCACAATATGGCAGTATCCAAACACTTCCAAATCCTTTTTTGGTCCACTACTACATTTATCCGAGGGCATTTCATGTGTCTTTTGCTACATTAACATCCACTAATTTTCCTGCTATATGTAACACATGATGCAAACATACCTTCCGTTTGTGTACATACAACCGCTGCTATTCTCACCTGCTATTGCTGATTTACGGCCCTATTTCAAATAGTCTATCAATCTTAGTTTCTGTCACACACCTATATTTGACAATCATCTTTTACTCACCCACCGTCCGATGTCCATATTCCGTTCCGGCCTGGCAGCCTCCGCCGGTCCTGCCTGAGCATCCCTTCCTTCTCTCGCGTATTGCGTTCCACCTTGCGTTCCACTTCTGTTTGGAGCGCGTCGGCTTCCGTTACCCTTTTGGTTCCCGTGGCGACATGTAAACAAAACATAACATACAGCAGTACTCCCTAACAATACACACAACCCTTAGCCAAACAACGTTTACCCACCCCATTTTCCTGATGTCACCATCCACATTTTTTCTGTCAATAAAATTAATTAAACTATGACATTATTTTACACATTTTTCTTTTTAAACTTGCTACGCTCCAAAACATTTTTTTGTAGAGTACACAGCCTTTTTATTATATATACTTTTTATCTGTCCTCTATGTATTTATATTATGATATGTTTTATTGGATTGTACTTTTGAACTTTGACCCGCTGCTGCGTTTTCGCGGTTTTTTGTGCAATTATCCAGTCTGAACTGGCGCTATATAAACTTGTCTCTTTTCTTCTGTAACCTCATGCCTGATGAAAGCGCCGGTTCGGTGCTGAAACGCGTTGCAATTAAAACAGTTTTTTACAAAACTATTCACCCGATCTTAGTAATCGTTTCTGTCCGCAACTATTAGCAGCGCCGTATAGATCCTATTTTTTATCTGCAATCCTCGTACCCAAGCGGTCTCCTTGGCGACCGGCCCGGATCTGGCAGCAGCTACCCCGTGGACCCCAGTGCTCTACTCTTCTAACTCACACGGTGAGCATTTATATTCTTCACCCTCTTACATTACCTTCTTGATCCATACCAAGTGGCGCCGTGGCTTTTTCTCTCCTCGTACAAATAAGGAAAGGAAGGCTTTGAAGGAATTTATGAGTAATAAGGAGATTACTATAAAGCAGGCTGACAAAGGTGGGGCTACGGTCATTTTGGATAGCATTAAATATGAATCTGCGATCTATAGTCAACTGGCAGATAGTGAGATATATCAATTGCTACCTAGAGACCCTAAGTCAGAGTTACTGAAAGAAATTAAAGGGATTATTGATGTTGCAGTGGAACAAGGTATTATTGACCAACAACTAGGGAAGTTTCTGAAGGTGGAGGAACCAATCACTTCAATATTATATACACTGCCTAAGATTCATAAAAATTTGCATGCCCCCCCCCCCCGGGTAGACCAATTGTGTCAGGGAGAGGTTAAATTTTTAACAATATCGCAATTTTTTGGGATAAAGTCCTGAGAGAACATGTTTTAGACACAACAGATTTTTTGAATAAATTACAGCACATTGAGGCTAGAGGTCCCATATTACTTGTATCATTTGACATTATATCCTTGTATACTAGCATTGAACACAATAGAGGTCTAAGGACAATAGAGAAATGTCTCGACAGCACCGGATGTGACCCAGGGTGTAGACGCTTCATCCTCCAGCTGTTGGAGCTGGTACTAGGGAGGAATTATTTCCTCTTTGGTGACCAGTTCTATTTACAGCTAAGGGGGACGGCGATGGGGTCCAATGTGGCCCCAACGTATGCGAACATCTTCATGTCCACCTTTGAGGAGGAGCATGTCTACACCTCCCCATACATGGGCCACATCCGCTGCTGGTGGAGATATATTGATGACATTTTTGTCATATGGGAGGGTGATAGGTTGTGTCTAGATCAATTCCTGTTGGAACTTAACACTCATATTCCAGCTCTTCAATTCACCATGGTTTGCTCTGACCGAGAGTTACAATTCTTGGACACATTGGTACAATGGAAAGATGGAGTATTTTCCACAGATTTATTTGTGAAACCCACAGACAGAAATAATCTCCTCTTATATAGCAGTAACCATCCTAGACACATGATTGAGTCTTTACCATGGAGTCAACTGCTAAGAGTAGATAGAATTGTGTCAGACACCACACAAAAACAAATCAGGTTGACTCAGATGTGCAATAAATTTAAGAGGAGAGGTTATCCTAGGAATCTTGTGCAGAAACATAAGGATAGACTAGACAATAGTTTGGAGTCCAAAATCAAGAGTACACAAGCTGAACGCATACCGTTCATCTCAACCTTTGGCAATTTGAGTGGTCGCATAGGCAATATTCTGCGTAAGAATTGGCCAATAGTGTCGAAGGGGCATAATGAGATTGACACGTTGAGAACACCACCTATTATGTCATATCGGAGGACTAAGAACATCAGAGATACATTGGTTAAGTCAGACGTGTGAAGCAGGAAGAAAAACACACAATCACTACTTTTCCCCCCCAAAAATGGAAATTTTCCGTGTTTGAATTGTTGCAATTGCAATAATATTTTGAAAGGGAATAAATTTCAGCACCCATATACTGGGAAGATCTTCAATATTGGACATAGGTTTACGTGCAATTCAGATTTCGTTGTGTATATGATCACATGTCCCTGTTCATTAATTTACATAGGAGAGACGACTATGCCTATTAAATTGAGAATTAATAAGCATAAGAGTACAATCAGGAAGAAAATGATGGAACTTCCATTACCGAGGCATTTTATTGAGAAAAATCATCAGTTAAATCAATTGAGATTTAGGGTAATAGATTGTGTCCCGATACTCAGGAGGGGAGGGGATAGACAGAAGCTA
This sequence comes from Rhinoderma darwinii, assembly GCF_050947455.1. NCBI lineage: Eukaryota > Metazoa > Chordata > Amphibia > Anura > Rhinodermatidae > Rhinoderma > Rhinoderma darwinii. Next base: position 258,379,293 of record NC_134690.1, read on the forward strand.
TTGAAAAAGAAGGAATTACGTTGGATCTTTGGATTAGATTCCCTATACCCCAAAGGTTTGAATCTAGAATATAAGATAATACCTGGACTCTGAGATCCCATTGCTGTTTTTAACATTTTTTATTAACAATGTACACATGATAGGTGATTTCTTGGATAAATTTCATTGCATCTATTTTTCATCTTCTTGTTTTCATGATGTCTTTTTAAACATGTTCTGAATATTTCTTACAGTTTAAGAATATTCGTGATGGAGGTTTATTCACCACACACCAGCGGATATATGACCAGAATGAAGATCATAATGGCTCCTCTCAGGTTTTCATCCATCGGGAGTTTTTGTGCATTGTTTTTGAGGTTAGAGGGACCACAATAGGGAGGTCATAGATGATGATTGATCATCATTTTATAATCTTGTGTTTGCTTTGCTGGATAATTGTCTGATGTATTTTGTCGGACAGATATTACGAGCATTCCTCAAAAAAGTTTTTTTGGTCACTTTAGTGATCTAATTTATGTAGGCGATTTAACACAATAGATTATTTGATAATATTATCACTTTGTGGTCTATATTATGAAGCAGTAATAACCTGACCTCTGTCCCTTTTTTCTGATTCTTCGGAGACTTAGTCACACGTGACTTATCGTCACCTAGTGAAGGCGTCCATAACA